>NW_022103906.1:65492513-65493644 GCF_000313985.2 Echinops telfairi
CTGAGTCAGCTGCAACTCCTAATGCCCCATCTTGCACCTTCCCCAATATGGTTCTTATGATTGAGGCCATTATTATCACCACAGTCCATCTTGTTGAGGACCTTCCTCTTTCCACTGATCCATTACTTTACCAAGCAAGACGTCCTTCTCCAGGGTCTGGTCTCTCCGAACAACATGGCCAAATCACCCAAGACATCTTAGGACTGTTTGTTCTTTGGCAGTCCCTGGTGTTTTCAGTACTCATTGCCAATAGCATAGTTCAAACGCATAGATTCTTCTTTGGGCTTCCTTTCTCAACGTCCAACTTTCACATGAATATGTGACATTTCAAATGTCAAGGCTTGAGTCAGGAATAGTTTAGCTGTCAGAGTAACGTTCCTGCTTTTCAGCACTTTAACAAGGTCGTGTGCAGCAGATTTACTACTGCTTCCATTGAGCATTGATTATGGATCCAAGCAAGATGAAATCCTTGACCATTTCACATTTTTTCACTCTATCTATCATGATGTTATCTATTGGTCCAGTTGTGATATTTTGGGTTTTCTTTACTATGAGTTGCGATTAATACTGAAGGCTGCAATCTTTAATCTTTGTTTGCAGTTTTTCTCACTTTCAGCATTCAAATACGTCATCTGCATGTTGAAGGTTGCTAATAAGCCTTCCTCCCATCCTGACACTGCATTCTTCTTCATATAATTCAGTGTCATCTTTCCCAGCTTCTCTGATTATTTGCTCAGCATAGAGATTTAAAAATGTGGTGCCCTGTTAAAAAGTATAGGAGTCCTTTGGTTACATGTTTGGCTGCTAATCTCAAATTCAGCCGTTCAAAACCACCAGTGGCTCTGAAGGAAAAAGATGAGGCTTTCTACTTTCATAAACAGGTACAGTCTTGGAAACCCACAGGTGCAAGTTGTCGTCTGTCCTGTAGCATCACTGAGTCAGAATTGACTGGATGGTAGTGAGTAGTTCCTTAAACTTTAAAGTGTTGGCAATCCTACAGGGCTGTTCTACTATGTTCTCTGGACTGACTCCAGGACAATTGTTGACAGTAGTTGAAAACAAACTGCACCACCCAAAGGCCTGTATCAGGAACTCTACAATCACACTCTGGTTATGACTTCAGACTTGTTT
>NW_022103906.1:65495129-65496214 GCF_000313985.2 Echinops telfairi
ATCTATAATCAGCCCAATTTTATTTACTTCAGTTTCCAGGTCTATTTCAGTTTCTTGTACATTATGTTCCATACATTCTTATTCCTATCTTCAAGGATTTCTTTGCCTATCACATACAAACTGAAGCACCAAAAGAATCTCTGCCTTCAGGTCAATTCTGCTTCATCGAGATCTATAGTGACATTGACTTATTGCTTAACATTCCATAGCTGAACTATTGAGCCACCAAGACTCCTCATTCAAATAGAGCAAATATGCTCTTCAGTATTGTCTGATATCACCTATGTCTGATTTTTCATATCTTCATGTGTTAGCCACATCAAGATAGCTCATTCATTTATCATACTCTAATTATGAAAAAATTTTAAAGTTAATTTATCAATCCTTTTAACTTCTTATTTATAATGTATGTACTAATCATTGTAGTTACATTCCTTTCCACTCTCAGAAAGACTATTTTGTTCAACTACCTTATTTGTATATTTACTCTTATATGGAAATATGAGGATAAGTAAAAAAGTACAATTACAGTTTATACATACACAGTTTTATTCCAAACTTTAAACACACATATCTTTGTGTTTAGTGGATGGTTGCAGACAAGTTTTCCTTGTAATAGAGTCATCTTTGTATCAATAGGTTACCTTCCAAAATAAAATTTTAAAATCACCACCAACAATAAAACTATCCAATCAAAGTAGTGTCTTGTGAGGGGGGTTACTGAACTACTCAAATTCAAGGCAATTAGACAGCGCAGACTGGTGACTGGTGATTCGCTTTGATTAGTGAGAAAAAAAGAGAAAGTCATGTCCAGGGATTGCTTCCATCAAGACAACGCACTTGCTGTTTCTTCAAGGGTCACCAGAGCTGCTCTATGGGGATTTCCACCCACCGCCCTGCTCTTGCCCTTCAGACTTCTCATTCTTCTCTTTCTCTCCCAAACTAAAAGAATACATATGTATGTAAAATTCCATTGTCTTTTTAATTCCTTCTTCTCATGAGTTGTTGTTTTTTATTAAAAGACCATTTTATTGGGGCCTTTTGCAGCTCTTATAACAATCCATTCATCAATTGTATCAAGCATA
>NW_022103906.1:65496511-65497866 GCF_000313985.2 Echinops telfairi
AGCTCTTATTTCTTATCTGGTCTAGCCCACAGTGAAAAACTATCATGACTGGGGTCATGATAGTGGGGGGTGAGGAAACTTCAAGGGACCAGAGGAATATTGTGTGTTTTATCAGTGCTACACTGTGCCCTGGTGACCCTTCAGTGAGGGGATGTCCCATTGTCTACAGATGGGTTTTGGGTCTCTAGTCCAACCTCCCTCATTCTCAACAATATCTTTTCTGTTTGTTTGTTTGTTTGTTTGTTTGTTTGTTTGTGATTTTATGATGCCCGATGCTGTCGACACCTCATGATCACACAGGCTGGTGGGCTTCTTCCATGTGTTTGTTGCTTTTCTGTTAGATGACCACTTGTTCAATGTCAAGGCTTTAAGATCTCAAACGCTACATCTTTTGATAGCCAGGCATCATCAGTTTTTTTCACCACATTTGCTTATGCACCCATTTTGTCTTCAGCTATTGTGCTGGGAGGTGAGCATAACAGAATGCCATTTTGTTGGAACAAAGTGTCCCTGCATTGAAGGAGGGTATGAGTAGGGACCCGAAATCCATCCACTACCTCAATGTGTTTTCTTATAAATATACATTTAAAAGAATATTGAAAGGAACACAATTTGTCTCCCTGTGGATACAAAAACTGTTATTTTGATGTGGTATATATAGAAGAGCTCAGCATTTTCCTGGGAAGGGTACAAGGGATAGAAATACCCACTTTGGAAGTGTAGAGACTGAGAAGGAAACTATGTCTAGAAACAGTAACTTCACATTTTAATACTTTTGTTTAATAAAGGCCTCTATGATAATGTAGCAATAGGTTTTTTTAAAAAAATTGACCTGATATATGTTTTCTTGTTGTTATTTTTGTTCAATTTAGATTCAGAAGTAAAATTCTATTTTTTAAGCTTACTGTCAAAGATCCTTAGTTATATTCCTTAACACTGGCTTGGCTATCTCTTGCATGTTATTGGTACACTACATTTTTTAAAGGATACTCATTTTGAAGAAAATTCCACTTATGTTTTGGAAAAATAATTTTAAATTGTTTCTTATAATTCTCAAAATGTCATTATTTTAAACTAGATATTTCTTATTTAAAGTAACACAGGGATTCCAGGATAGGTAAATCCCTCAGAGCCAACAATGAGAGTAGAGATACCGGGAGGATTAGGGGAGGGTTGGGGGAGAAAGAAGAATTGACCACAAACATCAATCTTTAACCCCCCTCCAGGGGGATGAACAATGAAAAAGTGGATGAGGGGGAGTGGAGGATAATGCAATATATGGAGATAATAATCTATAACTTATCAAGGGTTTGTGAGGGAGGGCAGGCTGGGAGGGAGGGGGGAGAAATGGGGAG
>NW_022103906.1:65498853-65504524 GCF_000313985.2 Echinops telfairi
CTGTGACCTGATTGAGAAGGTGTATTCCACCCCCACCCTTTCATAGATCTTCAAATTGACATAAAATGATCCAACGATCACAATTACATTCTCACTAATTGGGTCAATTTGGCTAGTAATCATACTGAAATATCAGTCAAGATAAAAATATATCACAGAAAAAGCGAAAGATAATTTTAAGAATGAATATGTTTTCACAAGTACTAGTTTCTTTACTACAAAACATCAAAAACAAAAAAATAAATAAAAAGAAAGTGTATGTGTTGCCTCAGCCCTAGATTTTCATGAGAGGGCAACCTCAGTCTGTACAAGGTGGTCTTTTGTAGGAATTGCTTTCACAAATGCTATTTTTTAATATTGTAGTTGACAAACCCAATGACCCTTTCACCTTTACTCTTCTGTTTCTTCTCCAGAGTGTTAGACACTGTAAACTACTTTTTGCAATTTTATAATCTCTTTCTCAATGTGCCGTATATACTCGTGTATAAACCAAGTTTTTCAGCACATTTTTAATGCAGTTTTTGTGGTAAAATTAGGTGTCTTGACTGATATTCGGGTTGGTTTATACTCGAGTACATATGGTACTTGCTAACCAACGTCTTTGGTTTCTCATGTGGTCTTCTCACCTCTTATTACTCCTCAACATATATGTTCCTTCAATCTTTTCCCTTTGTTTCTTTATCCACCCTTCCACCCCCTTTCTCAACACAGTCAACTTAATCATCTTATCTACACAGATGTGTTTTAATTTCTCTACAGAATATAGGTCCCAAATGCACAATCAGGCTGACTGCTCTACTCTAAGACTATTATTCTCTAATGCTTGCTGGACATTTTTCCTGATTATTTACTCAAAAGCTTACTGTTACTCCCCCATTCATAATCCTGTGGTTTATAATGAGTGGTTTCATTATAAAGGTATATACACTAAAAAAAAGTATATACACTGTTGTTAAAGGAATTTGTTTAATGCAAACATACTGTCTGCATAGTTGAATCATATTATTCTACCATTAAAATGTACACCTGGTATATTCCTTTAACATGAAAGAGGACACTAGCACTAGGTGAGATGTATGGGCTTCACAGATATTCTCAGTTATTAATGTTGTAACAAAATTTACATTTTAATAGCATCGCAAGAATCAAGGAATACACAAAGACTGATGCCATAAAGAATAGGAAACAACCTTATGTGGCAAAATATAAGTTGTCTTTCATTTCTCCCTATGTGAATATGTATCTTTATGCTCTGATGCCTTTTCACTGAATGTAGGAAAACAACAAAGCAAAATTTACACTTCATGCTCACCGTTAATTCAAATTTTTGCTCATGTTTCTTTACCTGGATTTTCATTCCAACCTAATAAACTTGTTCATTATGTCAATCTACTATAATGTCATATCATGTATGAAAACCAATAGAGCAAATGGTATCTTCAGGTAAATTTAGAATAAAGGCTCAATATGCTTTACAAAACATTTTATAATATTGGTTTTGTTGAAATACACATTTTGTGGGTATCTCCAAAAAAGGTTTTCATAGTATTCTATCCTAGATATGAGTAATTTTTTTCTATAAAGATAGTATGTATCTTTGTATGAGCCAGATAGTTTCTATTGCAACTACTATAACCTTGTATTGTATTGTAAAAGCTGTAGGTGACATGCACATAGATAATTATAACTATGTCCCCAAAAAACTTTATTTGCAAATAAAAACAAATGGAGCACTTTTTTTGCTCTATTGCTCATAGAAACTGACTTTTGATAAAGCTATACTATATTTAATTTATATCAGTATTAGATAATCTATCATAATTCTTACTTTTTAAGACATGTGTGTTATTCTGAGTTGTCTAAGAATTTATGACACCATATATGAGTGTAAGAAGGAGCTTTATATCAAAAACTAAATTATTATCAAGAAGGCTATGATAGGTTTATTGTGCCAACTATGCCAATAGTAACACGTGGAGTCTAATCAGGTTGCAGCTTGATTGGAGGGCAACCAAGATAAAGATGTCCGACATCCCATCTTCCTCTTCCTCCCTGGTGATCTGACCAGTGTGCTACTGCGCTGCACTACCTGTGGGCCAAGCCATCAAATCACTAGAGCTTGAGACACCTTCAAGACCTGCTTCGCCACACTCCTGGTGCTTACATTGCTTGAACTTGAGGCAGGAGGATCCTGTCTCTGGGCATCTCATGAGTTCAAGATCCCATCAGGGCCTGCTTTGGCTAAGATCCTATGCTACTAAATGTAGCTGACCCAACCTGTTATCTGCTGCCTGTGGGCAGACTCTGGCTGTCTTGCCTGAGGGAAGACTCCACTGTCTGCTTCCTTGACCTTGAACCAGCAGAATTGAAGGACTTCCAATATATTAACTGTTACACAAAAGTGAGTTGAACTGAGTCCTCTGTACTGCTGTGTGGCCTAATCAGCTGTTATATTCCTTCTCACTGTATATATATATACATATTCATAAGTGTCCTGGTTTTGTTTCTCTAAGAAACCCCCCTAACACAAAGGCATTCTATTATAGTACAACTCAAGTACCTGTATCTGATGATAGCTAGAGGATTCTTCACACTCATGTAGCTTACAGGTTAATGATGCAGAAAGGTGAAGCAGGAAGTAGGGTGAGATAGGGTTTATTATGCCAACATAGCCGATAAACACATGTGGGATTAACTGAAGGGCAGAGAGATAAATGACTCAGTGAGCCTTGCCTTTCTAGTTCTCGGGTTTCTTGCTTTCTGATGTTTGGACCAGGGTGCCTTACCCAGTTCCCTGCTTCAGCTGGCAAGGCTCACTTCCTGTGAGACATCCCTGAGGAGAAGCCACATGGACCTATCCCGATGCAGCCCTGGGTGTTGGAGCAGCTGTGTGAAGACCCCTGCCAGGGCTGAGATGTTTACATGCTCACTAATTAAGCTTTCCACCTGCAGTTGGCCTCATTGTCTGTTTTGTGAGATGGAGGAGGACTTTGTAGATCGGTGTTGGACATATGCGCTTGGGCAGCCCTGGGTTGGGTAGCTTTCTGAATGTACACTTACCCTTTATATAAAACTCTCTCTTATACATAGGGGTTCTGTGACTTTGTTTCCCTAGTTTACCCAGACTAACACAGGGATATTATATAGGTCAATAGATGTAGAATCGCTGGATCAAGGGTTACTGGGAACATGGCAGGGTTCTGGCAGCTAGACGCTCACATGGGACTGTCCCCGGAAGCAGACAAATCTCTAAGCAAGCTGGAGGAGTGAAGGGCCCGAAAGAAGGAGAAGTTCCTAATGTGTCTCAAAAAGAAAAAAAAAAGAAGGCACAGTCCCCAAGGAGTCATCACCTAGCTACTATTGATCAACAGGTTGGACTGCATCCTACCTTTGTACAGGTACATGATATTGGGATCGACTGTAACTGCCACCACATGACACTGACAAGGAGAGTCACAGACACGTTTTTTGAAATTAGCTCTTAAAATTTAATTTATGCCAGAGTCACTATACGTTTAAAAAAACTTATGTCTTAATGGCTTCTCCTTAATATTTTTTTAAACCAGTATATATTTACTAATGAAACAACTAGTTAAAACAACGACAAAAATAAGAAAAGCTCATGGGACCTCAGTACTGTGGGAAAGAATGGAGAATCTAGGAAGATTTGACATAATCTAGAAGGCCAAGGAGGAATGAACGTGAGGAATGAAGCACAAAATTGGCTAGATTAGCAATACACGTTCTTGATAGGTAAACTGGTTGTGTAAGCACCCATATATTTGACTCGGTGGTGTGATTCAAATAGTTTAACAACCAGTTCACTCTCCTAATGACCATTTTATGTATGTAAATAAACTTATACTGAAAGGAAGTTTAGTAGTTCCTACACTTAGTACTTAAATAAAACAATAAAAGAGGTGCACAAAACTAGACAATGTTATAAGAAAATGTCTTAAAATAGTCATGAAAAATATTAAATAATACCTGATGAAAAGACCAATAAAGATGTTATTTAAGATAGTTACATATTGCTTCTTGATTGGCATCCTCACTTGCAATATTTTTCACTTTTATCTGAACATTATGGGTATGTGATTTATTTTAACTGCAGTTCACTGTAAGAGTAAAATCTCATTCCATTAGAGATAGGCCAATTAAAGAATAGTCCTTGTGTTTTATATATTAGAAGCAGTTAAGTGACTTCTCTTCTCTGAATGTATTATATTCATCTTTGGGGAAACTCCTTTCTGCTGAACTTACAACAATTGTTCTGACAATATTTTTAGCTCTTTGAGCACTTTCAGGAATTGCATAATTCACTCATTATATTCTGTTGGAATTTAGGCCATAGCACAAAGCTGAAAAGAATGACAGCGTGTCACCTTCTGGTTGTTCGGCACTTTTCCTCCTCGGGTTATGTTTTTGTTTACTGAGGTGAAAACACAACGCAGTAAATGTAAGTTCTCATCAAAACTATAACAAGTTTTATAAAATGAGCAAATAAATACCATAAGCATAGTTTTGTCTAATTTTTCATACCTATGGATGGAATGAACATTAGTATGTGCACTTAAAATATACTGTTGCATGGATGAAGTTAAAAAAGAGTGGGGAATATAAATTTATAATTGCCACATTGGGCACCTGCTGAGCTGCCTACCTTAGAGAGAACCATAATTACAAACACCATTTTAACAACCAGTTTCCCCAAACTCAACAATAAATTAGCTATTGGTTCTACCAAACTGATACAAATTGATTGAATCCCACCATTTGATTTGATGCTTGGAAACAAGTTAGTCTTACTGTGTGCTATGTAGAATGAAGGCAAGGAGCCCAGAGAGAGTGGAACAGAGAGAGGGAAAGAGAAAAATTGGACCTAGGAAAGTGGGTGCAAGAAACTGATAGTATAAAGTTAATGATTCTAGCACCTCCCTCCTCTCCCATGAAGTCTAATATACACTTGTTATAAAATTTTAAACTCATCCATCAATTTCAATGACTACCTGATAAATTAAATGGTGGGAAAGGGTAGATTTTACAAAAATAAATTCATTATATAGTTCCTTCTTTCCAAGCATTTATAAACCATATATACAGATGACAGATCCTGCACCCCACCCAAATACAAAACATGGTTATTAAACAACATTAATACAAATAAACATAAACAGCATTTGAAAACTAAGGGATACTCCCTGGGTCCATAATTGCTTAGAAGTTTGTATGTCAGTCAGAGAAGGCTTCCTAAAGGAAGAAGTTTTAGATTTGCGTGCAATGTTAGCAATATGGATGCATGCAAAGCCATGGAAATGAGAACACATGTCATGTCCAGTAAACATCTTAGCTCATTGGAGTAAAAATGCCTTCATTGTATAGTAAGTAATGAGTGTGGTGCAAAAGTAGGGTATTGGGGAAGGCATTCTAAAGGTAGGCCAGGCCCTTTAGACAAAATGATCAGTGATAGAGTATGTTCTTTAGTTAATAATAAATCATCATAGGTCCAGGACTATCTAACTGCTCTCCCAAGCGTGGTCATTCTAAGGTATGGAAACTAGGAATTGGATAATCTAGAGAACTACTAGCATACTTGAGAAGCTCACACAGAATAGATGCCTTCTAGAATAATTCTCATTAGAAATTGGACCCCAAAGTCCAGTAATTTTTT
>NW_022103906.1:65505891-65509905 GCF_000313985.2 Echinops telfairi
AAATAAATAAATAAATAAATAAATAAAGTGTTGGTCCTTGTGGACAATGGTAGAAAATGATGATCTTATGCATACACTGTAGGAACGAGACCTATATTTATAGTAATAATAAAAATGCCTTAAGTTGGAAAAACTGGGAGTACTTTCTGGTCCCCTCTATTTGGCATTTGGTTTCTGGGAAGCCTTGTTTTAAGGAGGCCAGAGTCAGTCAGGGACTTGTAAACTGGAACACAGGTGAACAGGAAGGATTGGCCAGAGTGGGAGGAGGGGTGTTCAGAGGGACCCTGAACATGCTCAACATGCATACACACATATGTATCAAAGAAATACTGAGGAAAATGGGGGTCAAATGCACCATAATCTTCACAGACCCCGTCCTATTTCTCAAAAATAACTCTGCACAAACTAAATTCTTTACATTCTTTAAGATCAAACCTTATCGATCACCATGTCATCTATTAACATTGTGCTTCTTCATCAACAGAAAAAGTCCTCACATAAAAAAATCACATGTTCTGATAAGCTAAAGGAGTGACATGATGTGAAACAGGGTACAGTATAATGCCTTCCACGGGTCCATGGACTTCATCGGGAGTGGAACAGAATGAAACAGAGCAACCAATGCCCCCAGAAAATAAGCCAACAAACCCCAAACCTGAGCAACAGATCCTTGCCAAAGAAAAGCTCAAGTAGCTAAAGCTGGTTCCTAACAGCGCTTGTCTATTGTCCCGGCCGCCCCTTTCCAGACTCGTGAATGCAAAACCCACTGACATCGAGCATAAATTTAGAGAGAACAGAGCTTTCCCATCAAAAGTTGAATGCGATACTTCAAAGTTTTCAAACAATATAGATCCACCTTGTATATTTGTGTGTTTAATTTTTCCCCATTTGTTAACTGCCATTAACTCTTGATTTATCCTTAATTTGCACACTGGCAAAAATTAAGATCAAATAATGCTCCCAAATTCACCCTGGAATAATGCCTCTCTAAACGCCTCCTCACTCACCACAGGCCAGCCAGGAACTTGCAGGGACTGCCTTCGCTGTGGCTTGTGGGTTGTCACAGCCAGACAAGTGTGCTCCTCACGTTCCGTCCCATTTCATCCATCATGCCAGACAGTGAATTATAAACTTAGAACAGCCCACTGCAGCTATTTCATCTAGTGCCCCACCTTCAGGCATTTGTTCGGGGAGGGGGGGGGATGTATCATAAAGAAGGTCTCCCCAAATAAATACCTAATTAATTGGCAAACACGTTGAAGGTTCTTAACTAGTGACAGGCTCCTTCTGGAGAGGGAAGGGGGTGGAGGGGAGGGAAGCAATGGAAGTATCACAAGGGCACATTGTCTGCCTCTGCCTATCTAATCCACTAACCTTTTCAGTAAGAAAACGAAGACAGATATTTTAAAGCATGAAATCAGCTGCCTTCTCATATCACCACCACATCGGGACATTGCTCTTGGATGCCTGCTATGCAGATGTTTTAAGCAATCTGCTCTCAGCCATTTAAATGACAGGGTGTGTCCATGGCATAATTTTATACATTGTACAAAACTATTAAACCCATTCAAAATAAATCTGTGGGAGCTAACTGATCGAGCTGTGCTTGCCTCAGAATTTCCATAGGAAAAAAATGGCTCCTATTTTACTCCCTTGGTTGCAGCACAATTTGTTACTCTGCGAAGGCTCCTTTTTCCTACAGGACTTTTTCCAAGATTCACTCACCTTGTTTTTCTCCTGATATCCACCTCAAAATAATCACAAAACTGGCCTGTGCACTAAAATGCAAGGTCATTTCCCACAGGTACATGGCCTAGGAGGTCCCCATCCCTGCCAGTGTCACTACTGGCTTTCTCGTGGTGTCATTTGGGCTTTTCCTGAACAACAAGGGACCCGGCATTAGTGATGAATAGTTTACTGGCAGGTGTCTAGCCATCACTCTTGTAAAGAGGCTGTCTGTCTCCATTAAAATCCATCTGGTGGGAACAACTTGGTAAAGCAGAGGGGGAGAAGAGGATGAAGCAGAGGAGGAAGAGGAGGAGGGGGGAGGAGGAAGTAGACACTGGACGCACTTCTGATATTAAGATTGACAGAAAAGGATCAATTTAGGTAGTGACCACCCCTCTCTTGGTAAAAGCAGCAGGCCTGGGACCTTTCACACTCCTCTTGGGCCATCCAGGGTCACTTCCAGTAAAGACACTGGAGTCAAACTATTCTGGGCACAGGTGCCATTGAAAGAGCAGGTGGGAATGCACCAGTTATTCTGCCTGTGAATTTCTCCGTGGATTCCTTCCATCAAGTTGATTATAAGGACAGATCTTTAGTGGTATACTTCAGGATCACTGATAAACTTTAGCTTTTCTAAGGACATTGTAGAAGATGTGAGCTCATTCCTCAAAGATGGAGATAGTTTTATGCCTGATAGGTGGGTGAAAATTTGCTGATTGGTGGGTGAAAATCCTCCTCTTCCTCAAACTTCCTCTTAGAGTATGTGATCTTGAATATTGCTAGAGGCTTTGAAATTTCCGGGTAATGTGATCTTTCCAGTGCGGGACCCGCTCCCAGCTTCCCTGCAGAGGGGGCTGCGCAGATCCTGGGCCACCAGGGCCGGAACCAGATTCATCTCTGACACCCTCAAGATGCAGGGTCAGCTGGAGCTGCTGCTGGGCTGCTCAGGGCTCTGCGCCCACAGAGCCACTGGTGCACGCTCGGTGGGTCCCAGTTCGGCAGCCTGGTCAGCCAGTTGGAACATGTGATAGAACTGTTTCTAGTCGTGCCTCAGATTTGCAATCTGATTCATTTTCTCCAGTCCACACCTACTATGAGCTAGTGGATAAGCCAATGGCAGGCGACTCAGCATCCCCACGCTGAAATAGTTACATGATTTTGGGGTCACGTGGAGGGACGATGGGCAAGCGTCTGGCCTATACTACCTGATTCCATGTACTTCCAGTGTTGCTTGCTTTGCTTCTTTCCAAACTGCTTTGTTTTATTTTTTCTTTCTTCCTATTGGGGAGAAAATATATGTTTAAGTTCGCCCTACTAGAAATTATTTCTCCTGCCTTCTTTCACTTCCTTCTTATTTTCATGACCAGTTTTTAACACATTTTCTTTCTGTAAGAGGATTTATATTCCAAGGTCATTCTTCTGTTTAATTGTACATAAAATAGCTCAAGGTATTATTCCTCATACACTGGTTTCCCACCATCCGTGTTACTTCTTTTGAGGCATTCCAAGAGCCCAGTATTCTGATGATCTATTTCCTTATAAGTTCTTTCTCCAGCAAAACTATTGATCTTAAGACTGGCCAGATGTGCTGTTCTACAAGGCACTATTAGCTCGTTTGAGGCCTAAAGCACACTTTAAAGAAGGCTTTGGAAGCATGTAGGTGGTCCACTATAAATCACAGAACAGGAGTTAATTTAGCTCTCCATATGAAAAAATATCACTGCCCTGAAGTTGCTCTGCCCTGAGCAGGGATATATAACAAACTCAATCGATATGAAAATAAAAGTTGTCTTGACATTTTTAATAATGTCCTTTTCTCAAAGAATATGTGCTGCTGCTTCAGAAGGATTTCTTTCTTTGTTCCAGTCTCATTATTGGGATGAGGATGTAATTATGAAATACACGAAAGTGAAGTCAAAACTATAACCTAAAAAACATATAAACCAGTATATGCCAAATGGCATAGCATTAAGCAAAATCTATTCTAAAAAGATTAGAAATAGACAAGGTGAAATACTTAAGCATAAAACCTACAGCATCTCCTGGATCAAATATACTTGACCAAAAGAAAATAAAGATATCTAGTTAATTATTACAACTTTATTATTATAAGAGTAAAACAGTGGTTCTCAACCTTCCTAATGCTGCAACCCTTTAATACAGTTCCTTATGTTGTGGTGACCCCCAACCATAAAGTTATTTTCATTGCTACTTCATGACTGTACTTTTGCTACTGTTATGAATTATAATGTAAATATCTGAGATGCAGAATGTATTTTTATTGTT
>NW_022103906.1:65510450-65512472 GCF_000313985.2 Echinops telfairi
CAGATGAAGATAATAAGATTTTTGATCCAGAGAATTGGTGCATATTTCTGCTGATTAGATGGACTGTCTGTCCTGATTTGACTTTGCTTCCAGATATGAACTCACAAAGTTCCAACTAGAATGAATATTTTGCACATCAAAGAACATGTTTGTCTCCTCAGTATAGAAATTGGATACCCAAGCTTTGCACAGTGGCAATATTGTAGCCAGAGAGGTTTATCCAAGGCACGACTATTGCTAATTTCAAAAAGAAAAAAGAAATTGGATACCCAGATTGGGTGGGTGATAGACTCATAGAATTACCGGATTAAGGTGTGGGTGATCACATAGATGCAATTGTTAGGCATAGAATATTTTTGTTTTGTTCACTTATAGAATATTATGTTTAAACAAAGCTGCACATTTTTAATTGTATGCATTTTTATTAGGCAGAAATATGATTGTCTTTGTTTTAAAATTATGTGTGGCTAGAGTTAAGTAAAAGTATCAAGTTGACAAGGGGTGGTCTGTAGTAGTTACATAATTTCAAGTTGATCTGATAAACAAAGTGAAGGGATGAATTTTAGGCTGTCAATCAGGTCACAGACTGATGATGCTTCTGGTGGGTGTAACCATCTCACGAGGACTCTTGGAACTTCCTCTCTTTTTCCTTGGAGGTAGGCCACACACATTCTCTGCTCTACTTTCCTGTTGAGGAGCCACACTCAGAGAGCTAGAGGAGCCAGTGTTGAGATGCTTCCACTGCTACTGGATCCACAAGACTTTCTTCCCATCGACCTGTAATCTCACTTCATTCAGTATGTTGCATGTGCTGCATGAGTCTAAAGTGGAATCTCTGGATTAGTATCGAATTTATGGGCTAATGGACTTATGGATTTGATCTGGCCTGAATCTAGACTTGATCAATATACAATTTGTCTTTGATATAAAGCTCTTTCTTATATGTATATACATGTACCTGGATTTGTTCTCCTAGTCAATAGAGACACAAATATCAAAGATGGATAGTGGGTGCTTGTTTGAGCTGTGCCTCATGCTAGTATTTCTTCTGTGGTTAGCCAGAGATCAGATATGGCCACACTGTTTACTCAATTGTTTTCTGGAAGAGACATGGAAGTGAAAGTTTTAATTCCTAGAAGTGGTGTTCAGTTAATCCAGTCTAAAATGGCAAAAATGAATAGGATAAATGTAAATTTTGATCAAAGAGGGCAAAAATGTCCCTGAACTTCTCCTTTGAGACCATGTTGCTTAGTTAATATGGCTGATGGAAGGTCAAATGGCTGACAGAGAGCACAGCCCTGCCTTGATGTACCCCGAGGCTTAAGACCATATTTCACACCAATGGCATAGTTTAGACAAGGATTAAAATAAGATAAGATAAAGTGATAAAGAATTGAAATTGACTCTTAAGAATTGAGTTAAGGATCTGACTGTACTAGGTTTATACTGATTTCTTTTACTTAGTACTATTGATATTCATGTATTAAAAATGATTAATAGGAAGTATGAAGATAGAGAGTTTGTAAGTTCACTGTCTTCAGCCATTAATTTGAATATTTAAATGTGTGTAAGTCACCTGTACAATAAGGTCTGTAAAGATAAGCCCCACCTAGTGTGTTGAGTGCTAAGGACATTTACATTTGAAGAGAATTGCCTAGGAGACTGGTGTCAGACTGAAGTTAAAAAAAAGGAACCCTTTGGCATTTTGAATTTTGGACTAGTGGTTTGTTCCTAAAGCCGGAAAAATCTCGAGCCATGAGGAACTCTCTTCTCTCAGACTGAACAATAAAGGGAGCCTGTGGATAAACTGAAATGCTTGCTAGTTGGCCACCTGGATCTACTTACTGAGCAGAAAGCAGAAATAGTGAGATGGGTTGAGTCTAGCCACTGACGCCCATGGGTCTGATTCAAAGGGACTAGAGGAGAAGATGAGTGCAGGTTAACTGGTCTGAAGTTCACGACCTAGCCCAAAGGGGCTATGACTATTGATAATGTGTGACAGGAATCGTGGTCTAAAGGTGA
>NW_022103906.1:65513292-65524891 GCF_000313985.2 Echinops telfairi
CCACCACTGGATCCACAAGACTTTCCACCCACTGGCCTGTGATCTTCCTGCATTCAGCATCATTACATGTGCTGTGATGTCTAAAAAGGAACTTCTGGACTCATCTCGACCATGGGAGCTAATATTGGACTTACGGAGCTAATCTGGACTGGGCTAGGATGTTTTCTCAATATACAATTTCGCTTTGATATAAAGTTTTTTCTTATACATTTATAAATGTCCCTGGATTTGTTTCTCTAGTCAACCTGACCTAACACAATTTGCTACACCAGAACTCTTTAGAGTATTGAAAATCAAGGATGTAACTTGAGGACTATCAGATCACTTGATTTTGAAAATGAGGTAATTTTAATTCTAATTTCAGGTCAAGGAAAACAGGCCTTTGAAACATAAAGGATTTTATGTTATTTTACACAAGCTAATAGTTCTCGCAACAGAGAAAATTATCTTATTTTTTATTATTTTATTATTTTGCCTTGGAAATTCTTATGAGAGTAATTGTGTAGTTTCTGAATATTTCCATTAAAAACATGCTACATCCAAGCCAATGTGCTCTTTTTTGGAGGCCTCCCCAAAGAGATGAGTGGAATCTCCAGGTCATGAATTAATTTGAGTAGTACCTCTATTACTTCTAACTCTCTATGAAATGTTCTCAAAATCAAATGAAACTCACTGCTGTAGCCAACTGCAACTTGGAGCTGCTGTTCATGGGATTGTTGAGAGTACAAATCTTCGCGGGAGCAGACAGTCTTCTCTTTCTCCCACAGAGTGACTGGGGGTTTGAATATCGGACCGTGCCTGACCCACAGTGTCACCAGGGCTCCATACTGGAAGGTTACACATACTCAAACTTTCTATCCAAATTATATATATATATATTGGGTAAGGCCTTTATCAGAGTTGAAGTAGCATGCCTCTCAGCAAGTATTGGGATTCAACTCATTTCTCCTAATGCTAAACAACTGCTTCTCAATGTGTCCTCTCCTCCCTCACCCCTGCCTTTGGCACACTTCGTAGACACTAAAGAAAACGTGATGGATGATACTAAGGCAAAAGAGATGTGGACATAAGTCTACATTTTAAATAGCAAGCCAAAAAGAAATTCGTTCATGTATTTTTTCCATGACATTTATTTTCAAAAGGCATAAGCAAACCGAAAATAGATTAAATTGTGGGAAAAAAAATAGTAAGAACATCATATAAATCAAGAAATAACTATTTCACATTTACCACATTTTTGATTAAAGATATATTTAGTTTCATAATGTAATGGATCTTTAAGTGGAATAACTCTGATTATTATAAGTCAGTTAATATAATACCTGCATGTGGGAGTAAAATAAAATGGAGAAGATTGCCAAGTGAAGAGGCAGAGGGGACACTGAGTCTAGCCAATATTCCAAGACTAAATAACCTCCACTTGCCATTGATTTGATTCTGACTCATAGAGATCCTATATAGGGTTCGCAGTGCTATAAAGTATTATGCAAGCATATAGCCTAAGCTTTCTCCCATGGAAAAGCTGTTGGCTTTGAAGCACTGACCTGTGGGTAATAATCCAAAGTTTATCTGTCAGTGACACCAGGGCTCCTTAAGTACTACATAGTGGAGAAATATTTAATTAGCTGAGTCTTATGGATAGGGGAAATTTATAATGGAATAGAATTGTAATTTTATATGTTCTACTTTTTTTATGGTACACCAGGGTCCTAGAATTGTTAGAGTGCAGCCCATTGTGTAGAACATGAGCATAATCTTGTCATTTAAAAATTATTGCTGAAATTTATAGTTGTATCTCTTATTTTATGACATATTTTCAGTCATGTCTGTGATTTATTTGATGCTTGTTCTGCCATATAATGTGAAATTATAACACCGTCCCTATGAGGAAATATAAAATTTTTATAACAATCTGCTCTACAGTAAGGTTTCTAAGAATGCACTGTGGTGACAGTAACTTCCTATAGCAGTTTTATGAACTCTATTGACTTAGATTTATGGTTAAATATAAAAATTCCCTTCTGAATAATTAACAGCTTATATAATACAAATTTCAAAACATTATGGCTTAAACTGTTTTATAAACCCAAATCTTTAAAACCCTGTTTCAAGACTGCCTCACTAAGATAGACTCTTTTCCACACTATCTCAGTTGCAACAGGCTTTTTAAAGTAGATGTCAGCCTTATTCACGTGGCACTTAAATTTAGATTGTCTTACACGGTGATCATAGTCCCCTACTCTTCATATTACTGCTCAAAGTTATGTTATTTAACTAAAAATCCAGGTTTATTAGACTAAATTAAACAATCTGCATTCCACTATTTTCAGAAGAAATAAAAGCAATTGACATCAACTGAATTCAGACTTTTGGTGACTTCATGTGGATCAGAGTAGAACTGTGCTTCCTAACATTTTCCTTTCCTCTTTTTAACATTTTTGTTGGGTTTCTTGGGGGGGGGGGCGTGTATAATTCACATACAATGTAATTAATTGACCCAAGCATATTGCGAAGAATTGTACAATTATTATCTCAATCTAATTTAGAACATTACCCTCTTTCTTGTACTCATTTTTATTAGCTCCCCATTTATCCACAGTCTCCCCTGCCAGACCCTCAAGAAACGTGTGTGATGGTGGCGGGGAGTGTGTGTGTGTGTGGGGGGGGGGTGTGTGGGTGTGGGTGTGTGTAAGAGGAAACTTTATATCAAAGAGCAATTGTACATTAAGAAAACATCCCATTCCAGTCCTGATCAAGTCCATAAATCAGATATAGCCCATATATCTGTTACCAGTCTATAAATTATTCTTCAGACTCACACAACACATGCAATGATGCCAAATGCAGGAAGAAAGATCACAGGCCAGTGGGTGGAAAGACTTGTGGATCCTGTGACAGTAGAAACATCTCAGTGCTGGCGTAGGTCTCCATTTGACTCCTCCAGCTCCAGGACTCTGGTTGCATCAGCATAGCTCCATGTGGCTTGTCATCATGAATGTCTCGCAGGGAGTCCAAGAAATTTTTAACCCACTTACTTTAGATATTTTCCTATCCTGGATTTTATATACAGAAAAATATATAAAATTTAAAAATAAATAATAGCTTTCTATACCTTGTTTTTGGAAGTAAATTATCAGGCCTTTCTTCTTAGGTGTTTCTGGGTAGACTTTAATTTCCAAATTTTTGGTTAATATCCAATATCCTGAAATAGTGGAGTGCAGACTAGTTATTTTTGCTACAATGGTTCTGTGCATTACTTATATATTCTTTTGGTGTTTTTCTCCATAAT
The DNA here is from genome assembly GCF_000313985.2 of Echinops telfairi. Lineage (NCBI taxonomy): Eukaryota > Metazoa > Chordata > Mammalia > Afrosoricida > Tenrecidae > Echinops > Echinops telfairi. The sequence goes on from NW_022103906.1 coordinate 65,516,582, forward strand.
TCAGTGCTTTGCCCATAGAATCTTTTAATGTTGCTTTTTTTTTTTTTTGGTTCTTTCAATTTAAAATATGCTGAACTTGTTCATCCTTAGTGATTTTCTAACTCCAGACCTTTGCATATTTCATTATAATCTTTTTTCCTTTTCTCAACCTGCCCTTTGAAATTTTCTGAGATTTTCTGTTTAGCATATTGACTTTATCATTTCTTCCATCCGATTCAGCTATTCTACTTTGAAGAGTAAGTCTCAGCTTCTCTTCTGACATTCACATTGATCTTTTCTTTCTTTCCTGACCTTTTAATTACCTTTAGCTTTCTTCATGCATGATCTTCTTGATTTTATCCCATACCTGGCCATTTTTTCTGTAATTAGTGTTCAGCAAGTCAAATCTATTCTTCAGATATTTGCAAAATAAAGACGGACATACTTAAGGTCATGTTTTGGCTCTCATAGTCTTGATTCCATTTCTTCTACTGCAACTTGAACCTACATCTCATGAGTATCTTATGAATAGCAGGGAGAACGTGGCAAAGGATGACCCATTCCAAAAGAGAGCAGAGGAATTATATGGATATAAGAAAAACTAAATTTTAACACAAAATTATTTATAACTATGGTGGATTATATTATCACGCTGTTGTTAGGTGTCATTGAGTTAGTTTCTGTTGACCTTAAGCTCAACAGAATGAAACACTGCCTGGTATTGCATCAACAGCACAATTGTTCCTAAACTTGAGCCCATTGTTGCCACTACAGTGTCAATCTATCTCCTGAGTGACTTCCTCTTTTTCACTGCCTCTCTACCAAGCATGATCTCCTTCTCCAAGGACTAGTCTCTTCTGACAACATGTCTAACATATGTAAGACAAAATCTCACCATCTAAGGATTATTCTGGGCATACCTCTTTCAACATAGATTGGTTTATCTTTTTAGCATTCCATGGCATGATCAATATTTTTCTCCAGCACCACAATTCAAATGAAATCTTCTTTATTCCATGTCCACCTTTAACATGCACATGAGACCATTGAAATTATAAAGATGTAAATCAGGCTCACGTTGTTCCTCAAAGTGGCATTTTGCTTTTCAATACTCTGAGGAGGTCTTGTACAGCAGATTTATCAAATGAAACAAGTATTTTGATCCCTTGACTGCTGCATCCATAAGCATTGATTATGAATCTAAGTAAGACAGAGTCCTTAACAACTACAACCTTTCTTCCATTTATCATGATGTTACCTATTTTTCCAGTTGTGAGGATTTGGGTCTTCTTTAAATTGTATCCAAACTGAAGGCTGCAATCCTTGATCTTCATCAGGTGCTTCAAGCTCTCCTCAATTTCAGCACGCAAGGTTGTGTCACCATCATATTGTTGAGAATACTTCTGCTGATACTGATGCCACACTTTTTTTCATATAAGCCAGCTTCCCTAATGATTTTTCAGGCTACAGATTGAATAAATATGGTGAGAGGATACAACCCTGAAGCACTGAGGCACACCTTTCCTGATTTTAGAGCACGCAGAAGTACAGTGTGGACAAGAAGAAACAAATCTATCTCAAAGAAACTAGGATTGTGCATTGGGCTGCTAACCACAAGTTGAAACCACAAACTATACTTTCTGCAGGAGAAAGATGAGGTTTTCTACTCGGTAAAGATTTACAGTCTTGAAAACCCACAGGGGCAGTTCTACTTTGCCCTGTAAGATCTCTATGAGCCAGAATTGACTCAATGGCATTAAGTTTTGCTTATTTACTTGAGTCATGGAAGAAGTAGGGCCAGACTGTTTATTATAAATGAGAATAGTAAGACTCATTCTTACATATTTTAATTTCCAGTCCCTGAAAAACAGCATCATATTTAGTAAAGTAAAAGGTCAACAAAAAATAAGAAGATGCTCTAGCACAGTGGTTCTCAACCTGTGGGTTGTGACCCCTGTGGAGGTTGAACGACCCTTTCACAGGCATAGTCTAAGACCATTGGAAAATACATATTTCTGATGATCTTAGGAGCCAAGACACCGCTCCTCTATCCATCTCCAGGTAGGTCTGCCCACATACAGATGCACCCATACAAGTGCCTGGTGTGATGACTGTTACCAATGCTACACCATGCTTCAAGATAAAATTTCATTTATTTGTAATTAGAAATAAATATTTCATAATAGATAATTACATATTGTTTTGTGATGAATCACTATGCTTTCATTATGTTCAGTTTGTAACAATGGAAACACATCCTACATATCAGATATTTACATTATGATTCACAAGAGTAGCAAAATTACAGTTATGAAGTAGCAATAAAAATAATTTTATAGTTAGGGGGTCATCACAATATGAGAAACTGTATCAAAGGGTCATTGCATTAGGAAGGTTGAGAACCACTACTCTAGCAGATGGATTGACACAATGGTTGCAACAATGGTCTCAAGCATAACAAGTTTGAGGATGGTGTGGGATAGCAGCTATGACAAATGAAATAATAGCAATTCTAGGGATATGAATGAAAAGATCTAATATCCTAACTAGAAATTATTAATGTTAGGTAAAAGAAAAATACAACTATGCAGGGGCAGCGATTATTTAATGCAGTTTTCTTGTGAAAGCCTTTAACTCCCACCAAACAACTTTTTCCTGCATAAGTCTGGGGGGAGGAAGATATTGTTAGGATTCACCTATGGGAAATTGTGAACAGGATTCATTGCAATTTCATCCTGTTAGGTATAAAAGAAATCCTCTGAGAAGCAAGAGAGGACATTTTAGCTACCAGCAAGAACTAGGAGTGGAGCACATCCTTTGGACCCTAAAATCTCTGTGCAGCAAGTCTCTTTGATCCGGAAGATAGCTGTGACACCAGAGGAACAGTGGCAGAACCAGGAGTCACATTATGAAACCAAGGGGTGGAATTCTAGCTCAAAGAGTAAATAAAGTTGAAGACACTTGGGCAAGAGGCTGGCTTGTAAAGTGGGGTGGTACTGGGCATTTAATTGGGGGAGCTAGTTTGCTGATTCATAGAGGTGGTGCTGAATGCCTTAGTGTTGAGGCTTAACTGGCGTGAGAGCTCTTTGGGCATTTGTTGGAAGCCCTGAAAGAACTTTGTAATATGACCTGATGAACAACTCTATCCTGAGCATGTCTTCCTTGCATTGGAAACTGTTAACTGTGTAACACAGCCTTCAATCGGGAATACTGTCACTGACTTCCGGGTAGCCATTGGAATGATTAAATAATCTAGATAAAAAAGGTAGTGAATATGAACTACACAATCAAACAACTCAATCTAATAGATATTTCAGAGCTCTCCAACCTACATATAAAAAACATACATTCTTTTCCAATGCACACAGCATGTACTTGAAAATAGACCACATGCCAGGGCACCAAGTAAGCTTGAGAAAATTCAAACATGTAGAGGTCATTCAGACCACCTTCTCTGACCACAGTGTCACAAAGTTGGAAATTAACAGTAGAAAGAACAATAGCAAAAGTAGACAAACACCTGGACACTGAATAACACGCTTCTTTAAAACCAATGGCCACAAGCCCAAATTAGTGAGCAAAGGAAGAAGTTTCTAGAAACCTATGAGAATGACAGTACAACACACCAAAACCAATGGGAAACAGAAAGGCAGTTACCAGAGGCCACTTCATTGCAGTGAATGCACACATGAAAAAGAAGAGAAGTGTGGTCAACACATTAACTTAGCACCTCCCGCAGCCAGAACAGAGCCAAGAGCATAATCTTTCTAACAGCAAAAGAAAAGAAATCATAAATATTAGAGCAGAAGTAAATGAACTAGAAAGCTGACGAATGATGGAAAGACTCAACAGAGCAAAAAGTTGGTTCCTTGAAAGGATCAACAAAATCTCCAAATAGATAATAAACTTAACAAAGTAAAAGAGGGACCAGACATCATATCTAGAATTAGGGATAAAGCTCGGGAAGTCACAACAGACCCCAATGAAAAAAATAGTGAATTTTGCAGTACTATGAAAGACTGTACTCCAGCAATTTGGAGGGCATGGACAAATACCTGGAAAATCACTCTCTCCCCAAATTAATGCTTATGGATATTGTGTTAGTCTGGGTAGACTAGAGAAACAAATTCACAGAAACTCATATGTACATAAGAGAGTTTTATGTAAAAGTTAAGTGTAATTAAGAAAGCATCCTAAACCAGTCCAGTTTAAATCCATAAATCCGACATTAGCCATTATATCTGACACTGATTTACCAAGTCCTCCTCAAACTTGCAAAATGCACGCAATAATACTGACTGCAGGAGGAAAGCCAAATCAGTGTCAGTGTAAGCATCTCAACACTGGCAGGGCTCTCCACGTGGTTTCTCTAGCACCCAGAGTTGCATCAGGGTAGGTCCATGTGGCTTCTCCTCAGGTATGTCTCGCAGGAAGTGAGCCTTGCCAGCTGAGGCAAAGAACTAGCTAAGGCATTTGCACACTGGTCTGACCATCAGAGGACAAGAAAGGCAAGGCTCCCCAAGCCATTTATCTCACCACCCTTCAATTAATCCCACATGTGTTTATCTGTGAGGTTAGCACAATAAACCTTAACTATCACAGACATTAAGAACTTGAACAGACTCATAAGAAAAGAATAAATAGACAATGTCATCAAGAAACTCCCAACTAAAAAGAGCCCCTGTCCATATGGTTTCAGAGGAGATTTCTTCCAAGCATTCAGAGAAAAGTCGACACCAAGCCCACACAAACTTTTCCAGAATATAGGGATATTAAACACCCCAAATTGTTCTATAAAGCCAGCATAACCCTGATACCAAAACTGGGCAAAGACCCCACAAGGATAGAGAACTACAGACCAACATCTCTCAGGAACATAGATGCAAAAATTCTCATCATAATTCTGGCCAATAGAATCCAACAACGTATCAGAAAAATAATGTAACATGACCAAGTGGGATTCCTCCAGGAATGCAAGGATGGTCCCACATTAGAAAAACAATTAATATAATGCACCGCATCAACAAGAAAAAGGATAAGAACCTTATGATCATATCCGTTGATGAAGAAAAAAACCTTTGATAATATCCAACACGCATTCTTAATAAAGACTCAAGAAGGCAGAATTAGAAGGGAAAATCCTCAATGCAATAAAAGCCATATACCAAAAAACAAACAAACAAAAAAACAATAGTTAATATTAAACTCACTGGAGAAAAGCTGAAAACATTTCCACTGAACAAGAGAATACGACAAGCATGACCCTATCCCCACTTCCATTCAACATTGTGCTGGAAGTCCGAGCCCATGCCGTTTAAAAACTAAACAAAACAAAAAAACAGCAAGATTTCAAAGATGTGCAATTGGATAAAGAAAATGAGTGCAAATCTAGAAGCTGTATGGCAGGGAATACAGGGGCTAGCAGAATTAACAAAGGAAACACACTCCATGAAAGATAAAATAGATAAATGGGACCTATTAAAAATAAAACACTTATGTTTATCGAAAGATTTTATTAAAAGAGTAAAAAGAGAGCCCACAGATTGGGAAAAGCTATTGATGACATAATAGACAAAGGACTAATTAGTAAACTCTACAGAATTTTATAAGCTTACAACAGGAAAAAAACTAAAAGCCTTCTGAGAAGGTGAGCAAATGACCTAAACAGACAATTCAGAAAGGATGACACTCGATTGGCTAATAAACACATAAGGAAATGCTCCAGGTCATAAGCCATCCAGGAAATGCAAGGCAAAACAGTGAGATACCGCCTGACGCCCTTACTGTAGCCCAATAAAAGACAAAAAAAAACTGAGAACAACAAATGTTGGAGAGGGTGTGTTGAGATAGGAACTTCTATCCACTGCTGATGGACTTGTAAATACATACCGCTATGACGGGTGATATGGCGATATCTAAAACACAAGGAAATTGAACTACTACGTAACCAAGCAGTACCATTACTGGGAATATACCCCAAAGAATTAAGGAACAAACAGATCATGAACAGATGTTTGCTCCCCAATGTTCATCGCAGCACAGTTCACAATAGCATGAAGCTGGGAAACAGCCTAAATTTTCATTAATCAAAGGAAAGATTAAAAACTCTGGTACATACAAACAATGGGATACTATGTATCCCTGAAAAACATGGATGAAACCATGAAACACCTCAACTCCTGGAGAGATCTGGAAAACATTATGCTGAGTGAAGTTAGTCAAGCACAGAAGCAAATACTGTTACTCCACGGCAGTAGGAACAAACTCAAGCTTGCAGGGCAACCAGTCTTCTGGTGGAGGACCAGCCATTCTGGCAAAAAGCTGGACCAGTGCCAATGAACCACACATCATCTGCTCCAGGTAAGTATAGTGCAGGTCACTTGGTCGACTCAGAGCAGCTGGGATCAAATGGTATGGGGGAGGAGGGTGTCCTCTCTGCTGAGAAATAGCCATGTGGATCTGGGGTGAGTTCCCTGAAAAGGGAGGCTGCCTTGTCAGAGGGATGAGGCCTACTGATGGGAGGGCTGCTTAGGAGAAAGGAGAGGGAATAGTTAAGTTTGGGTGAATGTCTGTTGCGGGGAGGGGAGGGAGGGCTCACAGCCAGGTGGTGGGAGAAGAGACTGAGGATGCTCTTGGGACCATTAAGTAGGAAGGGTCTTTAGTGGCATGCAGTGGGAGGGTAAAATTGACCTAGGGCATCTGGGGGTATCCCAGGAACCCAGGTCGGGGGCTGCAGGAACAATGGGACACTGAATCCTGGATTTTCAGGGTGCATGGCCTGCTCCAGAGGCTGCATTGGTGAGACCCCCAACAGGGAACTTCACTGGGTGAACTGGACTCTACGCCAGACACACTTGTAACCTGAGGACTTAGTCCGGAAAATACACGCTGTCTGAAGTAAAAGACAGCTGTACCAAGAGTGGTGTGCTGTTGGTTGGCCAACAAACAAGGTCTGGGTACATCCATGTCCTGTAAGCTGTACTAAAAAGTGTATTATCTTGGCAATCCTGTGATGGCCATTCTGTTATATTCTTCTTATGCTAGTTTATATTAGAGTGTATCTTAGATGTGTGTCAACATTGGAGCTCACCCTCTTGAAGCTGTGTTATTTGTTTCCCTGTTTTTTGTTAAGTAAAACCCAGGGATGTTCAGCCTATAAGGAAAGAAAATGTAACATGAGTTTGGGTTAAAGGGGAAGTAGAGGGCTGAGGGAGATAAGAGGAGGTGATGTTAAGACGACCAAGAAGAAAAAGTATGTTTTAGAATTCATGTATGAATATGGAAGAAATGATACAATTTTGTTTGGCATGATTGAACTGTGTATTGATATGGCATATGTACTGGCTCCCAAGTTGCGGCAAATTAAAAAAAAAGGAAGGCAGAGTTCCAGGAATAAATTTTGGATTCACATTAAATCCTAGCTCCCACTTAAGAATAGTCAGTCCTTACATCATGGCGCTGTTCACTACTCACCGTCATGAAATGATCACTGAAGATAAGGGTGCTATAGCAAAGGGAGTTGAAGAAAGCAGATGGTGTCACGTGATCTATTGAAATAGTATCTGGGGCCTTAAAAGTTTGTATGCAAACAATTCAACAAACAGTCATCTAAGCAAGGAATCAACTAAGTCCATAAGGAAGCCCCACACTAGCTTGTGTGATCCAAAGATGACAATTACAAAACTTGAGTCTGGTGAGGAGAAAAGCATCAGCTCAAAAATGATGAACACCCAAGTTGTGGAGGCTATGGGGGAATGATGGGAGCCCAAACCCATCTGCAGAGTATCTATTTAGACAGAGCCACTGGCAGATCCACTCTCGCCAAGGGCGAGAGTCTTAAACAGCCTTACCATCAGGAAGAGACCACTGCAATTTTGATTATGCTGGCTGGAACTCAGTACTCTGCCAGTTGACCTCCTTGTAGATGCTACCTGAATTTGTTCTGGGAGCAAGGAGCCTTTACTGGTTCTATTACACAAAGGTTTTCCCTGGATTTTTGAATGTTTGGGGGTCTTTTCCTTCTTATGCATTATTTGCATTTTTGTCTATATTCTATTATGTTTCTATCCTTACTGCAGAAGTGCAATTTTGTTTTTATTGTTTTTCTGATGGGTCTCCCTGCAGGGAAGTACAGGAGGCATATAGGCATGATGCTAATAACTGATACAAGGTAATAGAGGGGATTCAGAGGTGGGAGGTATATGATAAGGAGAGAAATTAGAAAACAAATGTATATATATATTTCATGCTTATTTTTAAAATGTGGAGGGAAGAGACAGAGGATAATTCCTTACTTTACTTGATAACATGAGAAGAAATTGTAAGGTGGTC
>NW_022103906.1:65525449-65528144 GCF_000313985.2 Echinops telfairi
AAGCCTTTTGTTTGAGGCAGAACACAATAAACTATCAAAGAAAAGATTGTTTCCTTAAATAATACTGATCCAAATTTTGATTTTCATGGCTGTGGGAGCACTGAAGAGGCTGAGCATCTGATTGCTACTTCTAAGGTTCAACCCAACTATACATAGATAGATTTTATAGAATTGGCTGATATCATTCTAGGGACAGCAAGTTAAAACCATAGGCCAGAAGGCACACTGAAAGCTATGATCATTTTGAGTCTTAAGTCTATAGTTTTGGCTTCTTTGAGAAATCATAATATCTGGTGTAGGGTACAAGATGGATTTCAGTTGTTCTTGCCAAGAATAATGCTTGAATATACACTTGAGGTTGATGCCTTTGCACTTCAAGAAACTCAATATCTGCTCTTAAAATATCACATGATTGGATGAGATCCACTCACCCTTTAGGTATGATTCTCAACCTTCCTAATGCCACGACCCTTTAATATAATTCCTCATGTTGTGGTGACCCCCCAACCATAAAATTATTTTCCTTGCTACTTTATAACTGTAATTTTGCTACTGTTATGAATCGGGTGACCCCTGTGAAATGGTCGTTTGACCTCCAAAGGTTGCGACCCACAGGTTGAGAACCACTGCTTTAGTGGGTAATCTGCTTTAATGTAGCCCTGGTTGCACAGTCCTTAAGCACGTGGTTGCTAACCAAAAGTTTGGCCATATATGCTCACCAATTGCTATGTAGGGGAAGATGTGATACTCAACTTTAGTAGAAATTACAGACTTAACGAATTCTACTATACACTCTTGGGTCGCGGATCATAAGAATGAGCTTGAAGTACACTGACTAATCCACTTTACCTACATTAATTAATTATAATTGTTAATAAACAAAATACCTTTATGGCAAAATCTAGACTAGTGTTTGACTAAACAACTAGTCAAGCTGACACATAACCTAGCCAAGCTGAAAAATTTAATCATCACAATTGTATTATAGTTCTGTTTTACTCATTTATAAAATTAAAGTAAAAGTACCTTATATGAGTTTGAGAGGATTAAATGGATAATATATTCTTGAGAAAACTGCTTGGCACCTAATAATTATAGGTAGAACATTACTAGTTTTATGTATAAATAGATTCACTGCTTATCAAAAGTAGTAATAACTTCTAGTACTCAGTTCCTTATTTTGATATATTACTAGTTGTTTTGAGATTCTTGTCAAGGAATTTTCCAATTTAATGTACAGTTCCTGTGGCTCTATTTCCTGAGTTCTTCAATGTTCACATTGTACTAGCATCATGACTGTGACTCGTGTACGTGGGTCACATTTTCTTTCCTTTGATACTTTGAAAACCGTGCTCCATTGTCTTCTGACTTTGATGGTTACTATGGAGAAGTCAGAGACCAGCCTAATTTTTTCTCTGCCTTTAGGTGATATATTTTTGGTCTGTTGCCTAAAGAATTCTATCTTTGTCCTTGAAGTTCAATAGCTTAACTGCAGGCCATACGCAGTCTTTGTGAGAATGCCTTAGCTTTTGTGCAGTGTTCTTTATCAGGGTTCATTTCAATTAATTTAGTGGTGTATGCTATTCACTCAGAATTGTGCTACAAAATTCAGGTCATTTCCCCTATCCAATATGTAGGCCTAGAGTCTTTAATTTGATGGAGAGAAATAACCCTATTATATTGACTGTGTTTTACCTTTCTAGATAGCAGTAATTTCATTTATTCTTTAGTGAGACAGGGAAACAGTAAGTTGGACCCCTACTATGTCTCTATATACAATTGTTAAAATTAATGAAAATTTCTCATTATTTTATAATGTTACTAGGAAAGAAGGGGCCAGAATGCAGAAATAACTGTGATGTCTATCCTCTTTTGCTACAATTTCAATATAAAGAATCCTTTCTAAGTCATTAGCTAGAAATTTTGACAGCAATCTCATTAAGTTACAACTCATTTTCTTGTTGAAAGTTTTAGTTTTCATTGTTTTGATTTTTCTAATTGTCATGTATGAGTTGTGTCCCTTCAATGGCTCTGTTGAAGTCCTGTACCAGTGAGTGTGACCCTTTGGGGAATAGGGCCTTTGAAGATGTTATATAAGCTCAGAATGACAGAGGATTAGTACTAACCCCATATGACTGATATCTTTAAAAAAGAGAAGAAATACAGAGACAGACAGAGAGAGGACATGCAACAATGTTATATTGCATCTGCAAGCAAGAAATGCATGGGACTGTCATAAACTAGGAGAGATACATGGAATAGTCAAAACATGATTTGAACTTCTAAGTTCCAGAATTAGCAAACAATAAATCTCTGTTTTTATATCAACCGATTTGTGTTATTTTTTTTTATGGTAGCCCTAGGAAGATACTACACAAACATTTTACTAGGTTTTTTTTTAAATATTTCATCTGGATTTTGGAAAAATGGTATTTTGTGGTAAAGTTTATGTCCACACTCTTCCTACTTGTATTCTTGTGCACATTTGATTAAGAAAGCAACAAGATAAATTTAGTTAAAACGTATTTTAAGGAGAAAATAGATTGAGATTCCTAAATGAATATACTTTCAAGAGAAAATCAATAAAGAAACTCTAAGATAAAATAATTATTACTTTAATAACTGAAACCATAGGGAGACTTTTTTATTAATCATTTTATGGGGAGGCTCTTACAAATCTTATAACAATCCATCA
>NW_022103906.1:65528433-65529542 GCF_000313985.2 Echinops telfairi
TTTTTTATTTATTAAAGGAATAAGAATCAAGGCAAGAACTATGTGTATTATGCAAATTATAGGTTGGTAATTTGATATTATAACATCTAATAACTGTATATAGAGCATTATTTTTCTGATGTACCATTATATACAAGGAATGAACTCAATATTTTTAAAAGAAACAGAATTCTTATAGTGATATTAAAAAATTCTTATTAATTTTATTTAAGTTATGAATTCTGTTTCTTTTAAAAATATTGACAACCAACACCACAAAGTATTTTAAAACCATTATTATAAGTGTTAAGGTATCTCTACATATAAAAAGGTCATCAACTATTGTTATTAATTCCATATTGAATTTTGCATGCTTTGGTAATTCAATATATGTTTATAATTATGATTTTGAAAATTCTAACTGTTCTTTCAGTATTGTGATTATTGTGGTATTACTAATTCTGGAGGAGAATGTTTTAAAATATGATCTCCACTAAATGACTTTACATTTTATTATTTTATTTCATGTTTATTTTCTTTTCCTCTATACCAAAATTCATATATATCTCCTCTCTAATCAGTTTAGGTTATGCATTGGAATGCTAACCACAGGTCAACTTTCAAAACCACCAGCCACTCCATAGGAGAAAGAATAGGCTTTCTACTACTGTAAAGATTTACAGTCTTGGAAATCCATAGGGGTAGTTCTACTCTGCCTTGTAGAGTCCTTCTACATTAGTTTATTAGAAAATGTTACCAAACTGGTATATATAAAAGAATATCTTGGAATTTTATAAAGAGAAAGAGCCATAAACCATAAATAAAACCCACTGCCATCTAGTCACTTCTGACTTGTAGCTACCAATGTAGGAGCAGACAGCCTCATGTTTCTCCGAGGAGCAGCTGGTGGGTTTAAACCACTCACCTTTCTCTAATGCCTAACCCACAGCACCAACAGAGCTCTTTTAAAGGGACCATAGATACGATATACTATAAGTTCTTCATTTTATAAATTTCCTACAAAGGTGACCCCTTAGTTCTATGCACTTCCTCTTTACTAGTTTCAAAATTAAAAGAAAACAAGTGTGGTAGTTACATAATCTGGTGTCAATTGAAGGATTAAGAGTGAA
>NW_022103906.1:65529956-65531655 GCF_000313985.2 Echinops telfairi
GTTCAATTGCTCTTGTATATAAAGCTCTTTCTCATACACATATGAGTGTCTATGAATTTGTTTCTCTAATCTACCTAGACTAACACAGTGTTCTTCAGTAAAATTTTACTTGCATGTGATATGAATTATACTGTTTCTTAATTTTAGTATTACATGGGTCACCTTTCATTAGAATGGGCACAAATATGGATCACTTCCAGTCTGTTGGCCAAGTAGCTGTCTTCCAAATTTCCTGGAATAGAAGAGTAAGTGCTTTCAATGCTTCATCGGCTTGTTGAAAGATTTCAGTTTGTATTCTATTAATTCCTAGAGCCTGTTTTTTGTCTAATGCTTCAGTGCTCCTTGATTCTTACTTGTGTTTTACTGACTGAAAGGATTGTAGATGTGTGGATCAAAATAAACTATGATTAGCCTGGGAGTTCCAGAACACTTCATTGTGCTCATGAGGATATTGTACATGGAATAAGAAGCAGTTGTGTGACTAGAACAAGGGAGTAATGCATGGTTCAAAATCAGCAAAAATGTTTGTCAGGGCTGTGTCCACTCACCATCTGTATTCAATCTGAATATTTAGCAAATAACCAGATAAACTGGTTTGTATGAACAAGAACATCATATCAGGATTGGAGCAAGATTTATTGATAACTGCAATATGCAGGTGATACAACCTTGCTTGCTGAAAATAAGCAGGACTTAAAGCAGTTGCTGATGAAGGTCAAGTATTGTAGTCTGCAGATGGATTGTAACTCAATGTAAAAAAAATAATAATAATCACAACTGTACCAATAGGTAGCATCAAGATAAGCAGAGACAAGATTGATATTGTCCAAGATTTCATCTTGCTTGGTTCCAAAATCAATGCTCCTGAAAGCAATAGGCGAGAAATAACCTTGATTAATCAAATTAACTTATCTTGCCTTATCCATAAAATCTCACAGCAGAGTCTACATATCAAAAACAAAAAGCAAAAACAAATTCACAGCCAATTTAATTGATGTCAACTCATAGCAAGTCTATATGACAGGACAGAACTGCCTTTGTGGGTTTCTTATACTGTAACTCTTTGCAGGAGTAGAAAGCCTCAGCTTTCTTTCGAGGAGCTGCTGGTGGTTTCAGACTGTTTACCTTGTAGTTAGCAACTCAAAGTGTAACCACTACACAACCAGGTCTCCTTGTGTGTTTATCAAGTGGGTTATAAAGTAGAAGGTATGTACAATAGAATTTAGACGTTTAAACTAGCAAATGTTTAGAAGATTATTTGAGAGGAAAAGTTTGCTTAATATTTCAGTACTTCAACAATATACCCCCAAACAAATTATGTTATTTCATAGCATCCCTATAACTGTCCCTTAGGGCTTCATGATTGTAAATCTTCGGAAGCCGACTTCCACATCTTTCTCTTGTGGAGCAGTTAGTGGTTTTAAAAAAGGCATCAAAAAGCAGTCAACTGCTTGACAACTGCACCACAAGATCTTTCACTTGAAAACGGAAATGTTTATAATTATTGCATCCAAATATTTTTAAAATAGAGTTCATCCCATTTTATAAATATCAGAATGATCATTCTAAAAATTTAACAGTATGGATGCATATTTGCACCACATGGTTTCTGTATCCTGTCCATATTCTCCAAGCTACCATCTCTACCTACCCAAGATCAAATGATATGAGACTTAACGCTAATGCAGGTGTTGGTAAG
>NW_022103906.1:65532235-65536042 GCF_000313985.2 Echinops telfairi
CAAATGGGCTACTACAAAAGAAAGCACATTTGTCTGTCTCTCGGGTGTTCTTTGTATTGTGAATGGCTGCTGGATGGTAGTCACAAATACTTGATCACTCTCTAAGCTGTACCTCTCCTGGGAAAATGTTTCATTTATTATCAAATCAACTCCATTCAGGATGGTTATTTATCTCCTATTTCCTTTCCCCCAAAGATAAGTCAGCTTGGGTGGCTATTTTTGCTAAATTATATATCTCCTTAGGCATTGCTTGTTTATTTCTAAAATGATCTTTCTCTAGGGTGAGGTAAAGGACATTTGCTTTGTTTATAATAAAGAACGACTATGTTTTATTAATGAATAGTGTATGTTAGCAAGAAAAATAATACATACAACATAATTTTGTATGGAGAAAGATAGCATTTTAACGGTTTTGTGACTGAATTTTGATCTATGGCATTTACTTTTTAAGCAATATCATCTCTTACTTTTCTAAAAATTCCTCCTCAGTTTTTAAGCCTTTCAGTTACTAGCTGACAGTAACCAGTCTGTAGCCCCCAGACCTCTCAAGCTTTTTCAAAATTGCTTTCATAGTGGAGCAAATAGAACCCTACAGAGATTATTTTAAATGGTGGTACGGTCACAGCTAACAAAGTTTCATTCTGATTACATATATATAGGTAAAATATTAAGTTAGTTAAAGCACTAAACTCACTGCCATCAACTCAGTACTCACTCATAGCTCATCGATAGGACAGAGTGGAACTGCCCCTGTGAGTTTCCAAGAGTAACTTTTACGCGTGTAAAAAGCCAGTCTTTTGTCCCTCGGCCGCTGTGGTTTCAAACTGCCACTTGCTGATCTCAGTCCAACGCATAAGTGCTGCACCACTAGAGACCATTTCATCTCATACAACACCTGTCCAAAATAGTCTTACAAAAATAGCAAAGGATGATTTCTTTAATATAACATTTAACTTCTTAGGTCAAGGTAACCATGGGAAACAACTTTAAATATTTTAAAATATGTATTTTTAGATTGAGTAACTGAATCATTCTGAATTGTCTATACTTATTGTATAGTCTAATAATAGTTTTCAGTGTTAAAAATTAGATCAGGTTAAAGGATATGATTCTGCCATCAGTTAGATGAGCCTCTAGGATTATTTCCATGTATCTGGCTAATTGATTTAGAAGACTTTGGGCACTTACCTAAGCTCCTCTAGCTTCTTTTACCCTAAAATTGAGATTAATGTTGACATTTTTCGCCCTGGAATCTTTTATTCTGGCCAGAATTTAAAGTTAATACTATAGATTGTCTGGAGGATGCATGTATCTGCTCCCTTAAAGATTTAGAGATTTAAAAAGTTAAAGATTTCCTTTCTTAATGAATCAAAGTCCAGCATTGTCTTATGTATACTTATTATTCCAGTCTCAGCTATGATCCACTTTTTCTGTTTTAAAAACTCATGGCTATCTAGTAAATTCCAACTCATAGCCACCCTATATAGGTTTTCATGGCTTTTTATAAACCTTTACAGAAGCATACAGGCTCCGACGGGCTTGAACCGCAGGTGGACATTGAGGCGAGTAGGCCAACACTTACCCACAGCACGCCCAGGTCTTCTTCACGTTTCTATTAGTTATTCATTAATTACTGTAACAATTTTAAGGAATGTTGTAGTATCTTTAGAAGGTAGATATCATCTAGTTATAGTAATCCTGAAATAAATATTTCAAACTTGAGCCAAGTTTACGTTATTAAAAAATATATTTATTAAAATATACATAAAGATTACTTACATGATGTGAACTTCCATAAATATTGTTTCATTCAATGTTGAAAACAAATTAATTGTAAAATATAACTACAACCCAAAAGCGCAAAAAGACAACTACTATTGATGAGTAAACAGAAACTCGAAAAGTGTATATACTTTCATTTATTAATTCTTATATAACTAAGTGGTGAAACCAAAAGCCAAACCCACTTGCATTAAGTCTCATAAGACTGAGGAGCACTGCTCCTTGGGGGGTTGAGGCTGTAAGTCTTGAAGACAGCAGATATTCTCATTTTTCTTCTGAAAGGTGGCAGTTGGATTTGATCCACTGATCTTGTGATTAACAGCCCAAGGGCTTATGAAGAGGAAAAATTGACCTTTAAATTCTATATATGACAGGGGTGGGCACCTTTTTCTCTACCAAGCATCTTTTGGATATTTATAACACACTGATTAAATATTAGGAGAAAGATAGGATTTTGTACCCCGTAAACAATTACAGTCGTCTCAGAACTCACAGGAGCAGTTCTGCCCTGGTCCATAAGGTTGCTGTGAGTCAACATCAATGGCATGACAGTGATCTTTCATTTGCTGTTTGAGGTCAAGCATTCAATTAACTCCCCCCTAATGTGAGGGCTGGACCTGCTTCTCTTTGGTGAGGTGTGTGATGTTAGCTGGTATTGATGTTTTCCTTCTATAGCCTGTGGGAAAGACATTCTGCATCTCTGACCTTCACTGAGCCCATTATAGTTTAAATGACCATTTCCCTTGCAAATCCAAAGTATGAATATCTACTCGATTTGAGTATATGGTGGTAGAAAAGGTTTTCTTTAGAGGATGACGTATTTGTACCAGTAGTACTGCTGGCATATTGACTTACACATTGGCTTGCTAACAGGAAGTTCAGCAGTTTGAATCCACCAACCTCTCAGCTGAATAAATATGAGTGTTTCTGTGCCCGTAAATATTTATAGCCTTGGAAACACAAAGAGAAGGTTCTACTCTGCCCCACAGGGAAGCTATGAGTCAGAATCAGCTGAATTGCAATGGTTTGGGTTTGTTTTCCTTCCAAATAATACATTTGTGACATATTCACAAGTGTGGACAGTCTCTGTGATTATGACTTAGAGTTTCTACTACAATAGTCTGTTGAACATAGTATGAATTTGGAAGACACTTCAAGACTACAGTAAGAATTTCAAGGACATCTGAATTTTAAGGATGTCTTATCAACAGAGGGGAGACATTCAAAAGGAATGACAGAAAAGAAAAAAGTAATGACAGAGGCCTAATGATCTATGGGATGGCATGATGAACATACATAAAGAAAGCAAAAAGTCCTGATTGATAAGATGCTCTACCATAAATTAACAAGGAGGTTTTGAAAGGGAGTCAAAGGCAGATAAAAAACAAGCAAAAACAGTTCCAGAAATGGGTTTTGGACTTGTGCTAAAGCCTAGCTCCAACTTAAGAACAATTAGTTCTTACATAATGGCCCTACTCAATACCTGCCCTCAGATGATAAGCTCATGATAGCAATAGCAAAAATATGGTGAAGGAATTAAATCGTGCCCAGCTATCAGATAAAGTAGCATCTGGGGTCTTAAAGGCTTGTCTCCAAACAAGCAACCACCTAAGTGAGATGTCAAGTAAGTCCACATGGCAGAAGCACACTATCATCAGTCACTGAAGGATTGTAAATCATATAATCCAGAATAGAAGGAGGGATTAGCATCAGGGCCTAAATTATGAGAATCCAGTTTTCAGAACGCTATGGATGACAGTGGGAGCACCAGATACATTGGTGGGAACTACATAGGAAATAAGCCTCCGGTGATCTTCCTCTATCCACAATCACAGGATGGGAGGAAAGTGGTTACTAAATAGAGTGCATTGGAGAGATGAACATAGAAGAATTGAGAAATAAACTTGATTACCTTCAAGCCTTTCAGAGCCCAGACACTATATTTTTTGATAGCTGGGCACCATCAGCTTTCTTCACCACATTTGCTTATGCACCCATTTGTCTTCAGTGATCTGTTCGACACCT
>NW_022103906.1:65537858-65539454 GCF_000313985.2 Echinops telfairi
GCAACAATGGACACATAACCACCACCACCCAGGGGGATGAACAAGATAAACTTCTGGTTAAGGGAGACAGAGGTTGGTATGTGATATGAAAATAACAATAACTTAAATTGTTCAAGGGGTCATAAGGGCAGGAGGGGGGGAGGGAGGGAAAAAAGAGGAGCTGATACCAAGGGCTCAAATAGAAAGTAAATATTTAGAAAATACTGATGGCAACATATGTACAAATATGCTTGATGTAATTGTTGTATGGATTGTTAAAAGGACTGTAAGAAAACCACCCCCGCGCAACACACACACACAAAATGATCTTTTAATAAAAAAAAGATAAGATAAAATAAGATCAATGTAAATACCAGAAACTTCATCTTGAAAGTAGAGCAACTAAAGCAAAGGGAACAATGATGAAGTAAAATAACTGAATGGAAAATGTCGATGGGAAATTCAAGAAAACAAAGTAGAATATTATAATAAAATGAGCAAAGATCTAGAGTTAGAAAGCCCAAAAGGCAGAATGTGCTCAGCATAACCGAAGCTGAAATAATTGAAGAAAAATGCAACCCTCAAGTTACAATATTAAAAGCTTCTATGAGTAAATATTGAATGATGCAGGAAGCTGGCAGAAGGAATACACAGAATCAATGTATCAAAAAGAACGGTTGACATTCAACCATATCAAAGGTTGGCCGTTGTTTTGGGCCGGTTGTTCTTGAGGGAGGTTTTCCAGGTTGCCTTGAGGCCTTTGGTTAAAACAAGGCCACAGGAATTGACAGAATATCAAGTGTAATGTTTCAAATGTTACTGAAATGCTCCAAGTACATATTTGTCTATGCCAAGAAATGTGGAGGACAGTTTCCTGGCCAATCAACTGGAAAAGTTCCACATGGATGCCCATTTCAAAGAAAAGCAACCAAAGAGAAAGTGGAAAGTATCAAACAATATCATTAAGATTGTATGCAAGTAATGTTTTACTGAAGATGAGTGAACCCTGGTTGCAGGGTTATGGTGACAGAGTTGCCAGAGACGCAAGTTGCATCCAGAAAAGGATGGGGCATGAAGAATGTAATTATTGCTGTCAGGGAATCCAAGAAAGATATTTACTTGAGTTTTATTGAGTATGCAAAGGTACTGGTGTGGATCTTAACACAAGAAAATATGATTGATATCATTCCCAATAGGAAAATACAAACTAAAATTCACAGTGAGATACCATTATATACTGACTATAATGGTTAAATAAAGAAATAGGGGAGAATATGAAAGAACTGAATACTCAAACCCTATTGTTTAATTTTTAATACTGTTTAATGTTTTGAGTTTTTCAAGAACTCTTAGCATAAAAACCCCTAGATATTGGTTTATCAAAATCTAAAATAAAAGAAATGCAGGTCTTTCCATCTCAGAGATGATCATACTTAAGACAGAAAGTTATTGTAGAAAAAGCACCACTAAAGGATATGATTTAGCCCTTTAAATTATAGACTTGAAAGAACTGGCATTGAAACATAACACTTTTAAGGACTAAGGCATGAATTTCATCATGACCTTGACAAGTAATGTCCTGAAGAAGGTCTTTGAAAAATGAGTTAGCGATCTCTT
>NW_022103906.1:65539586-65540692 GCF_000313985.2 Echinops telfairi
AATAATTACAGAAAGCATTAAATTTTCGCCTACATATACAAACTATGCAAAGAAGTATTTACAACATTCTAAATTAACTCAGTATTACTTTTTTATTTTATTTATGTGAAAAAACAGAACATGTTGATGTTCTGTCACTTTGTGTAGTTGTACAAGAGTGCACATTTAAAAATACTCGATTTTTTTCAAAGCTATGTATCTAATGTTTTTGACAAAACAACCTTATCACCTTCAAAGTACTCTCCATTACACTTAATACATTGTTCAATCTGTGATTCTATTCTTGGAAACATTTTCCAAACATTTTTCAAAGGAGGGAGGCCAACAGCATCCCTCTCATTTTTTCCTTCATCTCTTCTAAATTGTCAATTTATTGTCCTTTCATGTTCCTCTTCATTCGCGAAAACAAAAATAATTCCCATGCAGTGAGGTCAGGTGAGTAAGGTGCATGGGGCAAGAAAGGCATGCTGGTTTTTTTTGCAAAAACTTGAGACAGAAAGTTATTGTAGAAAAAGCACCACTAAAGGATATGATTTAGCCCTTTAAATTATAGACTTGAAAGAACTGGCATTGAAACATAACACTTTTAAGGACTAAGGCATGAATTTCATCATGACCTTGACAAGTAATGTCCTGAAGAAGGTCTTTGAAAAATGAGTTAGCGATCTCTTTCCTCTTGCTAATGGTGGAGTGCCCACTTCAGATAACTAAGTCGTGAACAACTTTCTCACTCTATAACCTGAGGGGGTGACCATAGCAATAGATTTAGTAGATACAATGAACTTAGCTTTCCACCCTCTAGTTTCACTGGGTCAATTTCCTTAGTCATTACTTAATCCATCTGATATTTGCCAAGTCGCATTAAATTGTTTCTGTAGCTAATGTCCCATATTTATTAGTCTGTTCATTTAACATATTTGTCAAGTGATTTTCTCTTAAATCCGCTGCTGAATGTTATTTACTTAAATATTGATTAAGGTGGACAACTCAGATGTATAATTAAGCAGTTACCATTCTTCAATTTGCGTGGTGCAACCATGGGTCATTTTTCCCAAGAAAGGATATCTGCGGCAGAGACGGGCATAGGGGTGTTTCACAAGCAGTGC
>NW_022103906.1:65540792-65545015 GCF_000313985.2 Echinops telfairi
AGAACTAGGTAGTGCAGGTAAACTTTCCATATAGACCCCATCAGGGTTTCTTAATTAGAAATATTTCCTCTTGTTGTTCCTCCACAATGAATCACCTGTCACTGTTTAAACCTTTTTTCCCCTGTTCAAAATAATAAGAAGATGTAGGTCTACTTTGTGTGCAATTATTTTTCCTCTAAGGCAGTACTATAAGAACATTTTAGGGGTAAAAAGTCACTGGGTAATAATTAATATGAACCTTCTAGCCATAATTCCTTATGTGTTATATTATCATTCTGGGCTTTATATGCTTACGGCTGTCATCCTGTTTTGGAGGGCACTCTCTACTAGTGGGCAGGCATAGGCTGGTATTAAGACCCCACCTTAGCAGAGGGAATGAACCAAGCCACATCCTTTGTTTCTTTTTTTTTTTCAATCACAACATCGATTTTTATTCCAGTGATCGATGTACATCATTCATACTCGTGGTGTGAAAAAAGAATCATGCAAAATCTAGTCACTCAATCAAACTCAGAAACAAGTTGGTTCCAACTCACAATGATCCTGTGGGGCAGTGTAGAACTGCCCCCCACCGTGGGTTTCTGAAATGGTAACTCTTTTTTCTTAATCATTTTATTGGGGGCTCATATAGCTCTTTTCACAGTACGTATGTACACCCATGGTGTCAAGCATATTTGTACATTTGTTGCCATCATCATTTGTTTTTAAGACTCCATCTTAGTCCAGGATGCGAACCAAGCCACAATCTTGGCTGTCCTTGGAAAAACAATGGTAGCATCATTCCGTTCTAAGACATATCACCTCACCTGGAAATCTAGACCTGGAGTGCCTAATTCAGTATTCATATGGCAGGTAAACTAACTGTGACTAGTGAAAACGTCTCACTGTTCCTTATTCCAATGAATAACTGACTTACTATCATTTTGTTTTTGTGCAAATATATACTCACCCTCTCTTCGTCTCCCCTTTCCTTTTTTTTAAAGAAGGAAGGGAAGGAAGGGAGGAGGAATGTGCAGCTCTTAAAGAGAAATATGCAATATAATTACATGAAAGATCAACCAATAACACTCAAGAAAAGAATCAAATAATTACAGAAAGCATTAAATTTTCGCCTACATATACAAACTATGCAAAGAAGTATTTACAACATTCTAAATTAACTCAGTATTACTTTTTTATTTTATTTATGTGAAAAAACAGAACATGTTGATGTTCTGTCACTTTGTGTAGTTGTACAAGAGTGCACATTTAAAAATACTCGATTTTTTTCAAAGCTATGTATCTAATGTTTTTGACAAAACAACCTTATCACCTTCAAAGTACTCTCCATTACACTTAATACATTGTTCAATCTGTGATTCTATTCTTGGAAACATTTTCCAAACATTTTTCAAAGGAGGGAGGCCAACAGCATCCCTCTCATTTTTTCCTTCATCTCTTCTAAATTGTCAATTTATTGTCCTTTCATGTTCCTCTTCATTCGCGAAAACAAAAATAATTCCCATGCAGTGAGGTCAGGTGAGTAAGGTGCATGGGGCAAGAAAGGCATGCTGGTTTTTTTGCCAAAACCTGGCACTCTGAGATAGCTGTGTGAGTGGGTACATTGTCATGGTGGCAAAACCAATCTGCTACAACTCAGGCCTTTTATGTCACACACTGTTAGGTTATCTTTTCAGAACCTCTAAAGAGAAAGTTTGATTAACAGTCTTACCTGGTGGAATGAACTCCAATTACACTACAAATTGACATTTTCATCCATTCAGAAAGTTGTTGGACGTCCAGAATGAGGTTTGTCATCAATCAACATTTCACCTCTTTTGAAATGAGAAAACCACTCATACACTTGAGTTTTTCCAATAGTACTGTCCTTATAATCGGGGTACAAAATCTCAATAGTTTCTGTGGCATTTTTCCTGAGTGGGAAACAAAATTTCACAGTAGCATGCTGTTCTCTTATATTGGCCATCACAAAAAATGAAGTTCAAGCAAAACTGCTTTTATGAAAAAATTCACTGTGACCAGAGAGAATCTGCCCAAGCGAAACTATTGGGTGCACCAACTCAGAGTGAGTTGCTGGATACTTGCCTAGAGGGAAAAGTGTGTACTATGAAAGCAGAGCCTTTTCTGTTTTGTTTTGGGTACCCCCTCATATGTGTGTTTTTATTTGACAAATTCATGATGAAGAAATACACAAAATAAATATTGATAACGAGAAAACACCAGAAACACAGAAAGAATTTCAAGATCAAGAGATTATTTTACTCATTGTTATATGAGTAATTTGATGATCTGGATGAATCCATTTCTAGGTTAATATAAATGTCAAATTCTGACTCCAGAAATGACAGAAAATAAAAATAAAATAACTCCATATAGTAAAATGAGGTGGTAAAATAACTCAACCCCCAAAATCAAGGGGGCCAGAGAAGGATTCCTTATCTTATAAAATAGAAACTAAATCATGTAAGAATTCCTAAAGTTTAGAAAGAGATTGAAAGTTCCTAAATGCTCTCTAAAATCTACTTTATTATAGAATGATTTAAATACAATAAAGTGTATACATTTTAGAGAACAGTATGATGAGTTTTGACACATGTTTACACTTATTACCAGATAAGCCATTCATATACCCGATTTAGTCCCTTCATCCCTACCTGTCCACTACCAGCTCCAAGGAGCCAGGGATGTATTTGTATTACAGATTCCAATCAAACCTCAGAGATCTTACAGGTTTAGTTCAAGATCACCATAATAAAGCAAACATTGTAGCAAATTGAGTCACATTTAGATTTTTTCACTCTTATATAAGTATATATATATGTATGTGTGTATATACTATATTGTGGCCTATTAATTATTCAATAAAATCATGAAAAAGTTTGAAGTGTTACAAGATTACCCAAACACGGCATAGAGACATGAAATTAGCACATTCTGTTGGGAACAGAGCACCAGAAGACACTCATCAAAGAGGTGCTACAAACCTTCAAATTGGAAAACAAAAAAAGTTAAATCTGTCATTCATCGTGAAAAAAGTTAAGCTTGTGCTTTTTGTTCCAGAAATTCAAATAGGGCAAGTAGAAAATGCATACTTATTTTTGCCTGCATTTCTTTGTTTAGAATAAGTGATAAACAATATATATTTTATATATTAGTACATGCACATGCTGCTATTTATTTATTTACAATTAAGTCATTTTATCGGGGGTTTGTACAACTCTGATCACAATCCACACATACATCCATTGTGTCAGCACTTTTGTACATATGTTTCCCTCATCATTCTGGAAACATTTGTTTTATACTTGAGCCTCTGATATTCGCTTCTCATTTTCCCCCTCCTTCCCCAATTCCCTCTTTGTCATATCTTACATCATCCTATGTCTCCCTTCACCCACTTCTCTGCTGTCCGTTCTCCAGGGAGGAGGTTTTATAGAGATCCTTGTAATCAGTTCCCCTTTGCTCCCTCACCTTCCCTCCACCCTCCCAGTGTCACCATTCTCACCACCGGTCCTGAGGGGTTAATCCATCCTGGATTCCCTGTGTTTCCAGTTCCTATCTATACCAGTGTACATCCTCTGGTCCAGCGAGATTTATAAGGTAGAATTGGGATCATGATAGTGAGGGGAAGGAAGTATTGAAGAACTAGAGGAAAATTGTCATCATTGCTACACTTCACCCTGACTGGCTTGGCTCCTCCCCACAACCCTTCTGCAAGGGGATGTCCAATGGCCCACAGTTGGGCCCTGGGTTACCACTCTGTGCTCCCCTTCATTCACAATGCTATGATTTTTTTGTTCTTTGATGCCTGATACCTGATCCCTTCGACACCTCGTAATCTCACAGGCCTGTGTGCTTCTTCCATGTGGGCTTTGTTTTTTCTCAGCTAGATGGCCACCTGTTTGTCTTCAAGCCTTTAAGATCCCAGATGCTATATCTGTTGATAGCCTGGCACCATCAGCTTTCTTCACCACATTTGCTTATGCACCTGTGGTCTTCAGCGATCATGCCAGAAAGGTGAGCATCTTAGACTGCTGAATGTTAGAACAAAGTGTTCTTGTATTGAGGGAGGACTTGAGTAGGGGCCCACTCTACATCTGTTTCCTAAATACTAAACCTATAAATATATATACAGAGATCTATTTCCCCCTCGTCATATAAAAATGCATTTACATCTGTATATGCCTGTATTTAGATCTCTATAAATGCCCTTTGCCTCCTAG
>NW_022103906.1:65545821-65547803 GCF_000313985.2 Echinops telfairi
TCTTTTTTTCCCCTCCCCACCTTGTTGGCTCCTGTGTGCTCTGGTCAGACAAGCTGCTATGTATTTAATGGTGAAAAGTGTTCAATGCTGACATACGATTTATTTATGTATTTAGCAGATGATGGATAAGGTGTGCTTCAGAGATGTAGATGTGTCCTTTCACTGAATTTCTACAATCTGTATGCTGAGCAAGTAATCCAAGTTGCTTTATTTTATGAAAAAAAAATGTAGTCTCGGGCACCTGGATTAAGGAAGATTCATTAAGAACATTCTACCCAATTTGCAGATGATACATTTTGCTTTCTACGAGTGATGAGGATCTAAACTACATCCTGATAAAGATCAAACACTAGACAGTCCAGTATACATTCACTCTCAACATAACCAAACAAAATCCTCACAACTGAACCAAAAGGCACCATCATGATACATGGAGAAAGGATTAAAGTTTCCAGAAATTTGGTAATTTTTCATTTTGCTTGGATCCTTCATCAACACGGAGAGAAGCAGTGGTAAAGAATGAAACTTCCTGTGTTGAGCAAATACAATCGAGTGAAGCCCTGCTGTCATTCCTTTTCTTCCTTTCAAATATTCTTTGTTGCTCACTCCACTGCAAGGATATTGCTTTCTATGAAGTTACTCAAGCATTATGGTCAAGATTATGCATCAAGATTCTTCTACCTTTAGTATCCTTGCTTAGATACCACATTAGCTAACGTTTCCAATATTTTGAACTTTGTTCAAAGTCTCCCTTAAAACAAAACTTGTCCTGACCACCATATTGAATCTACCACTACATGGCAACCCAACTCTTTTTCAGCCATCCATTTTACTAATCTCAGTTATCCATTTTTCCAGAATATACAATGTACTTATTTGTGATTATACTCATTTACTTAATTATAAAAATCTATTTCCCTAGGCCAAGCTATGTAAGATACATAAGACACTCAGGGCATATTTTGTTTACTGATATAAAAGACTGATTTGAAGATGCCCAGGGCAGTAGCTAGAATTTAACAGTTGTACATACATATGTATTGATTAAAGGAAATCATAAAGTATTTTCAAAAACAATAATTATTTACCAATTTGCAATTACTTCTAATAGTTTTATTTCACTTTAACATAGCACAAACATTTTAACCTTTTCAGTAATTTATACAACCTTTAACTCTGTCAATGATTTGTATAATCTCTTTCAACATGTCAATGAGAAATCTATGAATTCCTAGGATTCTGCTAGTGAACTAGTTCGTGTTTCTGAATGGAATTTCTAGCTTCTCATAATGTAAATTTTCTGGTAGGATCACCTAGTGTTTAGCAAGAAGCTACTTCCTATAAAGAAGCAATTAGTTTCAATGGATTAGGTAATAAGCACATGAATCTTCTGAGAGCACTGCGAGGGAAGAGCATTTAATTACACAGTCAGTGGTCTAGTACAGGGCAGCTGCCTGGCCACATCTGCCATAGCTATAATTAATAGTTAATAAACAGGTGAGTGTTGTATAGAATGTGTTGTCTTTCAAAATAGGTTCTTACTAGAAACTAAAGATGATAAACCATTTCTAATATTGTCAAACAATTTCACAAAGAAAATAATTTAGTAATTCCATATCTTACTGTTGTTTCAGCAATGTGTTTTCCAAGTGAAAATTAGTATTCCTCTTGGCACATAGTGCTTTCCTAATCAATATTTTTATTATGTACAAAGAATGAATTGAGAGGCAATGCATCGAGACACTAAGGAAACGGCATCAAGGGCATTTCTGCCCTTCTGTGCTTGAACAAGAGGGAAAGCGAAAGCATGTCTATGAAGCAGAGGTCAGGCATACTTCCACTCTCCCACCTTCTTTATCCTTTGATGATACTATCTTTCCCATGACACTCTACTTCTTTGCTAGCTTTGATCATCCATTTCCAGAGCCTCACAGAACTCACAGACAATACTCTCAATTAGGGAAGCTTACTAAAGAAGTTAA
>NW_022103906.1:65548709-65554804 GCF_000313985.2 Echinops telfairi
AAAAGAAAACTGGTCAAATAAGAACAATAATGTAAAATGCAGACCTTCAGTAAATGTCTTTAGATAGAAAATTGTTTAATATATTGAGATGACAGAAACTTGGCTGGAAAAACATGCTTAGAGGGAAAATTTGGAATTTTATTTTGAGTGATATAAAATTTAAATAACTGAGATGGTGTGTTAGACAGGGTTCTCTAGAGAAACAAAGCCAGGATACTTATGATTATATATATATATAATATGGATGGATATATATATGTACAAAATGAAGAAATAAACTCACTTCTGTGAGACAATTAATATACTGGCAGTCCTTGAACTCATGAGGGCTGCTGGGTGCAAGTCAAGGAAGCAGACAGTTGAGTCTTCTGTAGAGCAATACAGGCAGTCCGGCCACAGGCAGCATACAACAGCAAACAACAGCAGGGCGGCAAAGCAGGACTCGAATGAACCTCAAAGTATAGCGATGTGATCCATGGGTTGGCCATCCCACAGGTGGTGTAACTCACAAGTTGAGGCAGAGAACTAGCTAAAGCAGACTCATGCACTTCCAATCACCAGAGAGCAAGCGAAGGAAGGCGGGGCTTGCCAAGCCACTTATCTCTTTTTCCTTCAATTAAACTGCGACCTTATTAATCCCATGTGTTTATTAACCATATTAGCACAATAAACCTACCTATTACAGAGGGTGAAGCAAAATGTAAATAAATCAGTGGCTCAGAGAAGAGTTTTTCCCAGAGAAAAAATTAGGAAGTCATCATCAGGTAAGAAAATTGATGAGATTATTTAATGAAAGAACTACAATAAGAAGAATAATAAGAAAACATCTGGGGGGAAATAGTATTTTAAAATTAGACGAGGAAAGAGCAGCAGTAATGGAGAGATATGTGTGATGTTTGGAATGAAGTTTATAAGACAGAGAGACAACAGATCATATTTGTAAGTAAAGGTAATGACTCTATAATAAGGTATATAAATTTATTAGAAAGGGGTAAATAGCTAAAGAGTTGCTAAGAAAAAGCTTCAGGAACAGAGGAAATTATCTTTACAGAAAAGAAAGGCATGTGGATATTGATCTGTAGACTTTCTGCAAAAGGTTCTTATACTGTGTTTGCTTGTCAGAGGAAGCTCGTGTGAAATCATAAACTTGATATGAGGATGCGAGAGGGAATAGAAGATACTTGAGACACAGGAGTGTGAGAAATAGTCCGTAGGGTCCTAGGAAAGCATGCTTTTTAGAAAATGAGATGGTGCAGCCATGTATTCACTCTGGATTGGTGATTTTGTACTCTGGCTGTCACGTATTTTTCAAGTTTTCAGAATAAAAAACTCTTGTCTACATCACTTACATGACGTTGTATAGTACGCATTTGCTAAAAGCTGTCATTTAAGTTACAATTTAAATTTCTGTTGGGATCTTGTAAAATTCTTTTCAAAAAACAGTTTATTGTGCTTTGGTGAGAGGTAACATATGACTATTCAATACAAAAAATGTGGTGTCACATTGGTTACAATTCCGGCCATTTATCAGCATTCCTTTCTCTTCCTTCCTGGGACCGCCATTTCATTTCCATTCATCTAATTTCTTGTTTTCCTTTCATGACTGCTCATCTTTGGTTTTGAACAAATGCTGCCTTCTCGTCTCCTCAAGTTGATTGTTCAAAGGGGCACGTTCTTTTCAGAAGATAGAGCTTTGCTTTACTGTCCCATGTATGGTTTCTATGAAAGGTAGGCCTCTTGGAATGCCTTAGAGTTCAAGTCAGAAGGTCGTCTTAGGAAAATGGTCTTGGTGATTCCACCAGTATCCCTCAGTACAAAAAGTTTTGTTTTTTAATTCAATAATTTTTGTCCTGCTCTGGCTGGTATCTTCTCTTGTGGTCTTGTTCAGAGAGGCAGCTGGGTTCCATCTAGTCCTTCTGGTGTTCGGCTCGAGGGAACTGGGCTTCACAAGGGCCATTAGATATTTATTCTCATGTTTCCTCGAGTCTTCCCTTTCCTTTGTTCTCCTTTGCTTCCAGGACAAGAGACCAATAATTACTTCTTAGCTGGTTACTTGCAAGATTTTAAGACCCCAGACCTTGCTCACTAGGCTAGGATATAGAACATTATCTTTATGAATTGTGTACCCCAATGGACCTAAATGCCCCTGAGAAGGTCTTTGGCTCTCAAGTCCAGTGGTTCAATCTAATGTCTAAGTAGTTTCCATAATGGTCACCCCATGTATTTTGCTTTATTATCTACATGATTATATGAACATCATTTAAAAATATGTCTGCATAAATATCTGCCACCATACATATATATGATGTACTTCCAAATAACGTCTGTCAAAATTTAGCATATCTATTAACATATGCATAGAATGGAATTGTGGAACTGGATAGTAGGGTTTTAAAATACAGTGATTAGAGCTCCAGCCATATCATCAAATAACCCAAATTTCTTCAACTGTGTGAAAATATTGCTACACAAAACTTTAGACACATTTCTTGAACTATACTGGAAACATGGGGATAAGGCAATTAAGTGTGGTAAGAAAACTTCATATATTCTGATATATTTTGTAGCTGTTTGTTATTATTTTCTTGAAGCTAATACTTCCCCTGAATGTAGAAACTGAAGGTAATTAGAGGGAAAAAATTAAATGTTGCTAATTTCAATAATTAAGCATGTGAATTTATCAAATTAATAGTTAATATGAAACCAAGGATCAAAAGCTCTTATAATTTCATATGCTGAAGAGAAATGCACTGTCAGTATTTCTTATATTTGTAGGCATCCAATAAATTATTGTTGCTTAAAGTTTATGAACTCAAGCATTGTATTCTATATTTTTATAAACTGTTCAATAATATTAATCCTACTCCTAGAAATAAATTACAGAATATAATATTTGAAAAACAAACATTTTTTTTCCTACAGCTCAATGACAGATCTGCATATATATTCTTATGACATGTAAATTGTGATCTTGGCTTTATGATACAACACTTTCAGTAATCAAGTTATTTTACAGTGTTTTGTATTATGTTTGTTACTTTAAAGTGTAAATATACCATGAAATATTTTTTTAAAAGACAATGTAATTCAAAATCAATAATTACAAAAACAGCACCTAAATCATTGGCCATTCATAAATATAAGTACCGTAAAAGAAGTATGTGGATACACACACAAACAGAAAAACAGAGGGAAAGAAAATATGCCTACCCACAAAATGAAAAATACAAGTGAGATTGAGAAAATCTGAATCTGAAACCAGAGAGTCCCATTAGATAGAGAGGCACTTTTCTAGTACAAGAATTCCTAAAGGTATTTAATTCTAAGAATCACCAATGGGAATTATTAAAAGTAGATTTCCCAAGCATAGGTTATGTCTTAAAATCTGTCAGATTTGTAAAGCATCGTATAAATCTTGTTACTGAGAGTGTGTTCAAAGGGTCAATAACATTGACCTCAGATCGGAGCTGTGGGAAATTCAGAATGTGAGCCTAATTCAGATCTCCTGAATCAGAATATTCATTTAAATAAGATCCTCAAATGGGTAATACTAATATTAAATGCTAAGAAGCACTGTTCTAAATCAAAATCTCAGACTGAGAAGTTCAATCAAGCCTAGTATAACAAACACTGTCTCAAGACAGTATGACCATTGAAACCGTGTAAGATTCAGGTAAGAAATGGGAATCCAAGATGAATTGATAGACCTCTAACAGGCATGTATAAAGAAAAAGAAACTAAAGCATAGAATAGAGTTATTTTAAATTCTGAGGAGTTTGCAATTAATGACCAAGTTGTTCTGGTTATTGGATGACAATCGTCACGTTACTTTACAAAGTGTCCTGACACTAAAGAGGAAACCAAGGATTTTTGTTAAAATCCAGTGAAAGCGAGCATCGAAAAATACTACACAATTATTTTAAGAATAACAGCTTGTGTGTGTGTGTGTGTGTGTGTGTGTGTGTGTGTGTGTATCTGTGTGGGCTGTTGGAAAAGCAGTAGGATGAAAGAAATGAAAAATAGAACCAAAAAGTTTGTCATCATTCCACTTCACTTTTTGGCTTATAGAAATATAACGCTCCAGGAAAACGAAATTAAATATAAAATACACAGTGTGTACAGCTGGGCAAGATGGCTGCTTAGTCACAAGCACAACAGGATCCCCTGTACAAGTCAGGAGAAGACCAACCAGAAAGAAAACCTAGACTCTCTGGGAACATGGAGAACAATTTAAATGGGCTAAGATCTTCACATTCCAGAGACTGGAAGCAAGCAGAACAAAGGAAGGAAAGAGGCTTAAAGCTCCACGGGAGGCGCTCAGCCCTCTTCTGTGGCTGCTGGCCCTGCCTGCTGTGTCCTGCCTTGTTGAGAGCCACCTGCGCTGCCACCACAGAACCACCTAGCCACTGACCAACTGCCAAGCCTACTGCTGTGCCCTTGCCCGACACCCGTGCCGTTGTCGCTGTTGACACCATGTACATTCCTAGCATAGAATCCTGCAGCCTCTTGTGCCCTCCCCAGTTCAGTCTGCCACTGCCACTGGGCGTACTCCCTCTGTGGAGTGGGGCTTCTCCTGTCCCACGTTGGCCTCTACAAGCTCCACAGCTTCTGCTTCCACCATGCAAGTCCTCGCCACAGGGTACCACCCTCTGCGAACCCTCCCATCCCCCAGCCCCTACCCCACACATGCTGTCCAGTGTTGCTGCTGCCAGTCGTCTGAAGTCCCTGGGCCAGCAATCAGTCAACATGCGCCCCACGCCCACCGTGGTACCCGACCTTTCTCAAGTCTACAACAGCTACAAGAATCCTGAACTGATGGAAGATACCAACCAAATAGCAGTCCTCTTCCCTCTAGTTTTCTAAGTTTATTTACAATTATTTTTTATTATCTTTAAAAATAGTTTAATTAATTTTTAGTAACATTTTTCCTTACAGTTTCTTTTCCCCTCTCTCTGTTTTTCTCTGTTCTTCTGCATTTTATTTTGTGGTGATTTTAATCTTCTCTTTCACCACTCACCAACGTCAACAACCCGCATACAACTAGCTTCTCTGTCCTTCGTAACAGCTACATCACCACGTGTGGAGACAGCAGGAAATATCAGTGTGCATGAAATGAAAAAGTGAAACATGTCAAAAATACTCAATGCAAAGACATTTTCTAAAGAAGAAAAGGTTCTGGACCTACCAGAAAAAGATTTTTTTTAAAAATGATGTTCGGTCATTTCCAATGACTGGAGAAAGATTGGGGGAGCAATGGTGGGGGTGGAAAGAAATAGGAAGATTAGAAAATTTACAACAAATAGAAATTCAAATATTTTTTATTAAGATAAAAGAATTAGCAACACTGTTAAAAAGCAGAATAACAGAATCGAAGACATGGAAAGGTGAATTAGCAGATTGAAGACAAAATCCTCAACTATGATAGACAAAAGAATAAAATGAACAAATAGAGAAAATTCTATTGCACCATTACAGCTTCCCTTTATTTCTCATACTGATGAAATTTCAGGAGAAAATATTATATGTGTAATAACCCAGAGCCTTCCTTCTCATTAATATTTTATCTATTGGTAGTAATATTTTCTACAGTAATATTGCCCCCTTATGGATTAACAGCACCCTCTTTACTAATAGAGACAGAGTTGTCAGTACAAATAAAGGCAGAATTACCAGTGCCTTGACAACTCTTCAGACTTGCCAAAAATTTAGAAAATTTGTACTTACAATTTTGTTTTCATAGAATCCCTCTCAGTACCAAAATGTTTTAGGCCGGGTCTCTAGAGAAGGATCTGTAGTGAAGCTCATGTACACAATTATTTATCTGAATATCAATAGAGGTGTCGATAAATCTAGATCAAGAAAATGGCTCAAACAGGCAGGTTCCAAATCCATGATTAGATGTGAGACTGGAGGATTCTTCTGTCTTGTGTAGCTGTGAATGTGTTTGTATTTGTCAAGCCTGTGGTTTCATCACGATGAGAAGTACAGGAGAGCTAACTGGTTGCTACTGCCTACAATGGATCAGGTGGGGTCAACATCTGGCCTGACGGCCATATAAGGCTGATGAAATTCTCAACATCAACTAACATCACATG
>NW_022103906.1:65555143-65557002 GCF_000313985.2 Echinops telfairi
AAAAAATCAAACCCAGCGTCTTACAATAAAAGTGATTGAAAAATATTAATGAGTGTCCTCAGCAAACTTTCACCATTCATTATTACTTCCAGACTTATGTAATTAGACTTAAGTTCCAGTGAACCTAAATGTTGGATTACAAATGTTGACCCAGGTTGACCGTTGTCCAAGGGAACTGCTACCAACACTACCATCTGTGAATTTTCAGAATGTTTCATCCACAGACATGGTATCTTACACAGCACCACCTTGGATCAAGGGACTAGCAGCACTCATTAAGTGCAACAGTAGGCCTATTTGCATAATCATCATTGGTCTCACTATGTTGCTCATCAGCCTGAAGCATCTACTTTGACAGAACAATGGAACAGGCTTCTAAAGACACAACTATGAGGCCAGCCTGGTGACAGTAGTGTGTAGGGATAGGGCAGTGTTCTTCAGGGGGTTGTATCTGATCTAAATCACCATCTCATAGATAGTGCTGTTTCTCCAATAGACAGGTGCCAAGGGGGTGGAAATTAGTATTATTATCTTTAGTCAGTCTCTTGTTCTTCTTTTCTAGTGGTATTAAGCCCAAAGGGAGAAACAGTCTCCCACCTGGAAACACAGGCTTGATTCCATTGAACTAAGAGTGAAAAATGTCTCCCAACCACTTTTGGCTTCTTACTCCTCTGAAACAACATTCAAAGAAGAGAGTTTTAGTATTGAGTAGTGTCCCTGATCCTGACTACCATTCATGGGTCAGCTTGCTGTACGGTGGCATCGTATTGCTATGCTGCTGCCAGTTAATATTTCAAATGCCTTCAGGTATTTGAACAGATTTCAGCTGAGCTTCCGGACAAAGAACAGACTACAAAGAAGGAATAGGTTTTTCACATCTGTGGGATTAGCCACAGAAAGAAACTTATGAATAACAGGAGAATATTGTTAGATATCATAATAAAAGATGGATGAGCCACTCATCTTAGAAGGCATTCAAAATGTGGCTGAGGAGGAATTGTCTCCTCAAAGTAGAGTCAACCTTAACGATGGAGTAAATCTTTGAGACATTCATTTACTGATGAGGAAGGACTCAAAATGAAAAGAAAAAGGTTCAAACATCCATCAATAATTGGAACATGTAATTTTTAAAGTATAAATCTAGTGGAGAATAAAAATTAAGTTAGGGAAGTTCAAGAAAATGCTAAAGAATGTGAACTACTTATTAAACTACTGATTTATATTTCATTGTTTCTTTAAAAACATTTTTTCCTTTCCCAAATTAGTTGTTCTGAGTTCAAATGGTGACTTCCACCTTGCAAGTATCTCTATTAATCATGGATGACTTTGAATATATTACCTAAGGCACATGCTTCCAAATGTAGTTGTTCAAGCAGATGCTTCACCAGCAAAATTATGTCAATATTCACAGTTGAAAAAAATCAGAGGTTGTGTTATAAAAAGATAGAAGATGAGGCTTGAAATATAATCAGAAAATTTTGCATCCAACATCCTCCACTACCTCCAGAGCTGAAAAAATAATCAAAACTAATTTTATCTAATTTTCCTTCAAAAAGAGCCCAGGAGCTCACAGCAACTCTTGATTGTGCAAGAAATGTATTCCAAAGGAAAGAGAAGCCCCAGGTGGCTTAAGGGAATGGAGTTTCCAATTCCTTTTGGTTAATTGGTAGAGGCAATTTGGATATAGAAATGCTGAAAGGAGCAAAGCTTGCTCTGAACACAGTTTTTAACTATCATTGTTGCAGTGATAAAATTGTAGGCTGTGATATGGTGATCTTTGTAAAAGCATATTGACATGCTTGGATTTGGAAGACTTCCTAGCCCCAGCAAGCAGCTTCCACAAGGCCCTAGATTACATA
>NW_022103906.1:65558181-65560282 GCF_000313985.2 Echinops telfairi
ACGATGACATTGAAGATGACCTCTAGAAGCTGGACAACAAATTATATTTTTACTCATTTTTTGGTCCATTTCATCCTAAACCAGATGACTCATGCTAATGTAACACAAAGTATAATCCTAAATGAAATGACAGTGAGGGAAACAAAGTAAACGATTGCCTTTCTTCCCCAGGCATCTTCATGCTTATTGATTTTATTACATTGTTTGGGGCCTTTCCATCCTGAGTTCTAAACAATGCTTATAGGTCAGTCTGTAGACATGTGTGAATTTGACTATAGCAGCCATATCTTAGCAAAAACCCCAAATAACTTGAAGAGAGATTTTTAAAAATAACTGTTTCAAAGAGTCTGGATACAAATGTCTTTCTAAAGGTGAGGATATATTTTTTAAAATATAATTCTCATTCAACGTTCAGTCTACACTCTTGTCTGCATATTCTCTCTATATCATTTGAACAAATGAATTCACCTATACAAAGCAGGATAGCACACACCGATCGACAGAGAAAACAATATTCTTTTCCTCAAGTCTCTAGTTTTGCCCGTGACCCTATAGCAGAATGTGATAGGCTAGTTTCTGGTCAAAATTGATATTACTTAGGTTTGGAAGTTGATGGTAACTGGTCTGCGGCAGCTATGCTCTATTAATCAATCTTTGGAAGACTCACCTGCCTTTCAACATCTTGACATCTAGCTGCTGTTTCTGCTCTTGCAGAACCTATTTATTTATTTGTTATTTATTTGATTGTTTCTCAAGAGCTCTATCCATTAATTCTCTCTTACTAACACTGTTACAGACTTCGCACCGTTATTGGACATCCCATCCATCTGTCTTTCTCTTGTAATTTTCTGTGTGCTGTTCTTTAGTACCATTTTCTCCCTTATCAGTGCTCCCTAGAGCTTCTTAGTTGGCTCCATAAAACAGTCTTCCTTATGTCCACCCTGGTGACTTCAGCACAGCTGCACGCTTCCCAGGCCTGCAGCTCACTGTGAACATGACTGTTCTTCCATGCTGTGCTCCTGGAGAGGGTAATTAGGACAGCTGTACTTTAAAATATATAGGCAAAAAATGTACTTTAAAATATATAGGCAAAAAAACTTGATAACTAAATACAGTTTAGTTTTTTTGTCTTTGTCTGCATGATTGACTAATGGTTATTTAAAATGATTATTGCAGATATTTTGAAATGTATTAAACAAATATAAAAAATCAAATCAATTTACTTGAAGAAAAGAGTTTAACAAATGTGCTCTAAATAATGTTCTGTATCATAAAAGATCAGTTGACATATGACAAAGCAATAAAACACTTATCAGTAAACATAACTAACAGAGAAAAACTCAAATTTTTATACGAGTGATAAAGAATAGAACTCATGAAAGTGGAAGAAAGGAAAATAGGTTAGCAATGCTCCACAGAAGAAAAAAGATTGAAGCAGCTTTTACATAAGCAGGATGACAAGAACATAAAGGAATCTCTGGGCTGCATTCAATGGAAAATACTTAAGCTACTATTTCTGGCTGACAAGAACTGAGAGAGTTGACTTCTTCTTTTTTTTAATAAATCATTTTTATTGGGGGCTCATACAACTCATCACAATTCTTACACCCATCCATTGTGCCAAGCACATTAGTACATTTGTTGCCATCATCATCTTCAAAGCATTTTCTTTCTACTTGAGCCCTTGGTATCAGTTACTCATTTTCCCCCTCCCTTCCCTCCCTCCCTCCCTCATAACCCTTGATAATTTTTTTTTTCATGGCTTACACTGACCGATGTCTCCCTTTACTCACTTCTCTGTCATCCATGACCCTGGGAGGGGGTTATAGTTAGATCGTTGTGATCGGTTCCCCCTTTCTCCCCCCACCTTCCCCTTCCCCTCCTAGTATGGCCACTCTCAATATCGATCTCAAGGGGGTTATCTGTCCTGGATTTCCTGTGTTTCCAGCTCTCATCTGTACACATGTACATACTCTGGTCTATCCAGATTTGTAAGGCAGAATTGGGGTCATGATAGTGAGGGGGATAGAGGAAGCATTAAAAACTAGAGGAAAGCTGTATGTTCCCATTGGCACTATGTTACAACCTGGCTGGCCTATGT
>NW_022103906.1:65560819-65562442 GCF_000313985.2 Echinops telfairi
ATACCTACAGGTCCACCAACAGTGAATGAGTGTTCCAAATCTCCACAGCCTCTCCAACACTTGATACTTTCTTATTTTTTAAACCGGGCTATCTTTAAGGGCGTTAGGTCGTACCTCATAGTTGTTCGATTTGCATTTCACTTATGGCTAGGGATCTGGAACATGTTCTCATATGTTTATTGGCCATTTGGATTTCTGCCTTTGAGAAAATTCTGTTCAGGTCCTTTGCCCATGTCCTGAGTGGACAATTTGTTTTTTTCTTGTTGTAAGTTAGCAGAGTATTATAGATTTTAGTAATAAGGTCTTTGTCTAATGTGTCATTGCTAAAGATGTTTTCCCAGTATGTGGTCTCTTTTATTACTCTCTTGGCGAATTCTTTCGATGCAAGTGTTTTATCATTATAATATCCAACTTCTTAATTTGTGCCTCCTCTGTGTTTGTGTCCTTCCCCACTACTGCTAGCCTATGTATTCCCTGAGTCAAAGTTCTCAGATTTGTCCAAATTCCCTAATTGTGAAAGGTATCACCTTTTTGATCCCCTCTTCTGTGGTCTTGTCTGATGTGTAGAGTATTCCAATAGACTTCTGTTTGCTGATTTTGTATCCTTCCTCTCTACCATATTCCTCTATTGCTTTCAATACTCCTCTTGTGGAACTTTTGGGAATTTCCATACATAAAATCATATCATCTGTGAATAATGACAGTTTGACTTCTTTCTTTCCCAGAAGAAACCCTTTGAAGTCTTTGCTTTATACTCTTAGCTAGGACTTTCAGTACTATGTTAATGAGAAGCGGGAAAAATGGGAACCTTGTCTGGTCCCCTTTTTCAGAAGGATTGTTTTCATCTTTTCTCCATTGACTACCTCATTGACTATTTCATATATACCTTGTATTGTATTGAGGAATTTTCCTTCCATTCATATCTTCTTGAGTGTCTTAAACAGGAATTCGTGTTGGATGTTGTTGAATGCTTTTTCCGCATGTATTGATATTATCATGTGGTTATTATAATTTTTCATATCTATGTGGTGAATAATACTAATGGTCTTTTGTATGTTGAACCATCCCTGCATCCCTTGTATGAATTCCACTTGGTCATGGTGAATCATTTGTTTTATATGCTTTTGTATTCTTCTGACCAGTATTTTGTTAAGGATTTTTGCATCAAAGTTCATTAGGGAAATTGATCTGTAGTTCTCGATTCTTGTGGGACCCTTACCTGGTTTAGATATTAGTTATACTAGCTTCATAGAAGGAGTTCTGGAGTTTGCCATCTTTTTCTATGTCCTGGAAGAGTTTGTGTAGGTTTGGTGTCAGTTCTTCCCTGAATGCTTTGTACAATACTCCTGTGAAGCCATCTTTACCAGAGGATTTTTTTGTTGGTAATCCCTTGATAACCTTGTCTATTTCTTTTTTTGATATGGGTCTGTTGAAATTCTTGATGACCATCAGATGGTCTAGGGAGGGATTGTTTTTCCAAGAATTTGTCCATGTCTTCCAAGTTGTTGAATTCATTTGGAGTACAATCATTCGCAGTACTGTGTAATTATGTTTTTTATTTCATTGGGGTCTGTTGTAATGTCCCCTCTTTCATCCCTCATTCTTGCTATTAAAATTTGTTCC
>NW_022103906.1:65563552-65565104 GCF_000313985.2 Echinops telfairi
CTGTCTCTTAAGGCCTGAGTTCATTCCATTGATATTCAGGGTTATCTGTGAACTCTGTGAGATCATTTCATCCCTCTTGTGTTGAGTGTTTTCCTACCTCCATTTCTTCTTCGTGGGTTGTGCATGTGTGTGTTGTGAGTCATTTTCCCCTTCTTTCCCTTGTTGAGCCAATGCTTTCATGGGGGCTATTTTCCCTTTGATGGTCTCTGGGTGGAGTTGTCCTGTGTTGTGCTCTCTTATTTGTGCTTGGTGAGTGTTGTTCTTCTGCCCACACTGTGTTGGCAAGGATTTTTTGTAGGGCTAGGTTTCTTTTAGTGTATTTGTTGAGTTTTTCCTTTTCTGGGAAGGCTCTCACTTCTCCATCAACTTTGATAGATAATTTTGCTGGATAGAATATTCTTGGGTTTATGTTTTTTTCCTGAAATTTTGGGGAATATGTTGCTCCCTTCTCTCCTCTTCTTCATATTGTTCGCATATGGGTCTGAGCGTATTCTTATCTTCTTGCCTTTATATGTGACTGCTTGTTTTTCCCTAACTGCTCTCATAATTTTCTCCTTTTCTTCAAAGTTGGATAGTTTAATAATTATATGTCTTGGTGACTTCTTTGGATTCAGTCTAGCTGGTGTTCTTTCCACCTCCTGGATGGTTGCATGGTTTTCATTCGTTCAGCTAGGGAAGTTTTCCTCCAATAATTCCAGTACAATTTTTGTTTACCTTGAAGTGTTTTCCTCCAGTAATCCAATTATTCTAATGCTGTTCCTTCTCATAGTATCAGGCATAACTCTGAGGTTTTCATCAGCTTCTCTGATGGTGGTTAGACTTTTTCTCATTTTTATTAATTTCTGCTTGGGAGCCCTCTAGGTCACTGGTGTGGTTCTCTGCCTCCCCCATTTACTGGGCAAAGTCCATGAATTTGCTAATAGCTTTTGTTATCTTGTCCCTTAGCCCTTGTATTTCCCCTTGGTTGGCATTAATCTCCTCTATCATTCCATCCTTTTTCTATAATACTTCCTTCATGTCCTGTAGGACTCTAAGCAACATTCAGAAGATTTCTTTCTGTGGGAGAGCAACATATACCTTTTCTATGACCGCTGTTAGGTCCAGGTCATCCTCTGGCATTGGATTGTGTTTCTTTTTTCTTATTGAAGCTGTGGAAACAGGTTGCTGAGTTTTTTGTCAATTTATTGGAACTAAGTGCCATTTTCCCAGGATTCACAGAGACCTGGGCTCTCTCTTTGGGAGGTTTGTGTTGGTATTTCTGTAGGTTACTTATAGCCAACTGCCTTGAGGGGTTGTGTTTCACCTTTGTCCTGCTGGGATTTCCCTCACACCTTGGCCTATGCTTTGTGATCCAGCCACCCTCAGGCCTCTGTAGGGACTGGTTGCAGCTGTGAATACTGACATCTGATGGAGGGTGTTGGCCCAGGCATGTAGTTCGGGGATGGGGTGGGGATTGGGTGGTCTGTTCCTAGCTAGGGGCACTTATGACAGGCAGGCAGGTGCAAAGGAGAGCTCTGCTACTTCTGCTAGCAGGCAGGTCCACTGCTCAGAG
>NW_022103906.1:65565837-65567870 GCF_000313985.2 Echinops telfairi
ATTTTCCTATTCTCAGGTTGTTTATATTGGTGATATTGTTAAAGCCATCCCCTGGTGCGTTTACAGTGTGCTGGAAATATTGCCACTGTAAGAAGAATATTATAGTTAGAAGAATAAAACACCATTCATTCTTTCTTTTCTAATAAAAAATCCTTTTTTGGGCTCATATAAGATCAAGATAATATCTCTCAGACTTAATTTAAGAGTTGAATATTCGATTGCTCTGAGCTAATTATGAATATTGGGTCACTGTTTCCCATTCTTCATCTAGTTCATGTGATAGAATTATACTTCCATACCCTTTGTTGTGTGACTTCAAAAGCATATCTCTTAGAAAAGGGTTTCTCCTCTCCATACTGACACTAAGCAAACAGGGGATGTGCAGGCACAACATATGGAAAGTCCTACCATGAACCTTTTATGTACCTGTCTGGTTTTGTTTAATCTGTTGGAAATCTCATCTGCCACTGTAAGAAAAGCACGCACCAGTTAGCTCTTAGTTCCAAAATGAGGCAACACGTTACAGATCTTAGCCTGACCTACAATCAAAGGAAAATTTACCTCATCTGATGTGTAGACATGATAATGAGAAATATTTCCCATTGTAGCTCATTGAAATATTTGACTTGTCTGTTTTACACCTTGTCACAGCAGAAACCTGGCTTCTACATTAATCAAGGTGATTTTACTCTTATTGCCAGTGATTGATTTAGGTGTGAGCATGTAATACAATTCTGGATGTGAGAGAAAATACACATGGGCTGGAATTCAGGAGAAGATTTTCCTTGCTGATAAGCAAATGTAGTCTCCTCGTATTTTGTTAGTATGAGCTTCTAGCTATTGTCTTACTGCTATGTAGGACTGGAAGGACAGAGTGTGGGGTTTTAATGCTTAGAGTTGAAAACATAAAAGTGATTGCTACAAAGGATCAAGTAATAGTATGGACATATGATATAGAATATGAATTCACATTTATATTTATTATAGACCTAATTCAGTAGTTGACTTTTTTTCCCCTTTTAAATAGTCAAATAGTAACTATTTCAGGCTTTGTGAGCCTCCTCCGTTGTTTCTGTCACTACTGTTCCACTTCACCATTGTAGTGGATAGACAATGCATCAATAAGCGTGTAATTGTGTTATAATAGAACTTCAATTTGTTAAAAAGATGGCTGTGGTCAGATTTGACTGCAGGATGTAGCCTGCGGATCCCTAAACTAAGTAGTGATTTAGGTTGTAATGATAACATGCTAAACGATGTGTATCATATAGATATTTTTGTCTGCCTAAACAGAGAGGATAAATGGAAAAGTACTTGTATATATGTAAGGCTTTTTATCAGGGAAGTTGATTAAACCCATTTGATGCCACACCCACCCATATATCTAAAGCAGGGGTATTAAACTGGCAGCTCATGGGCCACATGCAATCCCCAAGGTAATTTTTAGTGGCCCACGATCCTCTAAAATAAAATGAAAATAGAAAACCAATTGCTATGAAGAAAGTGCTTAGGGGAGATCGAGGCAATACCATACACACAATTCCATCGTTATATTTTATTTCAGAACACAGTGGGCCACAAAAATTACCTCGGGGGCCAAATGCAACTCGTGGGCCACCAGTTTGACACCCCTGATCTAAAACATAGTATAGGAATATCTATTAGATGAGGACTCTGTTTCTGACAAATATAGAAAAGAAGATATTCTGAAATACTATAATAAAAGGTAGATTTTTATTTTAAAAATTAAAAAATACTTTTTTATTTTACGTTGTCATATGCTGAGATGC
The DNA here is from genome assembly GCF_000313985.2 of Echinops telfairi. Taxonomy (NCBI): domain Eukaryota; kingdom Metazoa; phylum Chordata; class Mammalia; order Afrosoricida; family Tenrecidae; genus Echinops; species Echinops telfairi. The sequence goes on from NW_022103906.1 coordinate 65,567,628, forward strand.
AAGAAAGAAACTCACTACCCTTGACTGATTCCAACTCATAGTGACCCAAAAGGACAGGGTAGCACTGCCCCTGTGAGTTTCTGAGACTGTACCTCTTTACAGGGGTAGACAGCCCTATCTTTCCCCCAAGGTTTCAAACTCTTCACCTTAAGGTTAGGGACCCAATGTGTAACCCAGTACACCACCAGCACTCTTTAAAGAGAGAATGCCCTCTAGAAAAAACAAGTTGACATGAACAAATAA
>NW_022103906.1:65568421-65573305 GCF_000313985.2 Echinops telfairi
CTTCAGTGTGGATTACAACTCAGTGTAAAGACCAATATCTTCACAACTGGCCAAATAGGTAAAATCATGATAAATGGAGGAAATATTGAAGCTGTCAAGGATTTATCTTGCTTGGATCCACAAGCAATGCTCATGGAAGTAGAATCAAAAATTAAAAGACATATTTCATTAGGCAAATCTGCAGCTCAAAAATTCATTGCAAATGCAAAAACAAACTCACTGCCAGTGAATCAATGTCCACTAAAAGACCTCCTTTAAAGCGTTGGACACCAGGGAGGTTACTTTGAGAACTAAGTTGCACCTGGTTCCAGCGATGGTATTTTCAATTGCCTCATATGCACATGCAAGTTGGACTTCACATTAGGAAGACAGAAGCAGAATCGATGTACTTGAATTGTGGTGCTGGCAGAGAATATTGAAAGTACCACTGAGTGCCAAAAGGACAGATAAAGATCTGCCTTGGAAGAAATATGGCCAGAGTGTTCCTCAGAGGCAAGAATGGCGAGATTTTGTCTGACATACTTTGGACATATTATCAGGAGAGATCAGTCACTGGAGAAGGACATCACACTTGATAAAGCAGGGGGCCGGGAAAAGCAGGCAGGTCTTCACTGAGAAGGATTGGCACGGGGTCTGCAATAATGGGTGCAAAGGACCAATTGAGAGATTGCTCAGGGCCAGGCAATATTTTGTTCCATTGTGTGAAAGATCACTAGGGGTCAGAAGTGATGGGATAGCACTTAACAACTACAACAACAAGACACTCTCTACCACAATCCTCCCTCATTAACATCACCAAGACAATCTATTCTAATCCCAGATGAAATTATAACCAGAAGCATAAAACCAAAAGAACAAATCGCTGCCTTGGAGTTGGTTGATTTGGATTCATAGTGACCATATACGACAGGGTAGAACGGCTCCTTTGAGTTTTTAAGTTGGTAACCCTTTATGTTAGTAAAAGTCTCATATGTCCACTACTGAGCAACTTGTGGACTTGAACCCAAACTTGTAGTTAGCTGCCCAAGAAGTAATTCATTGTACTACCGGGGATCTTGCTATATTAATATGACAAAGACAACCCAGTACAATCCCAAATGGGATTATAGCCACAGGCACACTGGTTAGTATGGACAGCACATCATTTTAGGGGTGGGATTTGGGCAAATTTCAAAACACATTACTTTAGGCCTTTCAAACAAGAAAGACTTGATTAAAGAGATACATTTAAAAACAGTATATATATATATACACATACATACATACATTAATGAAGTAGAATAACAAAAGTCAAGAAATTGTACCCTGAACTCACAGGTTTATTGTTAGCCTTGAGAAAATCTGTAATAACAACAGAAAACCAAAATAATTCATTTCTGTTGATGAGTATTACAGCAGGCTTCAATGTCATAGCAATGCAACAATTTATAGTAGTAAACCCAAAATCCACCACCACATGTAATATCCAGAGAAGCCCACATCAAGTTAATGCTGTCAGGGAAAAATAATAAGATTTTTATTTAATTTCTCCCTTTGAAATAAAATTCTGCACCTCTCATTGGCAGGGATTCTAGCACCTATTAAACAGGTGCATACACAAGGTTAGGGTGATACTTCTGAGCCGCCAACCGATAATTTGTCATGAGTGCCCTGAGGTAAATATCTAAAAATAAATTTCAAAACAAACTAGCACTGATTATGAGCATGACTATTTTAAAAACTGCTTTTATTAAAACAGAAAATATAAGATATTTAGACTTTTAGCAAACAAAATTGGTGTACACTTTTTATGCAAAAATCCATATGGCATTTATTTAAGAACCTTAAAGAAATCTTATGTACATGGTGAATTATGCTTTATAAGTGGACAGAGAATCTGGTCAATTCTCTCACAAGTGATTCGTAGATTTGATGCAATTAAAATGAAACAAAACAGATGGCTTTCTTGTTTGCTTGTTTATTCAAGAAACTTGACAAACTGATTTTAAGATTTAAGGCTGGCCGTTTGAACCCCCACATTTCTCAGGAGAAAGGCTCAGTGATATGTTCTAATAAATATTACTGCCTGGAAAATCAAATGGAGAAGTTCTACTTTCTCATGTGGGTTTCTATGAGTTAAAATTAACTCAATGGCACATACAAACAATAATGCCAACAACACACATAATAAACAAAATATTAATTAGAAAGGAAAAAACATCAAAAGTCTGGTTTTCTCCCCTTTGGTCTTGGCGGGAAGTTTGCACATGTATGCCCAGGATGTATGCACAAAGAAACGCACTCAGTCACACATTCTAAGAACATGGAAGCCCACAGCAGGTTCCGTTCTTGATACTTGGAAACTATCTATGAACATAACAATCCATAATTCAATTAGATCAAGCATAATTGTATAATTGCTGCCATCATCAGCTTCAGCACATGTTCTTTCTTCTTGAGCTCCTTGATACCAGCTCACCTTTATCCCCTCCATCCCCTAGCCTACCCCTCAGGAAGCCTTATTGTTATATGCTAATATTAATATATAGATCTATATTAGCCATATCTTACACCATGTAATGTATCCCTTCACTTACAATTCTGTTATTCAATCCCCTCGAGTGGGGTGATACAGGGATCATTGCTATCAGCTCTCCCTGACCCCCTCTCCCATAATCTCAGGGAATCATTGCTCCCACTACTGTTTCTGAAGGGTTATCTATCTTGGTTTTCATAGAGTGAACAATCGTAATCATAGAAATGAACATACGCAAGACTAAAAAGGTTAATGAGGTAAAACAAAGACCAAAATAGTAGGGGGAAGAAATATTAAAGAACTAGAGGATAGCTTTTTTGTGTTAATGTCCTCTCAGATAAATATGAGCATAAACTAAAACTAAATATTAAATATTTTTATAATTATAAAAAGAATTGTTATTCAATCAAGACATTTGAGAGAAAAAAATCTACCAGAATGTAAATACTCCTATGTATTAACAAATAAAGGTTTTATATTCAGAGTATATTAGAAGTGCTAGTGAAGAATTAAAATAAAATACTCACAACCTAATATAAAATTTGTGAAGTAGCTATGAACTGGAATTTACGAGATAATAACTAGTTTGTGCACGTGGATATGTGTGTATATACATATGCATACACACATTCTTATATAGTAACAAAATATTTATATATAGTAGAAATATATTTTATACATATATTTAAAAATATTACTATAAAATTATAGAGACCTCTATTAAACAAAAAATAAAATGCAAAATTTTTATTTTAGACCTATTCCTCTAGCTAGGCCTATACATTTTGAAGACTGCCCACATCTTTCTGGCCCTTTCACAAATAATTCTGCTCCCTTCATTTCACACCAAGTCAAAAATGGCAATTTTGGCATCATAAGGGACTCAAATGAAAATATTCTTTGTGAACAAATAAATCAAATCATTGTGAATGAGGGGCAGTGCAGATTGGGGATCCAAGATCCACCTGTAGGCAACTGGACATCCCCTTTCAGAAAGGTCGGGGGGAGGAGATCATGATCCCAATTCTATCTTACACATCAGGCTAGACCAGAGGATGTACACTGGTACATATAGGAACTGGAAACACAGGGAATCCAGGACAGATAACCCCTCAGGACCAGTGGTGAGAGTGGCAGATACTGGGAGGGTGGAGGGAAGGTGGGATGGAAAGGGGGAACTGATTACAAGAATCTACATATATCCCTTCTCTGGGGGGCAGACAACAGAAAAGAGGGTGAAGGGAGATGTCGGACAGTGTAAGACATGACAACATAATCATAATTTATAAATTATCAAGGGCGAGGGCAGGAGGGAGGGGAAAAATGAGGAGCTTATACCAAAGGTTCAAATAGAAAGCAAATGTTTTGAGAGTGATGATGGCAACAAATGTACAAATGTGCTTGACACAATGCATGTATGTATGGATTGTGATAAGAGTTTTATGAGCCCCCAATAAAATGATTTAAAAAAAAAACACATTTTCCTAACATAAAATGCTCACACCACATTCCTTACTACCCTCAATGGATGAGCAAGTGCATGGTCTAGATGGGCAGGGTCGGGTGATGGTGGAGGTGGAATCTCAATACAACATTCCTGGCCTTTTCTCACCACTGCTATTTTCAATTTTCTTAAAACTTCTTCCTAAATAAGTTCTGGTAATTGTCCTGTATCCTTCAAGAATAGTTACCCAGATCCTTTGGAATTAAAAACAACAAAAACATTTGCTATAACTTTCGGAATGTATCTCTCACCTTGAATCTAACTAACCCAATATATTTCCCCTAGAAGTCATTGTTTTAATAGGACCTTTTGCTTTGGCTTGTATCAGTAAATCCAAAATTATCTCTTTTAGCTTTGATCTTACTTAAAAGATTGATGGAAAATAGCTCAGATATTTGGGACAATTTGCCTCATTACAATGTCTTTGTCACACTCTAGTGACAAAGTCTTGCTGAAGGCAACATGTTCACTAAAAATGGAAAATGCTGAAACATATGTGTTCCCAGCCTCAATGGTTGCACAGTGGGTTAAGCGTTGGGTTTCTATTTTAAATGTTGGCCGTTCAAACCCTCACAACTCCTATGGAAAAGTCCTACTATGTCCCAAAAGGTCTCTATGAGTGAGAATCAACTCAACAGCAATGGGTTTCCTTTTATGATATTGGTTTTTACCAAATGTCTGTATATAAGTCCCTGTTTTCATCATTTATTGAGTTGATAGTATTCCTTGATTCAACTTTGAAGTCTTCCTGATATGTCTTGATCCATCTAAAACATTTGATCCATCTTAAACATTTGATCCACATGAAAAATTTCTGAAGATTCCTCGTGTAACATTTGTTTAGCTTCACCAGTATTAAAAGAAT
>NW_022103906.1:65574224-65600437 GCF_000313985.2 Echinops telfairi
AATTGATGTATGCATGGATTGTATAAAATGGTATGAGCCCCCAGTAAAATGATTAAAAACATAATAGAGGCACTAAAATGTTTAACAATAGCATTAATGGGAAGGACTTGGTGGGTATAGAATTTCTTGTTCTTGAGTGATAACAGAAAATGAAATGTGAATTTTGAAGAGTTGAAACTCTGGTTTCACCATGAAAAAAATTTTAAACCTTTATTTTCATTTTTAATTATATACTCTCCCATAGTTTAACAATTTCAAAGCCGAATAGAAACTTGAGTAAGCAAGATAACATTTCATAACCTATTTTCCTGATTTCTTTTTCTTTTCCCTAGTGCCTTGGTGACATAGTGGCTTAAAAAAAATGGCTGCTACCCAAAAGGGCAGCAGTTTGCACCACTAGCTGCACGGCAGGAGAGAGATGTACTAGTGTGCTTCCATAAAGACTTCCTATGGACTTCCTATGGGAATGGGATAGTTTGTTCTGTCCTAGAGGGTCATTATGAGTCTGAATTAATTCAATTGGCAAAGTTTTTTGTTTCGTTGTTAGTTTTATTTTACTCAAAATACACAGCTTTTGTACAATTATCTAGACCATCGACCCTTTCACAGGGGTAGCCCAAGACCACCAGAAAACACATCTTTCTGATGGTCTTAGGAACAGAGACACCATTTCTCTATCCGACTCCAGGCGGGTCAGCCCACATGCAGATACGCCCACATAGAGTACCCGGTGTGAAGACTGCTACCCATGCAACACCATGCTTCAAGACAAAATGTCATTTATTTGTCATTAGAAATAAATATTTCACAATATACAATTGCATATTATTTTTGTGATGAATCACTATGCTTTAATTATGTTCAATTTGTAATAATGAAAATACATCCTGCATATCAGATGTTTACATTATGATTCATAACAGTAGCAAAATGAAAGTTATGAAGTACAATGAAAATAATTTTATGGTTGGGGGGTCACCACAACATGAGAAAATGTATTAAAGGGTCACAGAATTAGGAAGGTTGAGAACCACTGATTTCCTAGACAATATATTTCTGGATTGATCTTTAATCACCCATCCAATGTATGCTATATATAACCCAAATATTTCTATCTCATTTAAAGACAAGTGAATTATGTGACTGGTAGAAAAATCCCAAGTTTAAAGTAGATTTCAGGACAACAGATCATATCCTTGCTTCAGGCAGTGAGATCCCATGCACTTTATCATTTTTCTCAAAAAGAAATTTTTCCTGTTGAATATTGCATTTCTAGGCACTGTGCATCTTGAAAACACTATTGCTCTCAATTGTAATATTTTTAAATTGTTGGATACTTGTTACTCTATGGTTGTTGTGCACACACACTTTATTCCCTTCTTCATTTATTGGTCTTTCCTTTTATTTTGAGACCATAACATGGAACGATTCAGTTAGAAGTTTAAATAACGTTTTATTTAATTTTCTTGTTATGTCATCCATTAACCTATATTAAATTCTATTTTTATTTCTGTCTTCAGTTGCTGTCCATTAGAGAGAAAGAGGTAATCATTTTCTCCATTCAGGTTTTGTATTGACATGTCTTTTCCTTTAAATAGTGCTTATGTTCCCATTGTATTTGGCGCTGCCCCCAACCAGTTCCTCTTGTTTGTTTCCACTCCCAGTGGACCTATCGCTTCCCGTGGTGACCCCATCTTCAAGAAATTGCAATCACGCTTGTCTAGTACTCCAAGCAGGAATACTTCTTCACATGCATTTGCTTCTACTGTATGCTCCACGAGGACAGTGGTAATCAGTTGTCAATGGTTTCTTTCCAGCAGGGAGAACAGTTCTAGTCCCGGACCATACACCTCATGTACATCTGTCATCCATCTGTCAGTGGGGGGTTCCTGGATTCTGTAACGCTGAACAGAGTAAAGTAGAACATCCAGATTTAGATGGATTAGGAAGAAAGATCTAGAAATCTATTTCTGAAAATCAGTTATTGAAACCCTATGGCTCACAATGATCTGATCCTCCAGAAATAAGACGTAGCATTCTGCCATAGGTATATATATATATAAAGCCATCGTCTGGTTTAGTAAGCTTTATTCAACATTAATTTAGAAGACTTTAGAGAAAAATAGATTATGTTCGCTCATTCTACTGCTTAAGTATAGGAAAGTGTGACCGATGGAGGAAAAATTACAATTTAGATACGAAAACATCACATTCAGAATTTGAGCTGTTATAGAAGATCTGAATATCAACTGATACGCGTATTTAAAGCTTACCTTATATCTCAGATGGATTTCTGGGAAAAGACAAGTTAACCAGCAGACATGCTCATTCCTATCTTTCCCTTATGAGTTGTTTCAGCAAAACGTTGGCAGAGTTCTGCCATGTCTTTTAGGGCTTATTTACCCATCACCTCACTTTGAAGCTGGCTGTTAATCTGGATTAACCTTCATAGTACATAATGGGGCTCATCATTGTAATAATAATCACAATTATGGTGAGCACTATTGTCAGCATCAACCGTAATTGTATACTCATGTTCCCTGAAACTGGAGCACTGCAGAAGAGAAATTAGGTGAACACAAAAATTTATCACACTCTGTGTCTTGATTCTACATCTTTGTTTCTGTTTTAAAAGCTTTCCCCATTTCCTTCTATTCAATCTGTCTTTAAAACTAGAATGAATTTATATCCTGGTTTATCTGTATAATGACCTGCCTATTGTACAAACATAATTACAGTCATATGGTGTTTCATTCCAGGATGTGCTCCGTGAAATAGGCAGTTATGTGATTTGGACATTGTGTAAGCACAAAATCCATTTATTTTGGCTGTCCAAGCATATGTGGTATAGGCTATATAGGTAATGCAAACCAAGAGGAAGTGATTTGGAGAGAACAGGGTTTACATGAGGAAAGTTGTGCATTAGAGTTATATTCTTTTACAATAAATTACTCAATTTGTATTTTGAAAAAAAATCTGAGAAACTAGACTTGATGAAGAACATGACACCAGAAATTAAAAAGGTTCATTAACAACCTTTGATATGCAGGCGACACAATCTTGCTTCCTAATAGAAAGTAGGCCTTGCTTTTTCCTTGTGCAGCTTCTGCTTGCCATTCAGAAAACGGAAACTACCATTTTTTGGATGCGGCATGCTTTAGTTATCAAGTTGTCCTTCTTTTCTCTTCTTTTTTAGCACTTTAAAGAGATCTTTGGCAGAATATTAGGCCCATCCATGCAATAAAGTATTCGACTTAAAAAAGAAAGTTTTATCATGGATCAGGTGAAGATTTATAGATATATCAATTTTCTATTATATGATTCATGCATATTTTGTTTCACACCATTGATCACAACCCAACATTATAACTCATTCCATTTCTACTTTGTTTTCTCCCCATTCCTGCTCTTTCTGCTCTTGGAACTTTGTCTTTGGGAAATTATGTCCTTTTGATCTTGAATGATGGATTGTTCTAAGAGATCTATACCTTCCTATGGTCACTGGTCACCTAATGGACATGTTTATTATTTCGCTGAGAACTGAACCACCAGGATAAATTCAGTAGCGGGTATGAAGGGTGACTACGGGTCATATTCTTGGCAATTTCTTTAGTCTCTCTCCAACCAATAGGCCTCGTATTTTGTATTGTTTTGAGTTTTGGTCTAAGTTTTTCTCCCACTTTATCCAGGACCTTCTAATGTGATCCCTTTCAGAGGGGCTGGCAGTGGTAGCTGGATACATCCAGTGTTTCCAGATCAGGGTCCCAGAAGCTGAGATTCCCTTACTCTAGGGTCCCTTTGGACTAAATTTTACAGGTGTCCATGATTTTCCTCACTCTTCTTTTCCTTGAATGGTAACAGAACCATGGTATTCCTTTAGATATCTGTTCACAAATTTTAATGATCCCAGTTGCTACTCATCAAAGTAGAATGTAGGACAATTTTTTTCTGAACAATTTTTTGCTAATCGATGACCCTCAAGTCTATGCCCTTGAGCCCCCGGCCCAATGATTGAAATGTTTAGTTATGGCTGAGAAGTGTTCATTACTTTGCTCCTATATCCTTCTCTATGTTCACATGTTTATATGCAGCATATATACATTTATATGATAGAAATATTCTGTCAGGCTTATATATGTTCACACGTTTAGTCCCATTCTCCTTGTCACAGCTGTTTGTATGGTATTCACATATCCACTCATACGTATTGTGATGATTGCTTCTATCTCCTGAGAGAGAGGCAATGGAGAGCCTGGAGGCAGAGTAGGAAAAGAGACCCAAGAGGTGAAACGTATTGGGAGTGTCAGGACATTTGGAAGGATGATCTCAACAGCCTTGGGCAATCTTTTTTTTTTTTATTTTTTTTTAAAGGAAAATCTTATCTTAAGCTGCAGGCATACAACCCCTAAGCTGATTTTAAACTCCAAGGTCATTAAGCCCAAGACTCTTTTTTACTGACCTTTGCATGTGTGCTTTTTTTTGGCTTTTCTCAGGCAAGACCCAACCAAGAACAAAGCATGACCAGGCTTTTGACTGGACCTGAAAACTAGGACCAGTCCTGAGATTGGTCCATCCATAACCTGGAGACACAGACAGACCAAGTACCCCACATCTGATAAAACCCTCTAGACACTGTTCATTCAATAGCAACTCACTCGAGTCCCACCTACTGCGTCAGGTGCTTTCCTTTACTTTCGAGATAAACTTTGAAGAAGGGACTCACCGACCATAGTTTATTATCAATGTGTTTATCAACTTAAGATGAGTCCATCTTTCTGCTACTGGGAGTAATCTGGCGATGCACATGGGGGTATGTATATTTATTAGTGTTATAGTCCTTTGTTATCTAGGATATACACCTAGCACTGGGACTGCTGAGTCATAAGATATTTCTATTTCCAACTTTTGTTTGTTTGTTTTTATTTTTTTTAATCATTTCATTAGGGGCTCATACAACTCTTATCACAATCCATACATACATCAATTGTGTAAAGTGCATTTGTACATTCATTGCCCTCATCATTCTCAAAACATTTCCTCTCCACTTAAGCCCCCTGCATTAGGTCCTCATTTTTCCCCTCCCTCCCCACGTTCCCCTCCCTCCTGAGCCCTTGATAATTTATAAATTGTTATTTTGTCATATCTATTTCCAACTTTTAAGGACGTGCAATACTATTCGCCACATTGGTTTTTACCATTTTGCAGTCAGATCAGCAATGTATAAGGTTATTGGCTCTCTACATACCAGTATTTGTTGACTTTCTTGATTTCGCTTTTGTTTTCAACTTGAATGCTAATGATGGAAGGAGAGGATATCTCATTGCTGGTCTGATTTACCTCTCCTCGTTGACTAATGACCTCATTTTCATTGGCTGCCTGTGTGTCTTCTTTGGTGCAGTGTCTGCTCATGTCCTCTGCTAGTTTTTTACTTGGATCATTTGTCTTTTCCTTGTGGAGTTATTGAAGTTTAATAATATAGATTTTGAAGATTAGTTCTCTGTCCAATAAGTCATTGTCAATATTTTTTTCAGTCTATGCTGAAGAAAAGTTCTCTTTCAGCCTTTGGTAAAATATTTTCATATGCATGTGCCTAATTTTCAAATGTTCCAAGTCATCTAGTTTATCTTGTGAGAATTTTTAATTATCTTTGATAGAGTATTTATGCCATGAATGAGGGCCCCTATATTTGTTGCTATTTTTTCCTGGATGGTGTTTAGAGTTTTAAGTTGTATATTTCATTATTTTATGACCTGTTCAATTTCTTCTTTTGTTATTGGTCTGCTCGAATTTTGTTCCTCAGTCTGTGTTTGTTTAGGTTTACCCATTACTGCTAAGTTTTCAAATTTGTTGCAGTATTATTCTTCATAGTATTCTGTTATCATTTTTAGTTCAGTTTGTTCCACTGTAATCTCATACATTTTGTTTCTTATTCATGATATTTAAATATCCTCCCATCCCCCCTTTAGCTTTTCAAGTAGTTTTTCAGTTTTTCAAAGAAGCAACTTCTAATCTGATTGCCATTTTATATTATTTTTATGTTCACCATTGGACTGCTTAACTGCAGCTTCCATGAACATTAATTGTTGTTCTACCAAAAACTGAACTCCCTGCCATTGAATGATGCCAACTCATGGCGACCTTGCAGGACAGGTTAGGGCTGGCCCTGTGAGTTTGTGATTCTGTTACTATTCACAGGAGGAGAAAGGTCTATCTTTCTCCAACAGAGATGCTGGTACCTGCTCACTGCAGACCTAGTGAATCGCAGTCCAACAAGTGACCTCTATTCCACCCAATGAGAAAGAAATCCTTAACAACTTCAGTTCCTTCACTATGAGTCATGTTTTTATTGATTCAAAATATGATTCAGATTTTCATTTCCTTAGCATGTTAAGGTGGTGGCATAGGTGTGGAGTAGGCAAGTGGAGATCTCTGCCTCAACACTTTATATACAACAGATTTATAGAGTGTTTTCCGACACTCTGTTATTCTAGTTTACATCTGTAAAATACTCAACACATATATGCCATATGGATGGGTTACATTTTACAAACTGTTAAATGGGCCCTTATTAACACATTTTCTTTCAATATGCCCTTTTATTGTTTCTCTTTTATTATCTAATCAACAATCTGTCCTAAATGTAATCCATAGAAAACAACAATTTAAAATTCACATGTACATGCTAAATACATCTTAGTTTAATGCAGACCAGTTTATTAAAGACCAGCTGATTCCTTGCATTGACTTGAATTCTCAAAATTGCACAAAATAGATTAAGATGTTTCCGAATTTCGACACATAGTTAAGTTGGTGTCCAGGGCATTTTCATTCAACAAAGTTGGCACATTCTCTCCCAAAAGCTCTCAGAGAGTAAAACGTATCATGCTGGCAAATGTATGCAAAGTTTTGCTTTCATCCATGTGGTTTCAGAAATCTTGTAACAGCGCCCTGCAAGGGGATTAGTCTCTCAGGTCACCTTTCATTAAATAAATCCACCAAGTTTCAATTTACAGTGACATACACAACAATCACAGAGACCACAGTTCAATGACAATAACAGACATGCACAGGGAAAAAGATATAACAGTTAGATGCTTTTTGAACATTAATTTAGACAAGCAGAAAAATACTCTTAATGTTAAAATCATTTACCCAAAGGGCATGTAGCTTTACTAATGGCAACATGTTAGTTGATGCAAATTGTGCTCTAATTCTGCTTTCCTGACTAATACCTGGATGCATAGCTTTCTTGTTTGCTTGTTGTATGAGGCTGGGTTCTCTAGAGAAGCAAAACCAGTGATGCTTATGTGTATGTGGAAAGAGATTTATATCAAGAAATGGCTTACACAGTTACAGAAGCTGGAAGTCCTGTCCAGTTCAAGTCCATGGGTCAGATGTTAAGTTGAAGGCTTCTCCTGACTTATTTAGCTGTGGTGAACCGATGACCCAGGAAGCAGGAAGCCAAAACAGAAAGACCACAGAAAGACTTCACATCTGTGAAGTCATATGAATCAAAAGTTGGCCTTTGGAAGATGGCTCCTGGGATCAGCAATTGGCAGGAGGTTGATGAACTGGATGCCGGTCCCAGAGCCAGCAGAACTGACAAGCTTTCCCACAAAGTCGGCTTTGAAAGGAGCAGGTCATGCCCCAAGGAGTGTTTCTTCCAGCTACATAAAGGTTGTAGCATAATCACACATGCACACAAGAAATTCCATTAATAGAACTATTATTTAAATGTGCACGCCAATTATTAACCGAAAAAATCAAGCTCACTGTCAAGAAATTGAAATCAATTCATAGAAACCTATAGGATAGGGCAAAATTTTCTGGGATTCTAACACTTTATAAGAGTAGAAATCCTTGTCTTTCTTCCATAAACCTTGAAAAGTCCTATTAATTTATTCAGTCTGAAATTGATCAGCCATGCAACCAATATGTTTAGATAATTATTTGTGATTGGAATGCAAAAGTGGAAAACAGAGGAAGAAATAATAGTTCGAAAATATGACCTTGTTAATAGAAATTAAGTTGGAGTTTACATGATAGAGTTTTGCAAGACCAACCACTTCTTTATTGCAAAAACCCTTTTTAACAATGTACTGGTGCTGCACATGTGGACTTCACTAGGGGGGATACATAGAAATCAAATCAACTACATCAATCAGAATAAACAATGAGTTAGCTTATTATCAACAGACAAAATGAGATTAGGGTTTGGCAATAGAACAGACCATCTATTACTTCTATGCAAGTTCCAGTTGAAGTTGATGACAATTAAAACAAGTACAAGATAGTCAAAAGATGACCATGAGTACATTGCACCTGGTTTTCAAGGATGTCTCAAGAAAAAGTTTGACTCATAGAACACTAAAGAGATGAGATGGCATCAAAAATATCATAATGAAAAAAGGATAAAGTCATGAAAAAGACAAGTACTAGAGAAGAGATTAAAGGTGATGCCTGAAGAGACTCAGGACTTGCTCTTGATCATAGCATAGCTAAAGCAAGTGGAAGAAATTATTAAATAAAAGAGCTGAAGGGGAAATTTCAAAGGGCAGCTCAAAAAGGAAAGATTATAATGAAATGTGCAAATATCTAGAGTTAGAAAACCAAAAAAGAAGAGCAGAGGGGATTCACTATAGACTTAATCCATGTGTGGACCCTGTTTACCAATTTAGACTCCCAAGCCAGATGGCCACAATTTAACTCTGACACCATTTCTCCTTCAGGGATGGATTTTATAATTCACAATCCTTGGATCACACAGGTTGGTTTGCCTCTCTTGTGTAGGCCCAGTTGATGCCTCACTCAGATAGATACTTGTTTGAGGCAAGCCTTTAAGACCAGAATCTATTTCTTCTTACAGGCAGGCATTGTCTACTTTGTTTTGACACACTTTCTATAGTAGTCGTATCTTCAGTGATCTCTTCATGAGGGTGAGTATCATCAAGCAGGGCTAAATCATAAGAATTAATTGTGCTCTGATTGTGGCTAGGATTAAGTGTAAGCCCAAATCCATTCATATGAATCACCTGTGACTATAGAGCAGGCATGTGGATAGCCTTGCTATCATGCAGAGTGCAGTGGTTTTATGTTTTGTTTTGTCATATTTCATTGTTATTTTGTTTTTTATATTTTTCTGTATATGAAAGCAAGGATAGATAAAGGTATAGAGACAGTGACTACACTGATGATTTTTAAGAGGCATGGTGAAGGTGATATGAGAAGGTGGGTTGCTGATTACAATGAGTACAAGAAAGTAGCAAATGTTCTAAAATTGATCATAGAGATGATTATACAACTCTAATGTGATTGAATTGTATGATATGATATGGCAATAAATATCTTGAGAAAAAATGGAAAAACACACTCAACATATCTTAAAGTGAAAGAACTAAAGAAAAATTCAAAACTTGAATTGTAATATTGAAAATTTTTATGGGCAAAATACTGCACGATGCAGGAAGCATCAAAAGGAAGTCACTGCTTCAAAAACAAAAAGGAACTAGTCAGCATTGAACCATTTCAAGAGGTAGCACATGATCAACAACTAAAGATACTGATGGAAGAAGTCTAAGCTGCATTGAAGGTATTAGCCAAAGACAAGGCTCCGGGAGTTGATAGAATACTAGTTTATGAAGCACTGGAAGCCATCACTTGTCTCAGCCAAGAAGTTTAGACGATAACTACCTGGCCAACTGATTGAAAACGATGTTTGAACTCATGCCAAAGAAAGGTGATGCAAAAGAATGCTTAAATTACGGAACAATCTCATTAATATCACATTCAATTAAAATTTTGCTGAAGATCATTCATTCAACAATGGTTGCAGCAGTACATTGGCAGGAGCTATGAAAAATTCAGGCTGGATTCAGAGGAGGAATAAGGGATAACACTGCTGATGCCCAATGGTTCATGGCTGAAAGTAGAGCATACAAGAAAGATGTGTTTGTGTTTATTAATTTTACGAAGGCATTTGACTTTGTGGATCATAACTAAACTATAGATAGCAGGGACTATAAAGGAAATTCCTGAATGCTTCATTGTGTTCATGTGAACAAAATGCATGGAACAAGTGAAAGGTTGGGGATGGAGCCACAGAACAGATATAGAATTTAGCCAGGAATGTGAAGTTGAGAAAAATGTTATTGAGGCAGGGAATGAACTCCCGAGAGGGAAGGGAGAGTAGGAAAAGGGACAGGGGTATCTTGAGCCCCCGGGCAGGTTCTGAGACCTAATGAGTTAGGTCAGGGAAGTTGCACCTGACAGTGAGGCAATGAGCTTAAAGGCATGTGAGCCGGTAAAGGGAAGGAAGGTTCTTTGTGCTGTGGTTGCAATTTTCGGGCCAGGTGACATTTTGTTAGTAAATCATGTTGTTCCCAGAAACAATGCTAGGGAGGGGGGGGGCTGTGTTCTGTCCAGGGAGGCAAGCTCCGTGAAACGCTGAAGGCAGGTGCTTTGAAATTCAGCAGGTCATTCGTCTTCTTGAGAAGCTGGTACAAGGGGCTGCCTTGGTCCAGACCTGGCCCAAGCAACAAGAAGCAGTCATTTCAACAGAACAAAAAATACTACATGTTTTAAAATCCAGAAAATGTGCATACAAGTTGTGTAGGTTCACTATACTTACTCAAACTGTCTGATGAGCAAACAATCCGAATACCTGGACTATATGAAGAAGAGCATGACATAAGTGTACAAGGAAGGCTTTGTAAAAATCCTTGACGTGGATGCATTTGAATTACAGTGCTGCTTAAGAATATTGAAAATACCCCGAACTGCCAAAAGAACCAACAAATCTGTTTTGAAAAAAGTACAACCAGAATGTTCCTTATAGGAGAAGATGGTGAGACTTTATCTCAAGTACTTTGGACACATTATCAGGAGAGACCATGACCTGCAGAAGAACTTCCTATTGATAAAATAGAAGGGTGGGAGCAAGGAGCGCCTAGAGGAGATGCATTGACACAGTAGATTCAACAGTTGACACAAACCTTACCGTAATAGTGAGAATGCTGAATCAGGCAGTGCTTTGTTCAGTTCTACACAAAGTCCCTATGATTCCGAACCAACTCCAAAGCCATTAAAAACAGAGGAATAGTAAAAATGTTAGGACTGAGCTTATGGAATATACAGTATGTAGCAGGCACTGTGATACATATTAAACCAGGTCCAAGGTTTCTTTTATACCTTTTTTAAGTGATTAATTTTAAGTGATTCTTTTGTGTAGTTTCCTTTATTGTGGCTTACTGCTTAATATATCAACACAATGTGATTTTTTTTTATTTGGTTGTTGTTTTTTTGGTTTGTTTATGCTTCATATCACCTTGATTGATTTCGTTTTCAACATATGCTTATTTTATGTAAGTATGCATTGTAACATATACTTATTTTCTGGAGGAAAATATAGAAGCATGCATGAATTCTTTAACACAAGTATTAAATATACTAAATAAATTAAGTATAAAACATTCAAGGATAGATACTTTACAGAGGTAAAATTTACTTTTAATAGCAATGTTTGCTGAGAGCTACTATTCCCTAAGGACAGTCACCTTTCTATTCGCAACTCCTTTCTTCTCTACTTACATTTCATTTCAAAAGGCCTATTCACCAGCATGCCGTCTTGTTGTCTTTGCTGTAACAGCAGCTTTGCATTGTGGTGAGCCAGGTGGTTGCACTAAGATAATGCAGCCCATGTTCACACAATAGTAGAATCAGAGGTGATTGAAAAAATATGGACAGTACAATTTGCTACAGCTCAGTTCAATTTTCCCAGAACAGTAATTAGGCAGCAGGACTGATGAAATCAAGACTCTTCTTATTCTGGGGCCATATAGGCAGTTTTTTTTTCTGAATAAAATCAACACATTTTGTAATCAGATCTGATTCTGTTACAATTCCATGGATTAGAAATACTGTCAGTCATTTGGAAACATGATCTATGAGATCAGAGGTAAAGGCAAGGTCATGGGGTCAAAGCACTGGTGTTTTAGATGTAGGAAGTTCTGAAAATAATGCCTGGCCCAGACATCTATGGAAGATAGGATATTACACTATAATTTATAATTTAGTGTCTCTTAAATTTTATAGTTATGTACCACTTATTTATTTCTTCGACTTAATTAACAATGAGGAAACTACAAATTCTCAGAGCTCTCCATTCTATTGTAAAATTTTGATTAATAAAATATTCTTTGTATTTGGATAAAATCTGTTTATAATACTCAGAATGAGGCACCTGTGATTTATATTAAAAATGGTGTAGATATGGTAGCACACTCTTGGGTCCCTAGAAGTAGCTTCTCTAGAAATGGCTATACTCATCCATTGTGAGATTTAATTATAAATCCTATTTATCCTTGTATATGCCTTCCAGCTTTTCAAAGCATTTCTTAAAGTTTATTTCACATATTTAATACAGTTGCTGAATGAAAATGATACAGTCATTGAAATAAGATTTTATGTGATTTATTCATTGTGTGAACATACCTACATAGTAAACGACAAGGACAGTGGATGCATCTGACTTTCTCTGCCTTCCCTATTGCCATGAGGTGGGAGTCAAACATGCCTTTACCCTCCATCTTTCTTTACCCTATTCTGACTCCAACCATTCCTCCCTCAGAACTCTTCTTCTTTGATGGGTTAGATAATTCTTTGCTATGGCAACAGGAACTCACTGATAATATTCAAGATTAGGGGAGTTTTTAGGAATGTTTATAGGTTATCATAATTCAGGTTCTAGAAACAGTAAGGATGCAGTTATTAATCTACAGCAGTACCTCTTGTAATGCAGCAGCCAAATCTTTCTGCATTCCTCAGTCTCTCAGCTATTTGGTCCCTTGGTCTTTGCATCCATGGGACAGGAAGCCAGTCTACTTACTGCTCTGTCCCACAGTTTCATAGTCTTGGGCCAGATGGAGAGAAGGTACCTACAGCATCAGCACTATTCCTCTGAGTGTCCGTGCCATAATCCCTGGTGGATCTGGTCAGGGCCACCTCTGCCAATTCCAGAGATGTACATGTTCTTCCATATGGTCCAATGATTTTTCTCTGTGTCCCAGATGGCTCTTATATATTGAGGAATGGCTTTGATGATGGAGCTGTTTGCCTTTTAATTGACTATACCCCCCAAAGGAAAAGGAAAGGCGATACCTTAAGTCTCAGACTCTTCTAGACATAAAAGATGTCCCAAGGAAACAAAGGGTGTGACTTGGTTTATGTACACTCTTTACTAAGATCATGGCTTAACACTACCTTAATCTTATAAAATAAATCCCTACAAAGTAAAATCAGAGCCATGGTCATAAATTCCAGAAATACAAGAGAGAACCCAAAAAACCCCAGAATTGCTCTGGGTAAAGCAGAGCTTTCTTAGTCAGCATTTTTCCTGTTAGGCAAGCATCCATCAACTTGCTCTGAGTTAGTGCACCCAGTGGCTTCACCTGGGAAGGTTCTGTCTGATCACAGTGAATTTTTTCACAGCAGAAGTTTCACTCAAACCTTGTTTTTTGTGATGGCCAATTTAAGGGAACAGAATGCAGCTGTGAAATTTTGTTCTCTGCTCAGGGAAAATTACCACACAAACTGTTGTGATGTTGAACACAACTGAAAAGGACAGCATTATGGGGAAAACTCAAGTGTACCAGTGGTTTTCTCATTTCAAAAAAGTGAAAAGTTTACTGATGACAAACCTCCTTCTGATGTCTGTCAACTTCCTGAACAGATGAAAATGCCAGCCAGTAGATCATTTGGAATTCATTTCACCAGGTCAGACTGTTAATCAAGCTTTCTATTTAGAGGTCCTGAAAAGGTAGCAAAACAATGTGTGACAAAAATGGCCTGATTTGTGGCAGACAGGGGACTGGTTTTGCTACCCCGACAGTGCATCTGCTCATGCAGCCATCTCAGTGCGCCAGTTTTTGGCAAAAACCAGCATGCCTCTCTTGCTCATTGCACTTTACTCACTTGACCTCACTCCATGGGATTTATTTTTGTTTCTACAAATGCAGAGGGACATGAAAGGACAGTGATTTGACTTAATAGAGGTGAAGTAAAAACAAGGGAGGTAGTATGAGCCATCCAAACAGATGAGTTTGAAAAGTGTTTTCCAGAATGGAATCGCCAATTTGACAACCGTATTAAGTGTAATGAAGAGTACTTTGAAAGTGATAAGGTTGTTTTCTAAATACATAGCTTTGAGGGAAAAAAAACATTTTTGGGGGGGTGGTACCCCCTCATATAATATATCACATAAGGAATTGTGGCCAGAAAGACCATATTAATTTACTGTATCTAATATAGCACTCACTGATTTCCACACTCATGTTATTTAGTAATATTTTGGTGCACTTCCAAATTGATCCTCTACCTTCATTTCTATCACTAACATTGGTTCTGCTGCACATGATACATGTGGATGATACATTTTATGGTAATATTTTTGTAAAGTAAACTAAATGCTACTACACTCTACAGATGCTCAAAACTTAAGATTAGATATTTCTCCCTACACATCAAAGCATAGACTTATAGTGACTCTTTTACATATAAGTAGGGTAGATTCACATTAAGGTAATAATAAAAAAGAGAGTGGAGTACATACATAAGCCAGTGTCATATGCATATACAATGACTATCAAAAGGCATAATTTATACAACTGCATACACTGTATGTCATTATATGCAAGGATTTTTAAAAGTTCATGGAAAAATGGAATTAAAAAATAATTAAATATACCTTGGAATTTTTGAAGCCCTCCCATATGCCTGCCAGTGCAAATACTTTGTATTCAGGGTCATGAGATATACGTATTGTGTGCAGAAAGCTATTGTATTCATTACATCTGGCTGCATCCACAATGTTCAATTCTCCAATTAGATTTTTTGAGTGGTATCATAACCTTGCTATCATTGTCTGATGCCATCAAGTCATTTCCAACTCACTGTGCACCACAGAATGAACCGCTGCTGGTCTTGCACCATCTTCACAATTGTTATGTTTGAACACATTGTTGCAATGACTCTGTAAATCCGTCTTGGGGAATGTCTTTCTCTTTTTCCCTGAATCTGTACCATGCATGTTGTCCTCTCCAGAAACTCATCTCTCCTAATAACCTGTCCAAACTGCATGAAAAGTAGTCTCACCTTCTCACTTCTAGGAACAGTCTGGCTGTATTTCTTCCAAGACATTTGTTTGTACTTTGGGTAGTCCATATTTAATTGTTCATCACCAGTGTCGTAGATCAATTGTGCTTATTCTTTGTCAGTATTCATTTAACCGTGTCCATATGAAGTCACTGATAATATTTTGACTTGGGTCAGGTGCACCTTAATCCTCAAAGTGACATCCTTGCTCTTCGACATTCTAAAGAGGTCTTGTTCAGCAGATTAACTCAATGCAATGCATCTTTTGATTTCATGACCGCTACTTCCATGAGCAGTGGTTATGCATCCGAGCAAGATGAAATTCTCGTCTCTGTTTATCATGATTGTACCTACTGTTTCAGTTCTGAGGGTTTTTCTTTTATTTTTTACGTAGAATTGTCATCCATACTGAATGCTGCAATACTTGGTCTTCACTAGCAAGTCCAGCAAGTCCTCCTTATTTTCATCAAGTAAGGCTTTGTCATTTGCATATTGCAGGTGGTTAATAAGCCTTGTTCCAAAAATGATACCAAAGTCTTCTTGGATTATTTGCTCACCAAGACAGATTGAATAAATATGGTGAGAGGCTCCAACTCCGACTCGCTCCTTACTTGATGTCAAGGCATGCACTATTCCCTTGTTCTGTTCACACACTGCCTCTTGATCCATGTATAGATTCCACGTGAACACAAGAAAGTATTCTGGATCTCCCATTCTCAAATTCTACCCATACTTTGTGATGATCCACACAGTCTAATGTCTTGGCGTAGTCAATTCTGATATTCTTTTTTTTTTTCAGACAAAATCCATCAGACAACAGCAATGATATATTTTGTTCTACATCCTCTTCTGAATATAACCTAAACCTCTGGTAGCTCCCTGCCATAACCTTAGGGATCATAATCTTAGAGTATAAAAAATGTACATGTGGTCAGAAGTTGCCTAACATGGCCCATGACTACCCTTTACTCCAGGTTTCTTCGATCTTGAGATCAGTGGGCCTCATTAGGAATACTGTATATCTCTCAATCAAGTATAAATAAAATTAATATTGGCAATAAAACTGAAATGGATTAGTGAAAATAATTACAATAGCTAAATTTTATTTTGTACTTATTAGATCAGGCATTATTCTAAGTATGCAATATGCATTAATTATTTTTATCCTTAAATTAGCTCTTTGAGCTAGACATTAGACTCATCATACAAATTGAGAAGTATACCAGCAGAGGGTTAAAGGAAACTCATTAAGATGAACCAGTCATTAAACGTTGGAATTAAAATTTGTATGTTACCGCTCTAGTGTCATAGTGTCAGACTTCAGACTAGTGACCTTCAAGTGACTGGCCTTGGATTGACAGTCTAGGAACATTATATTAACGTAAACTTGAGATTTCACTCTAGTCCAACTGAAGTGGAAGCCCTCGGGATATATAGATTTAAAGAAACTAGATCTCAGCAAGGCTGGCAGCTGATTATGATACAGGCCGATGTAAGAATTATTGCTTTACCCTATACTCTTACAGAGTCTGTCAAATTCAAGCCACACATTATGTTCAATCAAATAGACTAGAAAATAAGGCTCTGGCAGGGGTGGTGGGGGTGGTGGAGAGGTAGTAATCTTACAAGATATGAAAATATGGACTTAGAGAAGGTCAAAACATGCTCATAGTCATCCTGACAAACAAATGTACAAATGTGTAAGGAACATGTCACCTTCCATAAGCCTATCATAAAAACCAATTATGAACAACTGTATCAATGTAAAGCAATTATTATTTATTAACATTTAATATCTTTGGAAAATCTACTGGGCCTCTTGAATGTAGAAGATTGAGCCACTCACTGAGAGATCCCCAATAACCCTTGTTTAAACATGAAAGATGTGCCCTTTTATTAGGAGTTAACAGTGTCTTTATTTCATTATGCCTATGTTTGCTGTGATCATAAAAATCTAGTCTATAACTCGTTGGCTAAATTATATCTCCAAAATTCATGAAAGGAAAAATGGATTATCTGTGTTCCAGGTGTACTGAAGACATTTGAAAAAAAATAAGGCAAAACAAAACTATGCATTTTGCTGCACTTCTTAAATATATTTCTTATTGAACAAAATAAAGGTCATTAAAATTTCTTGAGTAAGATTTTAATAATAGTTCTGAGCATATTGCCAAATGATTTATCTTGATTATTGAAATGACATATATTTCAATATATATTTATATATTCTCTATACCTCGATGATACAATATATTATATAATGATATGCAATCATTTTATATATGGAATTAACTTATGTGATTATCAAGTTATCAGTTTCAGGTACAGTTAACTTTGGCCATGAATTCAAAACATATCAAAAGCTATCTAGGTCAATTAATTGGCTCTATAATGTAGTAAGACAATCTCATTAAGAATTAAGATGCACCTGCCAAACTGCTGCCTGTGGCAAGGGTAGAATTCAGCAACAAATGCTATTATCATACTTTTTAGGTTACTTCTTAGCTTAAACTACTTCATCCAAAATTATTCTCAGAAATGGAGAAGATATTTTATTGTTTGGTTTTAATGGAGAGGAAGCGTGCAAAATTAGATCTCCATGTATATGTAAAATACACGAATAGTGGTGCCACTTACTTCCAATTATTCTTCCAAATGTAGATGGCGAATGTCAGCTGTGGCTAATAAAAAGAGCACTTAGTTTTGGAATCAGAAGCCCTAAATTGTTTGCTGCACGCCATCTGTATGACCTTGGGCAGCTCATTCCAATGATTCTGAGTTGCATGGCCTTATACGCAAACAGATTGACTAATGTTTCTCTCTTGACCACACAGGTTGTGGATGAGGAGTCCTTGTAACTTATAGGGAAATATTTGTGTAAGAGGTAAAGCTCTGGAAAATTACTTTTAATAGCTATTCATCTACATCCCTTTCCATTCTGTTTCAGATAATGAGGGGCTACTTGCTGAAATTTTCTTTTTCTTAGTATTTCATCTGTTTATTTAATATTACAGAGAATAAAATGAAACAGTCAAGCATGATATGGACTTTGATTTATATAATGCTCTTCTTTATGTAATATTAATAATTGGGCATGGGGGTGGGGGACAGGGAAGTTAACATTCAATGAAGAAAAGTTGCTACTGATCGTTGTAAAGTTTACAAACCATTGCTATCAAATTGTTGCTTATAATCACCACATAGGACAATGTAAGAATGCTTCATAGGCTTCTAATGCTGTGAGCTTTCTTGACTCACCCTCATATCTTTTCCCTGTGGAGTAGTTGATGAGCGTGAACCACTGTTTTTTATTAGCATCTGAGTGCTTAACCATTGTACTTCCTAGGCTCCTTGTAATCAATTCAAGGATAAAAAACCAAACCCAAACAAAAAAGTTTCTGATAAGGATTTGCAAGTGGATGTCAAGTAACTTAGGCAAGAATGCACTTTAAGATACAGAAGCTTGTGATACAAAAATAAATGTAGGGAAAGCCAATCTCCTTTATATGAAATTGTGTTTGATTGACATCTTTGTCTGTAGAAAATAAGATAATAAAACTAGTGAGAGACAATATAAGTTTCCTATTTTTCTATGTTGCCTCTATCACCAGATCTTACATTTAACTGAATTTCTACAATAGCAAAGTTTTTTTTAAAAAAAAAGAAAATACATTTCCAACTTGAATGGACCCGTATCTTACTGATAAATGACTTTGTGTACCGTCTTCTTCAGAAGTACTTCGAAATCATAGTTGAGCTCAATAAGAAAGGAAATAAGGAAACATACTTCATCCATTCAAATGCAATTCCTTCCAGCATCACACAGCTTCAATATTTTCATTCACCTCAAATCATGTAATTCTCAATTCATTTTACATAGATTTAGATATTAACCTTTTCTTATATGACATTGTTATTTTCATCATTATCTGGAATTCCTTTTCTGACTGGAAATTGTGTATATGGAAATGAAAAGGTACATCGAGTAACGAAAGTGTGACTCTCCTTAGGGAGCTGACAACATAATGGAATGTTGTTTGTATTAAAAGTGCAATTCTAGCTGAGGTTTTATGTTTTAAATACCTAATAATCCAAATTATCACGAAGTCAAAGTTACTCCCTGGTGGTCTATTAGGAAGCAGTATTCACAAGGGCACAAGTAAGTTGCTATTAGGTATATTTCTACTCAGCACAGGGCAAAATTTCTGTTTTTAATTGACTTAATTAATATTTCCTCATGGTGAAAAGAAGTATAATTTGAGCAACTGGGAATTATAAAAGGAAAATCATATCTATTGTTTGACTGAATGTAAAGAAGACTGTGATTTATAAATCCTTACTTTAAGATGATTATGTGCTTGATGTATGGAGACAAATTTATTATAGCATTATTTTGAATCTGAGTAATTAGATAGGCCAAGCCAAATTTTCTAGAAGTAATAATTGGCATCTAAAAATAATATTGAACATGTTTCTTATGAGGAAGTCACACATGAGGTTGCAAGGCTAACACGGGATTGAATTGGTTCTAAAGAGAAGAGATTCTAAAACAAGCAGGTCAGCCTCATCATTGAAAATTTGTTTATTTTTTTAAATAATTGCTATAAAACTAAGACTCATATTTGAAGAAAGACATCAGCATCTCAGTTGAAGTGTGGTGATGATATCAGCAAATAAGTCAGTAAGATTTCCCTTCTAAAATTTTAGCTCCTCTACATCCAAGTGCCTTGTTCAGGTTTTCCAGAATAATCATGTTACCTCCTGGCTGCCCAAGGTCTCCCATTGTGAAACCTCGAACTGATACTATTTCAAAATCAAGGAGACCATAAGTTTTAGTCTTTAAGATGCTTAACTAGAAGCATATATCTGCCTACGATGTACTTTCTTAGAAGCAGAGAGTCACACTAACATTTTATTTCCCTTACTAGAAGCCCTGGTGGTGTAGTGGGTTAGTGGGTTACATATTGAGCTGCGAACCAGCAGGCACTGGGCAGAATCAAGATGAGGCTTTCTACTCCCATAGAGAATTACCGTCTCAGTAGATCCAACCCGGCACGTGTCCCCTGTTCTACAGGGTCACTACAAGTCAGAATCCACTCAATGGCAGTGAGTTTGGTTTTGCAATGCTGTTAACTTTAGGAAGTTACTTAAATGGATCAAGGTGGTTATCTTTATCTATCAAACTTGCTTATCAACCTCAACACTAGGAATAATGTATAAGAAACAGTTCAGTAGCTGATACCAACCCAAACTCACTCCCAGCGAGTCAGTGGGAGTCACTTACTAACCCTCAATGGGAGGCACTCAGTAACCCTATAGGACAGGGTAGAAGTACCTCTTTGAGTTTCTGAGACTATCATTGTTTATTGCTGTAGAAAGCCATGTCTTTTTCTCTCAGTAGCTGAAATCTCAAAATTCACGGTCATTGAGTTACTGTTTGCTTACAGGGCCCCCCTGTGGGTTTCTGTGGAGGAAGGTCAGATGCTTACAGACATCCTCCCTGAAGGCATTTAGTCACCAGAATACACAGTAGGCCCTGCTCCCTGCTGCTGGGAACAATGGACTATTTCTCCCTGAGACTTGTGACCATTAGCTTTGTTCCTATAGATGGAGTTCACACCCTACCGATAATGGTCTCTATCAGTTGAGCCAGGGAACAGTTCAAACCGGCTCTGTGACATCCAAAGTTAGGCTGCCATCCTGTATCTAGGATCACCCATCTTGCCACATGTATGCCCCCAATCCCTCGTCTTCCTATTGTGTGGATACCCCTAGGTCACCCCCTCCCATTACTGCATTACCTATAGCACAACCCCTTCCTGTGACATATGTCTTCACCTGTAATTAGGGGCTTGCATGTCCCCGGAGAATATAAAAACCTTGGTTAGCATTAAAGATTCTCTCTCTCTCTCCATGTGGACCACCAAGCAGGGCTGAGGTGAACATGTTACCAGGACATGTGTCTGACTCCATTAGTTCAAAATCTCTCTCATCTCTCATGCTCTCTATGACTTTACTATAATCTTTACTTATTATCACTGTACAGTTGTGCCTACCGGATCCGTAATGTACTAGGGGCTGGCTTCCCCTTGCAGGTTTCCAAGACTGTAACTATTTATGGGAATAGGAAGCCCAGTCTCTCTGCCATAGAGGTGCTGGTGGTTTTGAACTGCTGGCCATGTAGATCAAAGCCCAGTGCCTGACCAAGACACCACCTGGGCTGAAATTGAAGAAGGAGAGAATGTTATCTAATTCTTAAATGGAAAAAAGGGGCAGGGAACCTTTCTGGCCAGAAAACTGAGGCGCTATAGAGCTGTCGATAAGCCTTGATTGTGAACTGCAAAGTCAGTGGTTCAAACCCAATTGTCATGCCATAGGGGAAAAATGAAACCATCGGCTTCCATAAAGATTTGCAGCCTTAGAAAGGTTTTATGATTTGGAATAGACTCAATGACATTGGGATTGTTTTTTCATGTTTTGTTTGTTGGATTATTGGAAATACATTTTGAAATTCTAGGACCTCCTGAAAGGTATTTACAATAAATCTAAGAAAGGGTGAAGGAAAAAAAAAGACAAAAAACTTTTTTTAAGTTCAGAACTTTTCATTAAAGTTTCTGGAACCCAGGAGAGCATACACTTTCTGGACTAGAAGGACTTTATGTATGGATTGCCAGATGGGTAGATGCGAGAACCATCTAAATCAAGCATGGTATTGTTAGAGTCCTTGAATACTAATGGGTATGTGTGACACAGCTTAAGTAGAGTCTAAAAAGTTCAGCAAGGGTCTTAGATTAAGAGTGCACCACAGGAGCAATCCTGCTAAAGGCTTTCTAAATGTGAGAAACAAGATGCAGTGGTATCCTTGCAACATCGATCATCTGTGTCACGTGAAGATAAGGATAAGGTAGCGCCAAGAATCACAAGGAGCAAAGGCAACAATGAACTGATCTCAGAAGAATGCCCAATCAGGAACAGAATTAGGATTTCAGAAGACCTAAAGGATAATACAAAGGATAATAGAGGGAAGCTCTATTTCCAGCCATTTGGAAATCAAGGTCTTGAGGTTTTGAGCTAATTCTATCTATCTATCTATCTATCTATCTATCTATCTATCTATCTATCTATCTATCTATCTATCTATCATCTATCTATCTATCATCTATCTATCTATCATCTATCTATCTATCTATCATCTATCTATCTATCATATATAATACATATATATATATATATATTATGGAGAATACCTATGATTGCTTTTATTTTCCTTTGTCAAAATAAGAAATCCAATGTTTTGTTTGTTTGTTGTTGCTGTTATTTTCCTAATCATGAGTGGCTGTGCTCATTTGCTTTATTTTAAGGTGATTGCAATGTGTACAATTTATGGAGGAAATAAGAATTCTGATTACCACCCTGTGAAGTTAATAACTTGAGCTAATATAAAATTATTTTTAAAAACACATTGACTATAGCAAACATAACAGAAAACGAAACTGTACAGAGCAAAGTGGGGTAAATTATTCTGGTATGTACAAATGTGCTTGACACATGGATGGATGGATTGTTATAAGATTTGTACGAGCCCCCAATAATATGATTTTAAAGAGAGAGAGAGAAAGGTATTTAGTAATGTCAAATAGTGGTGACATTCCACAAGGAATGAAGACAAAACAGAGTTTGCCGGAAATACATAATCTGATCCTTTAAATAAACAACTTAAATGTTCTCATTAGAGTTGAATGTCAAATTACAAATTATCATAGTGAGAATGGTAAAGAAATCAAACAACTTATTTTAAAATATATCATGATAGAGAAAATACAGAACTCTGTCAGTTATTTGAAGGAAGGAGGTGATAAATATGATAAAGAATAAGCCCGCTTTTATTCTTTTACTTCACTTAAAAATTAAACGTGCTTTAGGGTCACTGTCTTTATTTTTCCTGCCAGAAGTGGTATATATGAGATAATGCTTCAGCAGGACTTCAAGATACAATTTACATAAGGAAATGGCCCAGCGCCCACGGTCTCCCACTCCTGTCACAGTGCCTTCCTTTCCCCAGCCTGTACTTACGGTTCCATGAAGTTTCTTCAGATCAATTAAGTGAGGAAAAGAAAGCTTGTGTCTGGTTTGCAGATGGTTTTAATGTTATACAAACTCTACCTGGAATCATCCAATGGCAGCACAGAGCCTCTTTTGGGGACCACCCTGATGAACAGTTGTGAAGGGAAATCCTCAAAATGGCAGAACTTCAAGCAATGCAACTGTTTGGTCATTTGTTCTCGAAAGGAGAGAAAGCCAGGTGGGCAGTTTTGGAAGGGTTGTTGCGAACGGTTTGGAAGGATTTTCAAGGACTTGTAAGGACATGTTTAGAAAACTGTTGAATTCTGGGGAAAAGGTATGTGGATAGATTTTTTTGAATGTGCCAAAGAATTAGATGTATTTGTGTCTCATTTTGTGCTTGCCAAAGGGTTACCTTGGCAGAGGCAAATTTTTCAATCAAGTATATAGGATGATACATTTTGTGGTTACCATTCAGCCTCACTTGGCAGCCACTCCTGTTATTACCCTATGGATTTATAAACAAAAGTGTCATGAAGGAAAGGATAGGATTCATTCGTGGACACAGCAATAAGGACTTCCACTGGAGCCCAGTCTGTTAGCACTGGAATCCTAGCAATGGAAGTGGTCTTTTTTTTTGGTTGAGTTGACCACAACCCATAGTGACCCTCTGTACAACAGAAGGAAACACTGGTCAGTCCCAAGCTAGCACTACAATTATGCCTATCCTGAGTTCATTGTGGTAGCCACCATGTCAATCTGTCTTGTTGAGAACCTTTCTCTTTTTTGCTTTACCAAACATGATATCCTTCTCCAGCATGCGGCATAAGGGAACGGTTCCTGAGGTTATCAATCAGTCATCGTGGGGCAGGTTGATTGTATTGGCTTCCATCAAGGGGAGGAAAGAATTTTATTCTTATTGGAATGGATACTTACTATGAATCTGAATTCTCTTCTTTGCATATGATACTTTTGCCAAAATTAGTATCTGTGATTTTGCAGATGACCTTATCTTCCATCATAGTATTCCATACAGCATTGCTTGAGCTCAAAATACTTCACAACAAATGGACAGTGATGGGTCTAGGCTCATGGCATTCACTGTTTGACCACATTCTCTACCAGCCTGAAGCAGCTGGCTTGGTAGTACAATGGAATCACCTTTTAAAGACACAGTAAAGGTTCTTTCTGCAACAGGATGAGATCTAAATTTCTGCTAGTGTTAGGCTGAGTTCTTTAGAGAAGCAAAATCAATGGTATGTAAAGGTGCATGTAGATATAGAACTTCATATTAAAAAATGGCTCACCTAGTTGTAGAAGGGGGCAGGGCCATGTCTGGGCCAGTTCCACGGTCAGTTATTAGGGTGGATGCTTCTCCCAAGCTGCATAACTGTGAGTCGATTAACTCAAATCAGCTGCAGACCCCAGGGGGACCATCAACTGGAGGGGGGATGGAAATCCAAAGTCAGCAATCAGGCTTGAGACTACAGAGAGGGATGAATCCAAGGTCCACAGGTCAGAGGGCGTACTGTTGACAATTCCAGGAATGGCAGGCAATATAGCAGTCCATTGGCTCAAGTCCAAAAAAATGGAATTGGATGAAAAAATTCATGTCCAGACCCAGCCAAAAGGAATCGAGGTTTTCCATAGCATTTACTTATATTGAAAGAAGTAAAATTCTTTCAAGTTTTTGTATTAGAGTTGGAATCTGAGAAAGGGTGTTGTATCCTGACCTAATCCTCTAACAATTGATTGGCTGCTCATAGCAGATCCCATTATGAAGGTGGTCACATTGTGTTAGGTCACATTATGGGAGATTTCTAAATCAAAGTGGAGCTTGGGAGGTACAAAGGCATCATTACAAATTAAATGTAACAAAGATTGTTATCCTAGATGTTAGTGAGCTGAAAATGGACTGCTATTGGCCACTTTGAATCATTTGTTTTCTTCTAAGTGGTTTTAATTCTCTCATATAGTTCCTTGACAAAATTGGAATTAGCTGTTCTTGTTTTTTAAATATGGTTTAAATTACATATCCTGCTTTATTTTTTTGCATGTAGAGATGCAGATTTTCCAGCATCATTTACTAAAGAAACTCTGTTTTACTTTATTGAATGGACAGAGCATCTTTTTTGAGAATAAAATGACCTTAGTAATATAGGTGTATTTTTAGACAACCACAATAATATTATAAATAAGTAGACCATTTCTCTGCCCTGCTTAAAATCTCTCCATCATCTATAGAACAATATCTAAAGATCATAAATTTAAAAAATGCATTTGTTATCAATTCTATCTATAATTTTTATCAAATTCTATTTAAAAAAGAAACCTTAGTGGCACAAGGTTTAAGTACTTTAACTGGAAGACTGGTGGCTTAAACCCACAAACCACTCCAAAGAAAAAGATGTAGCATTTGGCTTCTATAAAGACATATATCCTTGAAAACTCAATGGAAAGCTCCACACTGTACTACAAGGCATTAGTCTTGCAAATGAAGCTTGAACCCTCATTGATTAAGCACTTGGCTGCTAATGAAAGGTTGTTTGGCAATTCAAACCCATCAGCTGCTCTTCAGGAGAAAATGTGGAAAATTTATTCCGTAAAGGTCATATTCTTGAAAACATTATGGTACAATTCTCCCCTGTTCTATATGGTTGGGATGTACTAGACAGCAATGAGTTTACTCTTGGAATGGCAAACCAATGTGCCACATAGGAGCACTGCCCCATAGGGTTTTCTGGCCTGTAATCTTTTTTTTTTTAAATCATTTTATTGGGGGTTCGTACAATTCTTATCACAATCCATACATTCATCCATTGTGTCAACCACATATGTACATTTGTTGCTGTCATCATTCTCAAAACATTTGCCTTCTACTTGAGCCCTTAATATCAGCTCCTCATTTTCTGCCTCCCACCCCATTCCCCTCTCCCTCATGAACCCTTCATAATGCATAAATTATTATTATTTTGTCATATGTTACACTGTCCGACTTCTCACCC
>NW_022103906.1:65601814-65609111 GCF_000313985.2 Echinops telfairi
AGAGGAAAGTAAAAAGAAATAGAGGAAAGAACCAGGTGACAAAGGGCATTTATAGACATCTAAATACTGGTATGTACATATTTATATAGGAGCCTGTAATCTTTATGGAACAAGTTGGCAGGACTTTCTTATCTAGTGAAGCTAAGTGGGTTTGAGCTACCAATTTAGGTTAGTAAGTGAGTGCAAACTATGGGTCAAAATAGACTGGACAAAAATGGATTTCTTTTGTCATCAGATAAATTAATCCACAAAAGTACCATCACAGTAATAACTACGCTTGTGTTTCACCAAATGGTTAGGTACCATAACTTAGCCAAGGAGACACATAAAATGAACTATCACACACAATGATGATGTGTGACTGAAGTGATAAAAATGAAGTGGGGTTTGCTATAAAACAAAGCTAAATCCACTGCTATCGAGTCGATCCCAACTCATAGTAATGCTATACGACACAGTAGAACCCCTACCCCCACCCCCATCCCAGAGTTTCCAGGCTGCAAATCTGTACAGAAACAGACTGCCGCTTTTCCCGCCTTGCAGCTGCTGATGTGTTGGAATAGACAACCATAAGCAGCTGAGTGCTTAACCTGTGTGCTGCAAAGCTCCAATTTCAGGAGTCCAAGATCTATCTTCTTCAAATACTTGCCTATGGTTACTGTCGCTATTTTCTTTTCCTGGCTTTAGATTACATTTTTATATTACCTTTTCCTCTATGGGTCTGCCTATGTCAAAATTGGGTTTTTTGTTATAGTATTTGAGTTATTTATACTTTGTTTATTTCCTCCACTGGCATGAAAAATCTATAAATGTAAGGACTTGTTCATAACTAAGACACAAGTATCTAGATTAGTACCTGGCATAGAGGGTATTTTTGATCAATATTGTTGAAAAAATTGGCATGAACTGGACTTACTTGAGGTATCCTGTTAGAGCCCCAGGTAGCAGGAGTTCAAAGATGTAACCTAATTAATCTTTAAATGTGTACTTTTCAGGTTAGAGCTTAAGGATAGACCTAACAACTGATGCCTGAGAATTTCTGATTAAAGATAAATAATCCTGAGATCATCAATATATTATATGATAGATCAATATGTACTCTAGATATTGAAATACTGGCTGAATATTCAATATAATAATGAATTTTTAGAGAATGAATCAGTAAATTTCCAATGTTTTAAACATTATTTCACCAAAAATATACTTTACTATCATAATCCAGTGTACATATTTTTATGTGAGTTTATATAAACACGCACATAAACTAAAAAAAATTACTAAACATTTCTAATTGTGTGATGTATGTTACTTAGTCAATTCTGTCCTACTCTTTCTAGTTCCTTTATATTTTATTTTAAATTATGTTTCAACATAACAAATTAAGTTTATGATTTGCAAATAACTCTCCAGCCACAGATTAAAAACGCACCAGTGTAAGTCTTGCAGAAGTACAGCCAGAATGCTCCCTTGAGGCAAATATGGTGAGACTTTAACTTATGTACTTTGGACGTGTGGCAAGGAGTGGCCAGTCTTTGGAGAAGGACATGATGCTTGGTAAACTGGTGAGGCAGGGAAAAGAGGAAGGCCCATGACAAGATGGATTGGCACAGTGGCTGCAACAAGGGGCTTAAACATAAGAACAGTTGTGATGATGGCACATAGCTGGTAGTGTTTCCTTCTGTGATCAATTGGGTTGCTATGAATTGGAACTCACTGGAGTTGGAACTCACTTAACAGAATTAAAAGTAATAGTAACATTAACAACAGCAAACCAAAATTTACTTTATAATCATAAAGAAATACCTTTAAAGTGCTGTACCTCTCCACAGCTCTACCCTCTTTACTCCTTTCAGTAAATAAGAAACAAGGATCAGTGTGCCTGTGACAAGCTTTCTACAGCTAAACATTTTAACAGAAATTCAGGTCAAGGAATCAGAATGAGAAAGGTTCATGTTTTCTAACTCATCACTTTCCATTTAATTATCTCTAAATTATGTTGGGGAAAAGGATATCTTGATTTTATTCAGGTTTCTAAGAAACAAAGCAATTGACAGCATGTTTTAAAAGCTATAGGTGCTGCCGGGCCAGGATTAAGTGTAGGCATGCTCACTGCTGGCTTATTCAGTGATTTGGAGTACAAAACACTTTCTGCACAAATCTACACAGTGTTCTAGGACACATTGAGTGAAAGCTGTAGACCTTGAGAGGTGAACTTGTGAAAGGAAAAAAATATCATCATCTGGATATGTATGCCTCAAGTTTATTGAAAAATATTCTAATGGGAAAAATTAGAAAATTCCCAAATCCAAAAGCATATTACCACATATATAAAAAGAAGAGCTATTTAGGATACTGCAGAAGTGTGACAGTTATGTTTATTGTGCCATCCTGGCCAACAGGAACACGTGGGATTATTCAGATCACGGTTTGATTGGAGGGCAAAGGGATAGATAGCTCTGCAAGGCTCGCCCCGCTCTCTCTTGTTCTCTGGTGATAAGAGTGTACTGCAGTGTGCTGCTGCTTTATCTAATTCTCTGCCCCAACCTGTGAGCTACACTACCTGTGGGTCAAGCCAGCCCATGGATAGTGTTGTTAGAGTCTGAGGCTCCTTTGAGACCTACTTTGCCACACAGCTGGTGTGTATATTGCTTAAGCTTGAGGCTGGTGGAACCTGTTGCCTTGCATTGCTTACATTAGACATCCCATCTGGGCCTGCTTCACTAAGCTCCCGAGCTAATGACTGCTGGTGACCCACCATGCCATTTGCTGCCTGTGGGCAGACTCGGTTTGCCTTGCCCGGGAGGACTCTGCTGTGTGCTTCCTTGACCTTGAACCCAGTAGCCCACGTGAACTGAACAACTTCCAGTGTATTAACTGTTCCACAGACATTAGTTGAACTTAACTCTCTGTAGTTCTGTGTGGACTAATTAGCTGTTATACTCCTTCTCGCTGTATATATATATATATTCAGAAGTGTCCTGGTTTTGTTTCTCTAGAGAACCCCGCCTAACACAGGAAGTAATTTTGATTTTTAGAATAAACTATTGAGTAAGATTTTGACTATCAGAACAAAATTATTTTGTTTTCCAAATCAAGTTCATTGTAGGGGCAAAGAATTGTTTGGCAGATTAGTGGGAGTTCAGTGGGAGTTCACCTTCCATGTGGAAGATCAGATTTAATGTAACTTACCCAATGTACGTCAAGCACAGGTACCACCTCTCTGGGAAAGGAGGTTTACATACTGACTGTACAAGTTTCAGGCGGCTTTCCAGATTGAGAAGGATTAAGAAGGAAGAAAGGATTTGTGATTTATTTCTGAAAAATCAGCCAATGAAAACTGTGGATAAAAACTATAGTTTTGTTAGGTGTAGGGTCGTGTGCATCAGGAGCTGACTTGATGGTAGCTAAATTATAATACTATAATGATGTAATTTGGTAGTTTTATAATGCTGTAGCTATCCTCCATTTGTAATATAGCATCAAAAAACTCACTCACTGCCATTGAGTGATGCCAACTCATGGTGACCCTACAGGACAGGGTAGAAGTGCTTCTGTCAGTTTCTCTTTATGTGAGTAGAGAGATCCAGGGATAGTGGTTTTGAAGTGCAGATCACAGCCCACCATGCAACCACGGCACCACACTGTGGTGATATAGTATCCTCATTTCCATATGCGATCTGATGTTGTGAGTCAATCAGCCCATCAGGAGAAATTTTTCAGAGGTGTGGCCTATGTTTTTTCAGAGGCACAGCCTATGTATATATTGTATAACCCCTATATATTATACCACAGCCATTGAGTCAATGGCTCTCATAGCAACCCTGTAGGACAAGGTAGCACTCCCTCTGAGTTTCAAAGACTGTAACTGTTTATGGCTATAGAAAGCCCCATCTTTCTCCCAATAAACAGCTGGTGGCTTCAAATTGCTGACCTTAGGGCTTGCAGCTAAATGAGTAATCCATATATATATATATATATGTATATATACACACACACACACACACACCATATAATACATATGCATGTGTGTGTATACGTGAATGTATATATAATATAGAGACCCTATGAGTCAGAATGGACTCAAGGGCAGGGGTTGGATTTTTATTGCCAGTGTTTTGCTTGCTTTAAGTCCTGCATCTGGCTCATTATCATCATCTGACCTCTAGTCCTTGAGAATTAAGCTAGCATCCTGCCATATTGCCTACAGATCTTGGATTTCAGAAGCCTCCTCAGCCTGTGAGCTAGCAGCCTATCAACTGACCTTCCCATCTTGGGATCATCAGCTCCTGCAGTTTGTAAACCAGCCGTTTCTAGACTGAAGCCTGATGCACCAGACTTGATTGGACCAGAAACACAAAACCGAACTCACTACCATAGAGTCAATTCTGACTCAGAGAGCCTCTATAGGACAGAGTCCAACTGCCCAGTGGATTTCCCAGAGTAAAATATTACCGTGTAGGATGCCTCATCTTTCTGCAAAGGAGGAAATGACTGAGGTGGCTTCAAACTACCTACCTTGTGGTGAGCAGCCCAACACATAACCACTACACCAAACTTGTGAGTAACTTCCTAGACTTAAATCTCTTTCCCTAGCTCTCTTTTGGCTTTGGTTTCCCTTTCTATATCAGCCTAAAGTGGCACAAAATAATCTTTGAGAAATGTATTATTAATCTGGCCACCTCAAAACTTACTAGTCAGAAACAGAACTATTTTACAATGTATGTAAACATATTATGAACATAATATCAACATATTATGAAATGTGTCACTAAAATTATTTAATAAAAAGCTTGAAAGTTGTTAGTAATTTTGTAAATAATAATTTTTAAATTTTTCATATTTTTAGTTTTGTCTTTCTTGATTTAATTTGTATATACTGGATTTTTTGTAAAATAAAGGTAACATGCTAATTATAATCAAGCAAAATATGCAACACAATGAATATGTGAAATAAAAATCTATGTACTAAATATACAAACAAATGCACACATCTACATACACAAAGGAAATATGTTTACACATAAAGCCCATTAAACTTTTTCAGGATTATACATAGTTCTAAATTTTCTCACATAATGAAAAAGAGGCAGCCAAATTAGGTAACATTATTTTCCATCAACAGCAATCACCCATACACATAGATCTGTTAAAAATACTACTTTAGCAGCACTTATACAGAAAATGATTCCATATGTTGTTAGATAAGCAAGGAAGAGATTTACACATTTATACAAGAGTTGCATCAACAAAAGCAAAGCAGTAAAGCATCGCTCATCCAAAGAGCTTTCATAACTACCAGTTATGAAAATAGAGGCAAACTACAATGTGTTGTACTTCAACAAATAGTACTCCAACTATTTATAACTTACATCTTGCATCATAATTTAAAAGAAACACATTAATAAGTATTTGTGATATATTGGACATATTAGTATCTAAAAGAAAATCAGGAATGGTCAAATTTGAAGCAGATAAAATTCATTATCAATGCTAACCCTGCCATACT
Source organism: Echinops telfairi (assembly GCF_000313985.2). NCBI lineage: Eukaryota > Metazoa > Chordata > Mammalia > Afrosoricida > Tenrecidae > Echinops > Echinops telfairi. The sequence goes on from NW_022103906.1 coordinate 65,607,321, forward strand.
TTTACCATAACATATGGATGGAAACATTCCCATTAGATGAACATAGTTGCTCTTCCACACCTACGTCTTCTTTTCCCATTACATAAAGAATCACTTAAGTGATCATATTTGTTCTTCCTTGGATAAAGCCCTGGTGACACAGTGGGCAAAGTGCTCAGCTGCTGACCACAGGTTGGAAGTTTGTAACCACTAGCTGTTTCCCCAGACAAAGATGTGACTGTCAGCCTCTGCTGATGTCCTCCCTTAACACAAGAACACTTTGTTCTAACCATCTGGCATTCTGTGATGTTCACCCTCCCAGCACAATTGCTGAAGACAAAATGGCTGCATAGGCAAATGTGGTGAAGAGAGTTGATAGAGCCTGGCTATCAAAAGATATAGTTCCTGAGGTCTTAAAGCCTTGAAGTTAAACAAGCCTCCATAAAGCAGACAAGCAACAAGCCCACATGGCAGGAGCACACCAGCCTGTGCAATCATGAGGTGTCAACAGCATCAGAAGACCTGAAACAAACATATATAAATATTGTTGAGAATGCAGGGGTTAGTAAATATGACATGCATTAGAATTTAACAGTTGATTTCATTAATAAACTAATCTGCTAAAGAGGTCCTATTAATCTTCTATAAAAAGTTTGCCAGACACCACACTTTGGACTATATTCATGCAGTGCCCTGATTAAAAAAAAAATCTAGAAGTGTATTTTCATGTTTTTACATGTAAGATACATGTAGTACTTTTGAATAATGCCTTATTAAGAATGTTGGGAGAGGTTATTTTTAATTCTTTAAGATCTTCAAATCTTTTCAATTCTTCAAAATTTGACCTTAGGAATTCTAAGTTAAATAACCCAGCACTCAATTTCATGGTTACCATGCAGACTTCCTAATTTGAACACTCAGGACTTTCTCTGGCCTCTCAGGCAACAAAGGGCCTCATGGTCTCTTTTCCTCCTCCCAGTGAAAGCCTACTTTCAGGACAGGATTGAAAAATCCCATGAGGGTTACTGTCTAATGCCACCTGCATGTGTTAATGGTCTGAGTTTTATCTGAATTTTAACAGAAGTGAATCATAAGAAATGGCATTGACTTTGAATGTTCAGGCATCAACCAGTGAATAAGAAGAAGGAGGTTTTCCTGATCCCTTTTAGAACAGAGTAATGCCCTCTGTCCTCCTACAGCTACTCAGGATCACTAACAACTACCCATTGAAGGAAAGTCCTAAGACCATATCTCTGTTAAAGCTGAAGTCCAAAGTGTGGTGTCTGGCAAACTTTCTGAAGGGGTAGAGTTTAGCCTGACAATCAGGTTGCAGTTTGATGACCTTATTTAGAGGTGCGAAGGAGATAAATAGCTCACTGGAGGCCAGATACACACAGACACACTGCTTGTCTTCCTGTTGACAAGCCACATGGAGACTCCTGATGGAACCAGAGCCCTGGAGCTGGAGGAGCCACATGAGACCCCTGCCAGCATTGAGATGCTTCCTTTGCCACTGCATCCACAAGACTTTCCACCCACTGGCCTGTGATCTTCCTCCATTCGGCATCATTGTGTGTGTTGTGTGAGTCTCAAGAGGAAATTATAGACTGGTATCAGACATGCGGGCTAATATTAGACTTATGGGCTTGATCTGGACTGGGCTGGGATGTTTTCTTTTCTTTTTTAAATCATTTTATTGGGGATTCATACAACTCTTATCACAATCCATACATATATACTTGGGATGTTTTCTTACTATACAATTATTCTTTTATATGAAGCACACCACACTGTCTGACCACGAGGTGCAGA
>NW_022103906.1:65609838-65617131 GCF_000313985.2 Echinops telfairi
GGTTCATGAGGGAGGGGGAAGTGGGAGGGAGGGGGGAAATGAGCTACTGATTTTAAGGGCTAAAATAGAAGGCAAATATTTTGAGAATGATGAGGGCAACAAATGTACTTAAGTGCTTGACAAAATGGCTGAATGTATGGACTGTGATAAGAATTGTGCAAGCCTCCAATAAAATAATTAAAAATAAATAAATAAAGAGTAAGAAAGAAAAGACCACAGATAATATTTCAAAAGTCAGAGAAGAAATTTCTGTCATGGAACACGTGAAAAATATTTACGCTGAGAGCCAATTCAGATCGGGTCAAGAGGAAGGTCAACTGACAAAATATTGTACTGTATCATAATCCATCGTAATCAAATTTACAATAATCTCTGTCTGATACTAAAGCTGTTTGAGTGCATTGCCTATGGCTAGAGAGGATTTACCAGATGCTTAATCTGATTAGATACTCCGTAGATGGATTTTGGGCTCCCACTCTCCTTCATAGACTTCTACAAATTGGGTGTTCACAATTTAAAGTCTGATACTTTTCCCTTCATCATATTTGGATTTTGTTATTGTCATCTTTGGATCACATGGGCTGGTGTGCTTCTTCCATGTGGACTTAGTTAACCCTTCACTTAGTCGGTTGCTTGTTTGAATACAAGTCTTTAAGAAACCAGACACTATGCCATCTGCTTTCTTCACCATACTTTGCTGTAGCACCCTTATCTTCAGTGATCTCTTTATGAAGGCTAGTATTGATCAGGGCCATGTTATTAGAACTGATCTTGGATTAGGGATAGGATTATGTGGGAGCCCAGAATCCATTTTCCTGTCCCCTGGAGACCATCTTCTTTACCTTTCTTCCCCTTCTCCGGGGACATGTACCTGAGATGAAGCCTTGACTTCTAAGGATTATTCTGGTTGTACTTCATCCTGGACAGATTTGTTGTGATAGTTCATGGCATAATCAATATTCTTCACCAAACACCATAATTTAAGTGTGTCAGTTCTTTTCCCCTCTTCATTCTTCTGTATACACTTTTCCCATGTATATGAGGCAATTGAAAATACCATCATTTGGCTCAGTCCTATCGTACTCCTCAAAGTTATATGTTTGTTTGCTAAAGAGTCATTTGCAGAAGTGTTGCCAAATGCAATATATTATTTGATGTTTTGATTATTGTTTCCATGGGTGTTGATTATGGATTCAAGTAATACAAAATCATTGACAACTTTTATTTTAACTCTCTTTTTCATGATGAAATTAATTGATCAACTGTGAGAATATTTGCTTTCTTAACACTGACCTCTACTCCATACTTGATTTTCATCAGGAAGTGCTTCAACTGCTCTGCACTTTCCGCACACTAGGTTGTACCATCTGCATATTTCAGGTTACTACTGAGTCTTTCTGGAACCAGGGTGGCATGCTTGGTTATGCACTGGGGTGCTGAAACACAAAGTCATCAGTTTGAATGCACCCAAAGCTCCATGAGAGAAATATAAGGCTTTCAACTCTTGTAAATATGTAAAGTCTTAGAAAGCCAAAGGGGGGAGTTCTGCTCAATCCTATAGGGTTATTATGAGCCGGTATACACTCCATAGCAGTGGCTGGGAATGAGTCTTCCTTCTATCCAGAAGCCTGATGCCACATCTTCTTCATATGATCCACGTTCTTAGAGTATTTTCTCAGCATACTGATGAAATAAGTATGGTGAGAGGGTACATCCCTGACATGCACCTTTCCCGGTGATAGATCATTTTATGGCCCACATCCTGCCCCAATGTCTGCCTCTTGCTTGGTCTGTGTACAGGTTCCGAATAAGCACAATGAAATGTTCTGGATTCACCATTCTTAACAATATTACCCAGGAGTTCGAGCAGTGTAGTTGTTATTCATTGTGCTGTGATCTGACTGGTCTGCAGTTTGAAACCACTAGCAGCTCCTTAGGAAAAAAACCTGAGGTTTCTACTTCTGTAAACAGTTCTAGTCTCAGAAACCCACAGGAGGTTGCTATGAGTCAGCATTGACTCGATGGCAGTGAGTAAGTTAGTGAGAACAATATTATCCATAATTTATGATCTGCACAATAAAATGTGTTTGCATTGCCAATAAAACAAAAGTAAACTTTTTTTTATTATTCTCTACTGTGCTTCATCTGTTATCAGAAATAACTAATTCCATAGCCTCTTGGAATCCAGCTTGGGTTTCTGGAAGTTCCCTGTAGATACATTGATGCATCTGTTATTGAACTAAATAGAGTATGCACATTGCTGTGATCTTTATGATAGTTTGATAATTTCCATATTTTCTTGGTTGTCTTTCTTTGGAATGGTTTCAAATATGAATTTTTTGTTTTTGTTTTAATCTTTTATTTTACCAAAATTTTGGCTAGGTAGCCTTCTTTCTAATTTCTTGGCATATGCTAGTGAATATCACCAATCCTGCAACATTTTAGTTAGTATTCTATCAACTCTTGAACCTTCTTTAACACCAATGTTTTTAGTGGAGCTTATAATTCTTCCTTCATTATTATCATTCTTAATCCTAGGCTGCCTCTTGACATGGTTGAATTTCTACCAGGTCTCTTTGATGCAGTACCTCTTACTTTCATCTTCTTTTGATACTGCCTTCAGCATCTAATATTTCACACAGAGAATTCCTTCATTAGTGCTACTCAGAGCCTGAGTTTTTCTTTAGTTCTTTCATTTTGAGAGATGAAAATTGTTTTTCTCCATTTAGTTTTCTAATTCCAGATCTTTTCCATTTCATCAAAGTACTTTTTCTTCTTGAGCTGCCTTTTGAAATTTCCACTTCAGTTCTTTGTCTTTACTATTTCTTCCAGTAGCTTCTGCACGCTGAAAAGCAATGTTCAGTCTTTTTGATATCCACTTTGTCTTTTCTTTCTTTACTACCTTTTAAAATGTCTTTCACTTTTTTTCACATACGGTATTGTTGAAGTCATCCCATTACTATGCTGGTATTTTTTTATGAGCATTTTCATTGAGTAATAATCCAAATATCATACAATTCAATGGTTCAATCTCATCAAGAAATGGGGCACCAATCATTACCACAGTAAATTTTAGAATTATTTTTGTTTTGTTATTGGCTCGCCTTTTCCCCTCAGTTTCCCCCCATACCCCTAAGGAAGCCCTATTCAATTACTCTGGCTGCATATTCAGCTATCTTGGGTTTTTTATATTGTAAAACCACAAAAGTACAAAACAAAGAATCAAAAAACATAGTAATGGTAACAAAATAGAAAGGAGAAAAACCTCAGTTGGAAAGAAAGCAGAAAATATTTAAAACTAGAGCAACTTTAAAATGGGTCAAAAGAAAGATTGTGTTAGTCTGTGTATACTAGAGAAACAAATTCATAGACACATGTGTATGAGAAAGAACTTTATATATAACAGCAATTGGATATTGAGAAAACATCCCAGCACAGTCAATATCAAATCCATAAGTCCAATGTTAGCCCACATGTCCGATAACAATCTACAAATTTATCTTCAGACCCGCGTAAACATGCAATGACGCTGAATGCAGGAAGATCACAGGCCAGTGGGTAGAAAGTCTTGTGGATTAGTGGGGATATAAACATCTCAGTGCTGGCATGAATCCTTACATGGCTCTTCCAAGTCTAGGGCTCTGGCTGCCATCAGCTTAACTCCATGTGTCTTGTTAGTAGAAAGTCTCTCAGGGAGTGAGCATGTGTCTAGCCTCCAGCAAACTATTTATCTCCTTAGCAGCTCCAAATGAAATCATCATGCTGTGACCTGTTGACAGGCTAAACTCAACCCCTTCATTTGTAATACTCAAATTTATAACAGATTATGTAACTACCACATAGACCAAATGATAAGGTGCTAGATAGTAACCTAGTTACTTCTGTCATAAACCCTGGTCTCTGTTCATAGGAATCTCACTGGAGACTTCATCCACATGTATTTTCTCTTCACTCTTTTTTCCCTAGTTGCTGGTACTTTCAGAAGTGTCAAAAAGATCAAATCAGATGTTACCTTTTAACCATTTAAATCAGATGTTACATTTTATTCTATTATAATCATCTCGACAATACTCTCTGTCTGATAACCACACTACTCACATCCCTCAAATATGGTTGAATGGAAATCACCAGACAATAGATGTGTAGATGCTGAAAATGGATTTTGGGCTTCTAGTTCCATCCATAGCCTTCTACAGATTTGGAGTTCATAATTTAAGCTCCTTCAGATTTGAGTTATATTATTTATAATCCTTGAACACACAGGCTTGCATGCTACTTTCATGTGGGCTTTGTTGATACCTCACTTAGATAGCTGCTTGTTTGAAGACAAGCATTTAAGATGCTATTTTTTTCTGTTAGCCAGACACCATCTAGTTTCTTCACCACACTTTGCCGTAGCACTTATCTTCCATGATCTTTTCATGAAGGCACATATAAAGTAGGCGCCTTCATAAAAACTAATTGTTCTTAGATTGGGCCTAGAATTAAATGTGAGCCCCAAATCCACTCATATACACATGGTTTATATATGCCTCTGGTTCACCTAAAAGACACCTTTATCTTTTTATGTTAGATAACATTATCAATCATCTCCCTGGAGCGTACAGTTATTCTGTTGACAATGTCATTAATTTAGTAAAGGATTTTATACCTAGTTGACAAAAGGAAATTATAGGCTGGCTACAGATCAAAATACATGAATTATTAACTTTCACAGATTAAATCCTTAAGAGTCTGGATGTTATTTACACAGCAATGGGGGTTGGTTGTTGGTAAGGCAAAACGTTCAGTAATATTCATTGACAGTGATAGAACCAAGATTATCATAAGAATACATATCTTAATATAGCAAGGAGGGAATTGAACTGTTAAGTATATGGAAGTTTGACAACTACCAATTCCATACCCTTGGAATAACTATTTTCTGATTTTCACACCAGGTAGTTTCAGACTTAAGTCCAAGGGCTACAGGCACATTTGAAATAGAGTCAAGTTCACTTAGTGGATTTCCCACACTGAGTCTTGCTGGTGTGTCCTATGAAGGATGGTGTGGTCTTCAAAAAGAAAGGCTCTAAAATCCTAGCAGTCTATAGCACATGACCTGAGGCCCCAAGGGCTAAGTAGAAATTAGGTCTAATGTCCCAAATTAGGAACACAGTACCAGATATATTCTCCCTTTGGTTGCCTGTGTGTCCTTTGGAATCCATATGAGTACTTTCTTTTCCCTGTTGGGAAGGCCATCTTCATTTTTCTACCAACAGAAACGCACTTGCCTTCTCTGAGACGTACATGTCCCCTCCTCCCATCTTGACTTGTTTTCCATAAGGATCATTCATCATGCTGATATAAGTATCAGTTGGTTTGGAGTTATCTTAGTACGATTTTGTACAGCAGCAACTAAGTTGTCATCTCCATTTCCTATGATCTAGAAAATCTGGTCCCAGTTGAAATGAGTCCTCCTCTGTCAAAGTGGTTTTTAAGATGTACATATAGAGAAGGTATGGTTTGTATAGGTGTAGTACATATATAAGGTGACCAAACGTCCCGCTTTTGGTGGGACAGTCCCAATTTTTAACAATTTTTCCTGCATCCAGCGGCGTTTTAAAAATTCCCAATTTTTGGAAAGAACCCACGACAAGCTAGGGTATACAGTTTTCCGCTGCCATGTGACTATTTCTCCAGGATATGAGTTTAATCAATGGTGTTCCGCTTTTGTCCCACTTTACCAATGCTAAAATCCCGCTTTACCAATGTTACATATAGAGCACTAGGCAGTCTCTAGGAGTTTGCTTGGCTGACTGGGTTTGTTGATTGCATGACCAAGAAGAAGGACTTTGCCTAGTTCTTGGTGTTTATCTTTAAAGTAGTATGCTCATACAATGTTCATCCTTTTATGATTAACTAACTTCACTCAGCATAACTGTTTCCAGATCCATCCACGTCATGAGTTGCTTCATAGTTTTATCTCTATTTTTTAGGGATATGTAGTATTTCATTGTGTGTATGTTCCAATGTTTTTAGCCATTCTTTTACTGGTGGGAATTTGGGCTGTTTGCAGCTTTTTCAACTCTACTTTGAGGAGGCATCTCTTTTCCACTGATACTTCGATTAACTTCTAACCTGAGGGGCTTACCTTTTGTCACTCTATCAGACTACCTAGGACTACTTATAGGAGCCCTGGTGGTAGAATGGTTATGCATTGGGCTGTGATCGGCATGGTAGGATGTTTGAAACCATGGGCAGCTCTGCTGGAGAAAGACTGGGCTTGCTTTCCTATAAACAATTACAGTGTCAGAAACCCACAGGGAGTGCTGAGTCAGCACTGAGTTGATAACTGTAAGTTTGTTTTGTTTCTTGGTTTTGTTTGGAAGACTATCTATTCTATACCATTAGTACCTTTGACTACTTAATAGTACGTAATCAGTGTTTTTAATATGGCAGAAGTGAATCACAAGATGGTCATCTTGTTTGGGCATAAGCACTACAATACATTCCTCTTACTGAGCTTTCTCTTGCTTCCATGTAGTCAGTGGGTACACCACTCTGGTTTATCTATATAAAAGAGGCTTCAAAGAATTGGTGAATAAAGAAAATGGAAATATAATAAAAATTTTCCACTGACTATAACCTATGAGTTTCTTCTTTTCCTCTTTCTTCTATTGCTCATAGTGTATTTAGAAGGCCACATTTGAAGGTAACAAAAAACCATTCCATCTTTGCATTGAGTCTTTGGGGAGAATTTACTGGGTTGTTATGAGTCAGAATTGACCTGATGGCAGTGAGTTTGATTTGAGTTTGGGCTAAAAACAATATATTTTGTTTATCATCATCAGGATTACTATGATTAGTAAAAGGCTATATGACAATACCAGTGAGCAGTGCAATTACTCATTCTGATCCAAGGATCCCTACACTACTCCATTGGCTTTATTTCACTCAGTGTATTAAAGCCCCTAACCAAAATTCTATATCCATTAAGCAAAAATCTTCTTCTTTTTCTCTCCCTGACTTCTAGTAATCACTGACCTACTTTATTTCTCTAAGTATTTTTATATTCTAGACATTTCACATAAGTAGTACAGAATAGTGTTCCTTTTGTGCCTGATATATTACACTTAGCACAATGCTTAAGAGGTTCATTTATGTTGTAGCATTTATCTGAATTTCAGTTCTCAATAAGGATGAATAATATTCCTTTAGGTATATATGTCAGAGTCCTTGGGTGCTACTTCAAGGGTTGAGGCTGCCCATTAACTCCTAAGAAGAAAGGGTTGTCAATCTACTATTGAAAAA
>NW_022103906.1:65618852-65623555 GCF_000313985.2 Echinops telfairi
CCGTTTTCTTTGGCAATTTGCAGCTTACTGGAGAGATGAACTGCTCTCGAGGAGATAATCAGCATCACGCATTATCTATTTAAAATTTCACATACAATTGGCCCCACCAAGTTCAAATCCACCTTGTTCAGAATAAACCACATTTTGTGTATACATGCATACTGAGTTGTTTAAACATTTCAGTGATTGTGAGTTATGTTGCAATGAATGTAGGTGTGCAAGTATCTTTTTGTGTCTCTGTTTTTAAATTTTGGGGACATCTGCATAGGAGTGGAATTGCTAACTCAGCAATTTTAGCATTCTTCATGATGAAATTTGAAGTCACTTTATATAGTTATGCAGATTATCCTCATGCAGATATTGTTGAGAGAATTATGTAAACTTCATTTTTCTCTAACAATTAAGTTGTCATCTATTTACAAGGAGAAAAGTGGGTTGGTATTTACATATCAAAGGTGGACAAGTACTAATCAAACAAATGTTGCTATCTAGCTCCAATGAAAATGTTATATCAAATCTTTGAAAATGTTCACTCCCAGTGGGCTATTTGAATAGGAATAGAAAGGAAGAAGTTTAAATAAAATAAAAAATAATCGTTGTGGAGTGAAATTTCTTAATATGACTCTTGTATTTAAGACTTGTAACTCTCAGCAAATGATTGGGTGGGTTTATTAAACCAAGAGAAATGGCATCATTGTCAAATAGGGCATTTCAAGATCAATCTTGAAGTACAGTACTGTCTATGACCGAATTATATCTATTGGCCTTCAAGAAAATTCAATCAATACAGCTATTATTCAAATTTATGCACCAAATTGATGGAGCTGGAGAATTATACCAGCTTCCTCAGTCTGAAATTTATCAAACACGAAATAAAGATGCATTGATAATTATTGGTGATTCGAATGCAAAAGTTGGAAACAAAGAAGGAAAAATAGCTGGAAAATATGTACTCAGTTATAGAAATGAAGCTAGACATCACATGATTGAATTTTGCAAGATCAAAATTCATAGCATTAACTTTTTGCAACAAAAGAAACAATGATTATACACATGGATATCTCCAACTAGAATCCACTGAAATCATGTTGACCTCTTCTGTGGGAAGAGAGAGCACAGAAGATCAATATTAATAGTTAAAACTAGGCCAGAGGCTGACTATAAAACGGATCATCAATTGTTCATGTGTATATTTAGGTTGAAGCTGAAAAAAAACTTTAAAGTCTACAAGAGCCAAAATACAGCCTGAGTTTCAAGAAAACCTCAAGAATAGATTTGATGCATTGAAAATTAATGACAATGATTAAGGGTGGGAATACATTAAAAAATCATACATGAAGAATCCAAAAGGTCATTAAAACGACACGTAATAAAAGATTGGAGTGGATATCTGAAGAGACTTTGACACTTACTCTTCATCTTAAGCAAATGGAAGGAATGACAAAGTCAAAGAACTGAACAGAAAATTTCAAAAGCAACTCAATAAAACAAAGTAAAATATTATAATACAGTGTGCGAAGAACTACAGTTAGAAAATCATAAAGAAAGAACACAGCTCAGCATATATTAAACTAAAAGAATTAAAGATAAAATGCAAATCTGGAGCTGTAATAATGAATGATTCAAAGGAAAAATATTGAAGGATGCAGGAAGCATCAGAAGAAAATGGAAATAATTCAGAGTCACTGTGTCAACAATAACCATTTTAGGAGGTACAGAAGAGCAAGAACAAATGGTGCCCAAGAGATATTATTCAACAGAATGCTCAAGCTACAGAATAATATCATTAATATCACATGCAAGCAAAAATTTTGCTGAAGATCATCCAACAATGGCTGTAGCTGTAACATTGGCAGAGAGCTGTCAGTAACTCAGGTTAGATTCAGAAGAGGACATGGGAAAAGGAATATCATTGCTGATATGAGATGGATCTTGGCTCAAAGCAAACAATGCTAGCAAGATGTTTACTTGAGTTTAATTGGCTATCACAAGAAATTCAACTGTGTGGTCCACAGTAAACTATGGTAACCTTGAAAAGAGTGGGGAAACCCAGAGCACTTAATTGTGCTCCTGTAAAACTTGCACATGGATCAAGGGGCAGCTATGTGAATGGAACAAGGTAATGCTGACAGGCTTAAAATCAGGAAACACATGAAACAAGATTGTATCCTCTTATACTTATTCAATCTGTAAATTGAGAAAATAATCAAAGAAGGTGGCTTGTATGAAGAAGAATGTGACATGTGGATAGGAGGAAGGCTTACTAACAACCTGCTATATGCAGATGACACATCCTTGCTTGCTGAAAATGAGAACTCAAACACTTACTGATGAAGATCAAGAACTTCTCATTCAGTATGGATTATGACTCAATGTAAAGAGGACCCAAATCCTGAAAGTTGGACTGTGTTAGTCTGGGTACTTTAGAGAAACAAATCCACAGAAACTCATGTATAAAGAGAGTTTATATAAAGGTTAAGTATGCATCAAGAAAACATCCCAACCCAGTGCTGCCCAAGCCCACAAGTCCAATATTAACCCATTAACCCATATTTCCAACACCAGTCCACAAAGTCCTCCTCCTTCTCACAAAAAAGACACAATGATGTCGACTGCAGGAGGAAATCTGAGTCAGTGAATGTGTAAGCATCTCAGCACTGGCAGGGGTCTCCACACGGCTGCTCCAGAACCCAGGGCTGCATCAGGGTAGGTCCCTGTGGCTTCTCCTTGGGGATGTCTTGCAGGAAGTGAGCCTTGCCAGCTGAAGCAGGGAACTGCTAAGGCAGCTGCACCTTGGTGCAACCATCACAAAGCAAAAGACCCAAGAACTAGAAAGGAGAGGCTCACTGAGCCATTTATCCTTCCACCCTTCAATTAACCCCACATGTGTTTATCAGCCAGGTTGGCACAATAAGCTAACTCATGGACTTTAAGTAATATCATGATTAATGGAGAAAAGGTTGAAGTTTTCAAGAATTTTTCTCTTGCTTGAATCCACAATCAATGCTCATGGAAACAGGATTCAAGATATCAAAATATGGATTATATTAGGTAAATCTGCAACACAAGACCTCTTCAGAGTATCAATAAGCAAGGGTGTTAGTTTGAGAATTAAGGTGTGCCTGACCCAAGTGATGGTATTCTCCATTGCTTCGGGTGCAATGGTCAAAGTTGCCATTGAATTAGGAAGACCAACAAAGAACCCATGCATTCAAATTGTGGTGCTGGAGAAGAATATTGAAAGTACCATGGACTGCTAAAAGGACAAACAAATCTGTCTTGGAAGAAGCACAGCCAGAATGCTCCTTAGAGGCAAGGATGCCCAGATGTAGCTTTGCATACTTTGGATATATGCCAGGAGAGACCGATCCCTGGAGAAGGTCATCGAGCTAGGTAAAGTGGAGGGGCAGGGGAAAAAGAAAGGCCCTCCGAGAGATGGATGGACACTGTGGCTGCAACAATGGCCTTGGGCACAGGAACAATGGTGCAGGACCATGCACTGTTTTGTTTTCTTGTGCACAGAGTCACTTTGTGTTTTCACAGACTCTCAACGGCACCTGGCAACAATACCACACAGCATAAGAGGCTGAGACCTGGAGAAAGATTTGACTTCCACGTAGTTGAGTGGCTGAGACTCAGAGAGAGACATGGCTTCTGACTGAGGAGACCAGTGACTGTCCATACTGTTGGCTGATACTGACTTGTGGTAGCTTATTGACTTCCCTAATAATTAATTGTGAGTATTATCTGTGAGTTCTGGGTGGTCATTGCAAGGAATTATCAAACCCACTACAGATGTTTAGTCATAAGGTGGGAAAGGTTGATATCCCAAGAGGCTAAGGACGGACCATTGAGGCCAACTGACTGAAGCCTCATGGCAATGCAGAGCCCAGAGATCAGTGTGCCCACCTCAGTTAGTGCAGTCAACTTTTATAAAAGATACCAATATATTTGCTTCTAAACTGTGTACTATTTACTCAATAATTCAAAAAATATTTCATTCCCATTATTAAGTATATTCCAAATACTAATCCATAACTTTGTTTAAAATTACACAGGTAGTGACAGAGTTTACAGCCAATCTCAATGTCCTGGTCTTCCCATTATTTGATGAAGATTGTAGTAGTATACCATGAAACCTCAGACGTCTTGCTTACTTAATTAAGCAATGTTACCTTTTAATGACTTTACCTACCCAATATTTTCATTTTTTATCCTGATAACCAATAGTAACAGCTTTCAGCTTCCCAGAATATGTGCTAGTAACAGAATAATAAGCTATTACGAACATAGCAGACAACAAGATTGTTCTGCTTGAGACTCAATGGCTTTTGTCAGTAATGTATACATTTTCATCTCGCTAAATGGCAATTTTTCCTCTGTTATTTATTAATGGAATTGGAATAAGGAGTGGCTCGGTAATAGAGAGGGTGACATTTAAAACTATATAAAACTAGATGCTTTTGAAGAGGGTTTTTCTGTTTGCTATGTTCATTAAAGTGTTTTTATTTTTGTTGTATTTGTTAGCGGATATTTTTCTATCGTCTGTTAAATCATTTTCAATAGACTTTTATGACATGGTTGCCTCAGAGTAATTCCAGCATTTTATATAATTCTGTTTTATTGTGACAATTTAGAAGGATGCCTACTAATGACATACATTTGACTAATAACATGTGGCACACGGGGTAATTGACAGCCAA
>NW_022103906.1:65624798-65629782 GCF_000313985.2 Echinops telfairi
TGTGTGTGTGTGTGTGCATGTGCATACTTTGTCAAAATGCACATAGAATTATGAGTATCTGAGTTGTTGCTTGATTGTTGTGTTTTCATCTTTCTTTCCTTAATTACAATATCATCATTGTGTTAAAACATCAATTGCAGCTCTCTAGGAGGAACAATTACTATATAATTTCTGAATAACCATGCAAAAAGGAACACAGTCATTAAAAGATAATAATGTCTATGGACCCAAAGGTATCCATAATTGATCATTACATCTTGTTCAAATTGTCTAAACTTACCTCTCCCTCTGATACAATTTGTAAATAAAGTGAATGCAGCTTTCTTTAAAAAAAATCAATTATATTAATTAATTCCTCCTCAGTGCTAACGATTCTTTAGCACTGTTGCTCCTGGGGGAATGTATTCCCGGACTGGAGTCCTTTTGGAAACTTGTTCCTGGTGTCTGGTTTGGAGTGTCAACCACCACTGCTGCTTCGGGTCTTCTGTGCTTCTTCCACAAAAGGTTTGTTCATGAATAAGAAAAAAGCCAAGAGCAATAACAGGTATCTGTACATACTATTTATGGACTTAAAAACACTTTCCTTTCCTCAAGGAACTGTCAGAATCTAGAAATAAACATTTGAAGAAAAGCTCAACTTATGGGTTTTAAAAAATTATATGAAATCTTATTATAAACTTTGTCTCAATTATATGATCTTTATAGTTTAAATGCATTTATATTCTACTATCAGCAATGGTGTTGTAAATTTGTTATAGAACTGAGAGACTAAAATGTGAAGAATGGCCCTAAGTATATTATTAAAATGACTTAAAATTGACAAAGAATTTAGAACCGAATTGACTCATTGAAATAGTTAACCTCACTCTCTCATTTAATGAAGAGATTTCTTACATAGTTTTACTCTGTTAGTTTTCTACCCATTTTCATGACAAAATGAATTGGAGAGGGTGAAACAGGACCATTCTCCTGAAGGCAACACTTTCTCAGATTGACGATGAGTGAAGCCGCGGGGCCGCTGGGCATCTTCCTCTCCCGGCTGCACCTGGAAAGAGGAGCACAGTACGAGCTATTCCGTGTCTTCGTGGCAATTTGATTGCAGAGTAAATTAAGATTCCTGGTCTTGAATTCCTGGTCTGTAAAACTGGAACCAGTATTATGAAGTTAGATGTATAAACTCTTAACAAGTACAAGTTTTGATTAATAAACTCTTAACAAGAAACGTTATATGCATATATAAATTAATAAGAAATGCAAGTACATTCATTTGAAAACATTATTGTTATTAAGCTTGTCTACTTAACTCTGGACTATTAAATGGATTTCAAATGTTTCTAATGCCAATATCCACTATGTATTTATGTGTTGCTAACAAGATCATTACATTAATTTGGAGAACATCAAAGAATAAATTTATTCTACCAGGAATAACAATATTTTAAAGTATTTCCTTAAAAATGTGTCATGGGTGCATTTCTGGGTTGTATTCTTTTAATTAGGATGTTTTATTAGAAATTTTACAGCAGAACTACAAGTTTTCTAAAACTTATGAAAATCTCCCACATAAGGCAGAATTACTGTACAAAATATACACGCCTGTGAAGCAGTAGTGATAAAGTGAAAAAAGATTCTTTGTATCAACATACTTTTTTAGTGTAGGTTCCTTGCATTTTATCTAACCAAAATTTATTTTCATTAGTGCATATTCAAATACATATTTTATATCTAAAATTACTATATAAATTGCACATTTATAATTTTTTATATTCTCCACCTTTTTGCCAGTTTGTCATGATTGTGATGACTTGCATGTTGCAATAATGCTGTAAGTTATACCATTGGTATTTATCATATCAGCATGATCATTGTGCTAAACTAGGTTTCAGTGAAGCTTCCAGACTAAGGGAAAAACGCCAGTGTCCACAATGTACTTGCCCAAATTAACCAATAAAAGCATATGAATCAGAAAAGAATCCTGTCCAGCGTAGTGCAGGGGTGAACCACCTGGGCTGGAAGGCAGACTTGCTACAAGAAGGAGCTCCCAGGTGCAAAGGATCAAGAGAGTGACATAAAACCAGACAGTGCTTTGTTCTGTTCCACCGAAGGTCGCCATGAATTGGAGACTACAGTAATTAGTATGTGATTTTATGATAGCTAATATTTACTATCCTTATATACAACATATATTGTTTCCAAACTTGAAAATTCAAGGTAATAGAATGGCAAACTTTTTTCATCTGGTTTGTGATTTATAATATAGGTATATCTTTTGCATATTGGAAGAATACGGTTTTAAATCACTGATCACGACCCTATTTTTTATTCCCTAAGTTTGAGGGAAATCAGTTAATTTTGTATTTTCAGTTATCTGAAGGAAATACGGAGAACTGTCAATATAAATAAATTTCATTTTATTTTGAGACACCAAATTTCATCAAAAACATGAGGTAAAGATACTCTAAAATTGAAACTGTCTCTAAAATGAGATGCAATAATTACCTATTGCTATTTGAATCAGAAAAGATATTTCATTTCCTAAAGGATATTAGTGGGATTTTGGTACCAAATCCATCTTCTCTGTGTGAAAGTGGGATAGTTTATTTCCTTGGTTATTATTGAAAAGCTCAAACTTAGTTATATCTATTTTCTCCATGGCTCTTGTCATTACCTTCAATTAGATATTTATCTGTTGTTTGCTTGTTAACTGTCAATTTATTCACCTAAATATAATCTAATTCAACCAAAAAAAATCAAACTCACTCCCATCGAGTCAATTCTTACTCATTGCCACCCTACAGGACAGGGCATAACTGCTCCTGTGGGTTATTGAGCTTGTAGTTTTATGGATGTAGAAAGCTTCATCCTTTGCAGAGTAGCTGGTGGTTTAGAACTGCTGACCTTAGCAGGCCAACTTGTATACACTCTGCCACCAGGTTCATTAATCAAATCTATGGGGGTAGCATATCTGATTTAGACACAATGGCATCCCTACAGTCTGATGCATATCTATTAATTAAAATATATTTGTGAACAAATCAAAAGATGAATCAATGGTCACTTATATTAGTTCAAATAAAACAGAATCTCAGACCTGATGTGGAATATTTAATATTTTCCAAAATATGGCAAATATGAGTAATTTAAATTTGCAATGAATTTCACTAGTAGTGTCTGCAGGATGTGGCATTCTTTTTTGAAAAAATACTTTCATTTGTATGCATGTTGGTTTCTTCCCGGGACATACAAATACTCAGATGCATAGTGTTGGACAACTTAAACAAATCTCTCAGAATGTATACAGGTACTTGTTTCTAAATGCAACTATCTCTTCTTTTACAAATACATTTGATAAAAATAAATGTATTACAGAGCATCAAGTATTAAGAATACTACATATTGCCATTTAACTTATAACATATTCTACTCTCTTCCACTTATACAAAACAAAGGGGTTATTTTTCTAAAAAAAGAAGGATAGTTCATTGCACTTGCATTTTCTTTTAGATTACTGAACTCAAGAGAAGATTCACATCACAGAAAAATCTGTTTAGACACGCTCTTGCAAAGTGCAATTGTTAGTGAACCAGAAACTTGGCTGGTTGTTTGGGTCAGAGAACATTAAAATGTGTCACAGCCTTAGTGTTAGATTTAAAATAAAAAGCCGTGACATTTTTCAGTCTCAGGAAAAGACATAGGTTTAAGCAATGCAACTTACTAATCATCTGAAAGTACCCTATGGACTTGAATGAAGGTAGATATTGATTTTGTCGGGATCCATGTGTGTGTTTCTCCGGCTTATTGCCTCCTGTTAAAACGTGTCTAAATACCAAACAACTCATTTGATTTTAGTTCATATATACTCACCGTACACATGAATTTCATGTTTTGTGGATAATGGGTCAAAGATGCCACCAGAAACACATAGGAAAAAATACGATTCATGAGTTCTAATTTCCAAGAAGAAGAAGAAAATTGAGCAATGGTAAAGCTTGGCTCAAACCCAATTAAGATTCTGACGAAATCCAGGCCTCCTCATTATTTAAAGAACTTCCACCTGCTCTTAACTACATTAAAATTTTAGGCTGTGCTTTTATAAACTGTATCATATGTCATGTTTCTCCATATGCTTCATAGCAGGCATAGAGAGTTCTTAGCACTTTTGTAGACAAGCTAAGCCCTGTGATATGATTCATTATCATCCATAAGTCTTGGGTTATTACCATGTCTGTACCATTTGGAAAATGATACTCACACATTTGATATAAAATGATAAAGCAGAATTAGATGTGCCTAGTTAACTCAACTTAAAAAACAGGATACATTTCCAGGATCATAAGTAGAGGAGAATTACTGAGGATTAAATCCCCTGTATGAAACTAATTTCAGAAGCAGATGGCACTACACAACTCTGATGGTCCTTCAGTTTCTTTATTGCAAATAAAATACTTGCTAGGTTTGGTAAAACAAAAGTAGAGCACAGCTGTCTTATCAGTATGTATTTTGATAAGGATGCCTAATCAGGCTTTAAGTGATGTGACACAGTTAAAAAAAATCCTCATGTCTGTCATTTCATATTGTTATTGAACATAATATGTCCCAATGATGAGGCATCAAGGACCGAGGCTCCAGAGATGATTCATTGTAGAAAAGTAAGTGTAAGCCATGGGATATTTGCAAGAGACAGGGGGATTTATTCTGACATAAAAAGGAGCCTAAAGCACAGTGGCATAATAAAAATTATAATTAACTTCTGTGAATTATGAGAAAATGGAAACCATTTTCTATTTTATATAACTTCAATTGGATCATGGTTAGATTATTCCTAGAGGTATGTAACAATAGGTAGTTTCCTATCACATAGGACAATTTTAATTCACCTTAGAATTCAAAGGTTCCTGTACTGTGTTTACTTATATACTCCAGTGACATTTTGGACACAACCCCACGCAGGATGTATCGTGCAGGAGTGACCTGTTTACATGCA
>NW_022103906.1:65630125-65631844 GCF_000313985.2 Echinops telfairi
GACTGGCAGGTAATATACTTTATGGAAAAGGTTCTATAGTGTTTACTTTGCTACCATGAAGATTAGTTTCCTATTTATATTAGTTTTCAAAATATGTATGTCTCGTGATCCGACCCTAATCTGAATGCTACATAAAAATGTCATTAAAGAAAAAGTACATTAATTTCAAAGGAAATGTAACAAACACTTCTGAGTGGAAAATTATAAGGAATAATAACACACTTAAGAGTACGACTTACAAGTTGACCCTGAGTAGAAAAGGATCAGATACATACAGGAGGTCCAGTGAATGAAGAAAGGATGATAGCGAACAATGATGTGAAGGAACATAACCTCATGTCCCAGACAGTGATGGCCAGTCATTGTGGCTCACAGACCTTAGGAAGTTGTTACATGATACATATCCCAAAAGATCAATCAAGACCAAAAATAGTAGTCAGACTTTAATAAAATATTACTCTCTTAAGCTCTATATTGTATTTAATTATATATAAATGTATTTAATTATATTTATATAATTATATATAAATAAATGAAAATATTTACTATGAGCAAAGGGGCTATATATGCATATGCTTATATAGTAGCAGACACTAAGTCAAAAGCATAGCTAAAATTTCAGAGAAACCTTAATTAGACAAAAATATCAAAATGTGAAACTATTATTTCTCGACATATCCTCTATCTAGGTGTATGAACTTATGAAGATGGTGTTTCTCTGTTTTCAACACTTTCTAAATAATTCTGTGCTTTTTGAATTCTACCATATCAAAACAACAGTGTTGGCATTTATGAGAGTCTCAAATTTGTCATTTTTAAAAGGTGTTTGATTTTTTTAGAACAAAACAATAAAAAGGGTAAGATACAACTCTTGTTACCCTAAAAAAGAGAAAGTGCATGGTGTATTAATTTTCTTAAAACTTTTTATCATAAGCCCCCATGATTTCCCTGTGTCCTTCAGGAAAATCTATCAAGATTACTCTCTTAGAACAAGAGAAATAAATTGGCATAAGTGTCTACCTTGAACTTAACTGGAATATCCTGTCAGAAGTCAATGTATGGACTTAACCCACACTCTGGATCATATTTTCAAATCCAAGACTTGTTCCCAGTTATAATTCATTCTGTGGAATTGTTTTCATCAATCTCACTTTAAAAATTGATGGAAAAATCAGCTTTTTAAGCTTATACAACACAACTCAACTCTGCCATCTGGTCAATTCCAACTCACATTGACCCAATGTGACAGAGTAGAACTGCCCCCTTAGGTTTCTGAGGATTAAACTCTTTAAGAAGGTAGATAGTCACAACTTTCTCTTGCAGACTAGTTCATGGGTTCTAATCTCTGACCTTGTGGTTTGCAGCTCAGCAGCAGAGCCTATTACCACCAGGCTCATTGACCTAGGACGGTGATGGAGACACAAATGTGCTGAGGCCAAAAGTTTACTACTATACCAAACCATACAAGATCCCCACTTCAGTCGCTACTGCAACACTGGTGGTTCTATTATCTTCTTCCATCCGTTTATGTATGATAGTCCTAGCCCCATTATTCATTAAGGTAGTTTTCCAACTATTAAATACTTGTGATGTTTCTCCAACCTTCCTTAAAATATTATTTAAATAAAAGCAGTTGTTTTATTTGGAGCAGCATGTATGTAAACATGTTACAAAGCTTCAATGATTTGAGATGATGTCCCCTTGAGTTTTGTTAAAAAT
>NW_022103906.1:65631948-65639112 GCF_000313985.2 Echinops telfairi
ACTGGATGCCATCCTCACAATTGTTAGGTTTGAGTTCACCGAAGTAGCTGCTGGATCAATCCATCTCATTGAGGGCCGTCCTCCCTGTCACTGAGCCTCTACTTAACTGGGCACGACACTCTTCTCCAGGGACTTGTCCCTTTTGATAGAATCTTCATAGTCTGTAAGTCACAGTCTTACCATCCTCTCTTTTAAAAAGCATTATGATTGTACTATTTCCAAGAAAAATGTGTTTATTCTTCTGAAGTCCAAGATAATTTCTATATTCCTCACCAATATGATGTCAAAGGTATCCATCCTTCTCCTGTTTTCCTTATTCTTTGTTCAGCTTATTCATCATATGAGATGATTGAAAATAACTTAATCCTCAAAATGACGTATTTGTGCTGGCCCTTTAAATAGGTCCTGTGCAGCATATTTACCCAAGGCAATAAGTATCATGTTTGCATTCTTGACTGTTGCTTCCATAAGCACTGATTGTGGCCCCAAGTCAAATGGAATTCTTAGTAACTGTAATTTTTCTTTATGGACCATGATGTTACCTGCTTAAGCAATTGTTAAGATTTTGGTTTCCTTTATATTGAGTTGTAATTCTTTTATTCTGTTACTCTTTTATCTTCTTCAGTTATTGATTTGTTAGTAACAAGATTGCTAATGAGCCTTCCTCTAATTATTCTGATGCTTTACTCTTCATATAGTTCAGCTTCTCAGATTATTCCTTAAGTGTATATGTATACACATATATACATATATATGTTCCATGAGAATGTGTATATGTATGAATGTATGTACATATATGTATATATACACAAATTATTCCGAGTATACGTATATATACATATATATGTACACACATGTATATATGCTTCAAGAAGTCTATGTAGTCATTGATTTAAAAGGTAATGGACTTGTTTCACACTTTTTTTGCCCCTTTTTAGATATAATCTAAACCCAAATTCAAACTCTGACTCATAACAACCCTATAATATACACGGTAAGACCACCCTGTGGGCTTTTGAGACTAACTCTTTACAGGAGAAGAAAACCATCTTTCTCCCATCAAATGTCTGGTGGTTTAGAACTGCTGACCTCAAGGTTAGCAGCCCAACCTGTAACCACTACGCAACCAGGCCTCCTTAGAATAGAGATCACTCAATGTCCTGTGTCCTGGTCACTTCACACTATTGAGCACTCATCTCTGTCAGGTTTCTTTGAGGCTCTTTGGTCATCTCTCAGCTTCTCAAACCTCCTCATTCACTTATTTTCTATGGTCTTTTCATAAACTTTTTTTGAAGTACCTCTTAGTGTATCCACTTTCTGTGGTTAGATTTCAGACCATAGTTTGCTTCTTTATAGACAGAATTCCAACCTGAATTTTTCTCTCTGATTTGTTTGCATATATAGCTCGGTTCTTTCTTCAGAGCACTTGCCTCATTTTTTAAAATTAAAGTTTATGTGTAATTGTGTTATTACACAGGTCTCCTCTAGTAGATAGTAAGTATGTAAAGAGCAGGCCACCTGCCTATCTTCTTTCCTCATTGCTTTTCCAGGTGCTAGATAGTTGTTGAAGCATCTTATATGCTCCATAAATATGTACTGATGAATGCTTGCATTATGTAGCTTTTATAACTCTGATGTGTTCAGAGACCTATTGTTTAACCATTCATATTTTTGACAGTTAGAGTAAATACATTTTTATTATTAATTTTCAAAATACTAAATAAACTAGAATTCTAAAAATAATGCATTGCGTTAATTGAGTGGAGAGACATTGAGGCAATATCGGGAAGTGGAGATATTGATACCACCAATTATTTCTTAGCAGATTTCTTTTTGGAAAGTTCCTGAAGAGAATGCTGGAGGCATGGCACACAAATGCAGGGAAGGAACACGCTGAGAAGAAAGCAGAGACTAATGGCTGAAAACAAGACAGAGTGTGGATAAGCAAAGGGCAGGAAAGATGGTACTGAGATTTTTAAACCTTTCTTCCTTTCTCTGTCTTTAACCTTGCCTCCATTTGCTATGCGAGGTTGAATATCTTAGAAGCTAGAAAGAGCTCCAGAATAAGTGACAGACATTTTTAGAGCCTTCCTTTGAAGAACACATTCTTTCCTAATCCTGTTTTTACTATTTCAATTGGTGCCTCTTTGTATCTAAGCATTTTATAGCTAAACTACTTAGAGCTGTTAATTTAAGTTTGCTTTCAAGGTAGTTCTGTTAGTTTGTGGTAGAAAAGCTACTCGTTAATTAAAGGAACTGTCCTCTTCACCCCTTTTCTCAGAGATTTGTTAATGGAATTAGATAGTTTATAATTTCCTACCTGATAACATAATGTCAATAGTATAATGACTCTCCTTAAGGGAAGCAGAAATAGTATGGGGATGAAATAGGGCACTCATCATAAAAGAGTATGATCTGAGTAGGAGTTTTAAGATATGAAACTATAGCACATGCGAGGTCAAAAGAGAGTTAGCCTCCAAGGTAGCAGTGAAAACAAATGAGTTTCCAGGTTCAGTGTTCTTGACAACTTGACTCTCTCTAGTTGTTATATTTAGAGTATCCTACTTTAAAAGGTCACACTGTAAAAGCATTGGCAATCCATTTAATTATTTAATTTACCTTGAGTGCCAAGTAGAGAATACAAGGCCAGGACTACTTAAAACTTCTGAGGGAAAAAAACAAACAAAAAACAAACTCTAGTCAAGATATAATTAAAATGTTTTTATCTATTTTGTTCCATGTAAAGAATTGCCTTGCATTTTACTTCTTCTCACCTGATAGGGAAAGAATATCATGAAGTTCTTGAGATGGTAGAGGAAAAATGTACAAATAGAAGACATAGAAACTTGCAAAACATTGATTTTTTTCCCCTTGGGAGCTGAGTTTGATTCGTCTGTAAGATGGTTATTAGTTATGCTGCATTCAGTTCTAGTTTCTAGGTATAATTTTTATATTAAGGCATGAAAAATATGTGGCTTGGTTAATGGGTGCCATGGATTGAACTGTGCATCTCGTTGAGAAGTTGTAAAAGCAATGATGTGCTGCTTAGGATGTTTTTCTAGCACTCCTCTCACACTGCCCAACAAACACACACTCGCGAGAGCCAGAGTGAGCAGAGTGCTTTCTGGGCCGTCACATGAGGAAAAGAGGAACCATGACCAGGGGGGATATTAGAACTAAGAGTTAGAAATTGAAACAGCTGGATCAGAGACTGAGAAATATCCCATATTAAATCAAGCTGGAAACCTGAACTATTTAAATGGAAGTAGGTCAAACAAATTAAATCAAAATCAGCATGATGAGGTTAAAATGATCAGGGCCTAATTAATCAAATATGGTAAATCTTTATTTTATGAAGAATGTTGAATACTCTGTAGGATGCGGAAGAAAGAAAACAGACCGGCATAGCATAAAGATACAGATGCTAATGCTATATATTAGATATCATGTTTAAGTAAGATGACACTGTCTGCTTCCACAATTTACAACCCTCCAGAAACCCTATATAGGGTGACTATGAGTCAGAATTTACTGATGGCAGTAGATTTTGGTTATCTGTTGTATTCATGGATTCCTCTCTAGGAAATAAAAATACCCAGTCCCAATGATACCTCATGATCGCACAGGCTGGTGTGCTTCTTCCATGTGGGCTTTGCTGCTTCCCTCTTACATGGCAGCTTGTTTATCTTCAAGCCATTAAGACCCCAGACGCTCTATCTTTTAATAGCCTGGCACCATCAGTTTTCTTCTTCACATTTGCTTATGCACTCTACGGACACTTAAAATAAAAATACACTTTCCATGTAATTGAAAAGATTCTCAAGATTATAAACCTTTTGTTCAATGACGATAGTTTTGTTGTAGCCTATAGCATAACTATATGAAATTATAGTTTAGTACTCGTTGTTGTTGTTAGGTACTAGAACGTCTGTTCTTGCACACAAAGACTTTATGTTTGATAAAACAGAACTCTACCTATTCCTGTACCATCTTCACCACCAATACATTTGGACTCACTGTGGCAGTCACCATGTCAATCCATCTCCTTGAGGGTTTTCCACTTTCCCTCTACTGTATCAAGCTTGGTATACTTCTGCCCTCTGGTAAAACCAAAATTAACAAGCTCACTGCCCTCAAGTCCCTGATGACCCATAGTGACCCAAGAAGACAGGATAGAATTGGCTCTGAGATTTAACTCTTTACAGGTTAGAAAGACCCACCGTTCTCCGCTGGAACAGCTAGCAGTTTGGAACTGCTTTTAGGTAACAGCCTCGTGTGTAACCACCATGCCACCAGAGCTCCCATGATATCATGGCCGAGATACATCATGGAGTCTCTCCATTCTCGCTTGTAAGGAGCATTCTGGCTGTACTTCTTCCAAGACAATTTTGTTTGTTTATCTGGTAGCTCATGATATATTCAAATCCTTCACCAACATTAAATTCAAATGAATCAATTATTTTTCGGTCTTAATTCATTGTCCAACTTTCACATGCATATGAAGCCATCAGAATACCATGCTTTAGGTTAGGTGTGACCTCTTGATTTTGAATGCTGCAGGGAGGATTTGTGCAGCACTTGCATTCAGTGCAAAGTATCATTTTATCTTGTGATTGCTACTTTCATGGGTGTTGATTTTTCATTCAAGAACAATGAAATCTCTTGACATCTTTGAACTTTTCTCCATTCATTGTGATGTTGATTATTAGTTCAACTGTGATACATTTTGTTTTATTTGCAATGAAGTAAAATCCATAGTGAAGACAGTAGTCTTTGATTTTTATCAGTAAATACTTCAAGTCTTCTTCACTTTCAGTTGGCAAGTTTGTGTTACCTGCAAGTCAAATCGTTGCACTGACCTTTGAAATGGAAAGGCAACAAATGGCAGATGGCTCGGAGACCTTTCTGCAAACCTGATGTTGGGTTCTTCTTCAATAGTCCAGTTTCTTGGACTACATGCTCAGATTATAGATTGAATAAGTGTGTTGAGAAAGACAAGCCTGACACGCCTTTCGAATTTTATACCACATAGTGTCTCCTAGTTGGCACTCGGAACCAAATATGTGTCAGATGAATAAATTCATTGATGTATTAATAGACTAAAACCCAGCACTCCTATCATGTTGATTAAGACTCCGAGCAAACTTACTTGTGGTTTTTGAGGCTGTAAGTCCTTATGAGAGGAGAGAGCTTCATCTCTCTCCCATAGAGTGGCTGCTGGTTTGAACTTCATATCTTGCAGGTAGCAATTCAATGCTTACCCAATGGTGCAACGAGGACTCCTTTATTAATACAATATTAAGGCAAATTCTCTTTCTCTTTTTTTGGCCAACCTATCTCTCTTGCTCATGGTATTCTATACACCTACAAATATTTTTTGTAGATATTATTGACCAGACAGTATCAAACACCGTAATGTGTATTTCATCTTCACAAAGCCGTTGGAGAAAAAGTGAATCTGTTATTATGGAAATTGTGGGCACTGCATACTCACCACAAAGGAAAGAATACAGCGATTTATTATTATATTTAACACAATGTTCAGTCTTTGATTATGTTATCAAAAATCCTTCCTTTAAAATAACAGTATTCATGTAATTGTTTCTCACAAATATAAAACTTTGAGGTCATTAAAAATGTCTATTCAGTAATGTTATTAAAGCTTTCTGATAAAACAAATAGAATAATGAGATTAATCCTCTTTCCCACAGCATAAGAAAAGCCTATCATAAAGCCTTATGTGGCTACACTACAAATAATTTTCATATTAATGATAATAATGTTTCTTTTGAAGATAACCTGTTTTTCAATTACTAAGGATTTCTGTACACAGTACTCTAAATTACATATTCAAAGAACATCTTTTACTCTCATCCACTTCTTATAGCTGGGGCTCCAATTTTCTAATATAATCTAACCATTATAATTTCATGTAGCATTATTTTTTAAAGTCACAAAGAAAATAATGAGTCCAAGTATGATATTTAGAAATAGAACTGAAAATATTTTGTAGTCCAACCAAAAGTTGATATTTATCAGAAAATCCAGACAAAGAAAATATTTCATAGCATTTTTTTAATCTTTCGGTATTTTTCATTTAGTTCACGTATTTATCAAGACTTCTTTCAATTGAAGTTCAGCCACATGAAGACACAGAAGCCCAATCCCCTAAAGATAAAGGAAACGAAGGAGAGAGTAAGTCCATCACGTTTGGTATAAGTATTAAAAAATAGAAAGTTTCTTAAATGTGAAACTTGCTTATATGTCTGTAGTGGGATTTGATGGTGCTGAATATATTAATTCACTCCTCAATTTATTTAACAGTCACACCTTAGACTTCTCAAGAGATGATCACTTCCCTCAAAAAGCTACAGTTGTTGCTAGGGCTCTTCAGATCAATCGCACGCACAGCAACTTTCCACAGAACAGACTGAAACACCGCCCAGCTCGGTGCTGTCCCCGCAGCGCTGCCGTTGGAGCCCGTGCTGCAGGCGCTGCCAGACAACCTCATCTGTCTCTTTTTCGCTGCCCTTCTTTGCCACGCATGATGTCTTTTTCCAAGAACTCATCACTCCCCATCACAGGCCCAAAATACCTGAGATGCAGTCTTGGCATCCTCAGTTCTAAGGCATATTATTGCTGTATTGCTTCTAAGACAGATTTGTTTGTTCTATCAGTCCGTGGTACGTTCGATATTCCTCACAATCTATGTACTTCAATATTCTTTTGGACACATGATGCAAAAGCGTCATTGTTCTTTGGTTTTCTTTCTTTGATATCCATATTTCACGTACATAAGAGACCGTTGAAATACCCTGGCTGGGTCAGGAGCACCCTCCTTCTCAAAATGACATTGTTGCTTTTTCAGTACTGTAAAGAGGTCTGATGGTCTTATGTAGCAGATTTCCCCATTGCAATATATCATTTCAAAAAGGGAGTACCTCCTAGAATTACTGTATATAAAATTACAATATACTGAGGCTTCCTATATTTGCCTGGTGATATGAAAAAGCTGAATAGAAGATGTGTCTGAATTTGGTCTTAAGGGTGAGTGGGAATTCACGTGGTCAGGAAGCAGAAATTCTGTGCATGAGGAAAAGTATGTTCGCAGAGGAGATTAAATGAAAACAACAGCACATCAGCTTCTTGCTGTTTCCAGGTGTC
>NW_022103906.1:65640399-65642726 GCF_000313985.2 Echinops telfairi
TTTGAGTAGAGACCCAATGTCCATCTGCTAACTTAAGACAACATTTAAATATATGTGCATAGACCTATATCCCTATCATTATCTATTAATATATTTACATATGTACATGCCTATATTTATACCTCTATAAATGTCTTTTGCCTCCTAGTTCTTTCCTCTATTTATTTTCTGTCCCACTATCATGTTCAACCTTCACTAGACTATCAGTACTTTCTCTCAGCTACATTGCACTTGATCAAACCCCATCAGGCATTCTATGCCCTTATTAGAGGAATCTTGATCAGATGAAGTTTCACTCATCCAAGCGGTTAGGAGATTACTATTTTTACTGTCACATATCTATAATGAAAACTCTCTTTGTTTATTGATTCAAGACGCAACTATCAGGGAGCACTGATACTGATCAATCACCTGCTTGGATTTTTCCCTATCAGCTCTACTATGGCTTATAGTCATTGTTTTTTATTTTGTAATAAATCATCTAGTTACAAATTAATCTGTCACAATCTAAAATATTGTCACTACTGTCCAAATTTTAATTCTGAAACTTTATATCTAAATGTTTGTGTCAGAGTACAGAAAGACATTGATTTTAACTTACATTAGAGTGCTAATGAATTAACTTGATGACAATATGTGAATTATAAAGACAAATATTAGAATAAATCCACCCTCAATTCTAGATACAATAGCCAGTAACCCAGGAACTAATGTGAGACATTAATTAAGGCCATCTCAGAGCATTTATCCAGACAGAGCAATAAATCTCACCCCGAGATGTCACTTGGAATTTGACACGTAGATATAGAGCCCTGAAGTACTGTCCACATGTCAATCTTAAATTTAAATTTTTTTTTAGCATACCTTGAATCTGGAAAATTTCTTTTCTTGGTTTGTCACCTCAAGTATGGCCAGATGAGCAGAATCATTGCAAACTTCTGTTTTGACTCTAAATATCTAGGATATTTACACACACTTTGTAAATCTAGGATATTACATGCACTTTGTAAATATCTAGGATATTACACACACTTCCACTTCCATCGTTTAGTAGAAATGCTACAAAGACAAAGTAGAAAGAGAACCTTCTAATAGAAAATAAATTTAGCTCCTTCGAAAGCACTTAGGATTTCAATAAGCATATGGAGGCAAAATATAGCATATTCTTAGAAAAAATATTTTTGTAGAGATAATTCCTTATGGTTAATTTCAACTCAGATGAAGTTTAGTTAGTTGAAAAGAGTATCACTGAATGCTCTGAATGTATATCACTGCTAATCACAACATTAGCTGTGGGTAAACATACGCATATTGTGGCAGTTACATAATTTGTCAACTTGAGGAAGCGGTGGAGTCTGGCCTATCAATCAGGTTGCAGCTTGATGACCTCATTTAGAGGCATGACAGATAAATAATTCACTGGAGGTGGGACACACTCACTCTCTTTGAAACATTCCTGCTGATAAGACACATGGTACTATGCTAGAGCTCTTGAAACTTGAGCTGGAGGAGCCACATGGAGACCGCTGCCAAGATTGAGATATTTCCACTGCTACTGGATCCACAAGGCTTTCCACCCATTGACCTGTGATCTTCCTGCATTCAGTGTCATTGCATGTGTTATGTGAGTCTGAAGAGGAATTTAGATTGGTATTGGACATATGGGCTAATGTCAGACATGGATTTGATCTGGGCTGGGATGTTTTCTCAATATACAATTGCTCTTTTATATAAAACTCTTATACACATATGAGTGTGTCTGAATTTCTCTAGTCAACCCAGACTAACACACATATGTCCTGTGCATGAACAGTGTTATTGATTAAATGTATTTTTTATTTTTCACATACTCACATTTCACAGTGTGACCTATTATTATTATATGTAGTTTTTTAAAGAACTTTTCTGATTTTTATTATGCATAATGCTGTGTCAACTGCTATGCATTGAGTATTTTTTTAAATTCTATCCTGTGACAGTTTGTTATTGTGTGTATTTATGCATATCACAGGAAGCCCTGTTACTATAATAAGCATTTTAAAAGATTTTATTCAAGGATATTTTTTAAACAAATATTTATAATTCCTCAGAAATCCAAATGTGTTTTGTTTGAAAAGTGGGGCTTTAAATAATTTTGTTTGCACAAATGGTGGGCAATCCTGTGTGTCATCCTCTGGCTCAACAAGTATGTTTTCTTTTTCAGTGTGAGAGTAAATGTGGATGTTTGTAAGGAAGGAGTGATATATTCAGAAGGTAAATTTGATAAATTACGCAATTCTAGATCATTTGAGTTTCTAAATGTATATCCGAAAGCTATTTTACGTATG
>NW_022103906.1:65643180-65644548 GCF_000313985.2 Echinops telfairi
ATTTTTATAGGTACAGAATGCCACCTCTTTATTCCTTCTTTGACAGAGAGGCCAGTGAGTTCCACGGGCTGGGCAGTTGGTTCTTAGATAGTGAGCCACAGGGGCTCCATAGCTATGCTAGTTAGCATGGGAGCAATTGTGTATGTAGTTCATAGGAACTATAAAATAGTATTTCAGCAGACACATTTATTAGAATTCAGATGATCATTGATTATTGTCTTTTCTAGGTGGAGAAAATTAAAAGAATATATAGGCCTCACAGGACATTCTGTTGATACCTTCTCCTGTTAGTGTTTTTGATAAGTCTTTTTGATATGTTTTTAATTGTTCTAATGCTCAGGTGAGGATCTCTAATGGCATAATCAGATTAAGTGCTGAACTTCTAGGTACATGGTTGGTGGTTCAAATACAACATTCACTCCTCAGGACAAGGATAAGTTTTCCTGTGCCTATAAAAATTCACAAAGACTAGGAAAATCTATACGTTGTAGTTGTTATATGCCATCGGGTAAGCTCTGACTCGTTGCAACCCTATATACAACAGAAGGTAACATAGCTCAGTCCTACACTATCCTCAGAATCTTTTTTTTTTAATTGGGGGTTCTTACAACTCTAATCACAGTATATCCATTGTGTCAAAATACATCCGTACATATGCGGTCATCATCTTTTTCCAAACATTTTCTTTCTACTTGAGCCTTTGGTATCAGCTGTTCATTTTTTCCCTCCCTCCCCTCCCCTCCCTCCCCCATGTCCCCTTGATAATTTATAAATTATTCTTTTTTTTCCCCTTGTCTTACATTGACTGCTGTCTCCTTTCACCCACTGTTCTGCTGTCTATCCCCCTGGGAGGGTGACCATACATTGATTATTGTCATCAGTTCCCCCTTATTCCCCTACCCCTCCTTCCCTTACCCTACTAGTATTGCTGCTCCCTTATTGGTCCTGAGGGGTTTATCTATTCTGAATTCCCTGTGTTGCGAGCTCTTATCTGTACCAGTATACATGTTCTGGTCTAGCCAGATTTGTAAGATAGAATTAGGGTCATGATAGTGGTGGGGGAGGGGCATGGGGGCAGGAAGAAGCACTAAAGAACTAGAGGAAGCATTAAAGAACTCTTTTGTCAGTGCTATACTGCACCCTGATTGGCTCATCTCTTTCTTGTGGCCTTTCTGACAGGGGGTGTCCAATTGACCACTGATGGGCTACTGATGGGTCTCCCCTCTGCCCTGCCCCTCATTTCTATTGATATGATTTTTGTTTGTTTGGTTTTTTTGGGGTCTTTGATGCCTGATACCTGATCCCATCGACCCCTTATGATCACATGGACTGGTGTGCTCTTTCCAAGTGGGCTTTGTTGCTTCTCAG
>NW_022103906.1:65645529-65647682 GCF_000313985.2 Echinops telfairi
CTGACTTCTGCCTTATTCCACACGAACACAATGAAGTGTTCTGGAATTCCCACTCTTCTCAATGGAATCCACAGTTTATTATGATGCACACAGTCAAATTCCTTGGATAATCAATGAAACACAAACAGACATCTTTCTGTATTCGCTTCTTTGAGCCAAGATCAATCTGACATCAGCAGTGATCGCCCTTGTTTCAAGTCCTCTTCTGGATCCAGCCTGAACTTCTGGCAGCTACTTGTCAATGACCTGCTGTAACAGTCCTTGGATGATCTGAAGCAAAATTTTACTTGCGTGTAATTTCAATGATATTGTTCTATAGTTTGAGCAATCTGGTGAGTCACCTTTCTTCGGAATGGGCACAAATGTGGACCTCTTCTAGTCCGTTGGCCAGGTAGTTGTCTTCCTAATTTGCTGACAGAGACAAGTGAGTACTTCCAGTGTTCCTTCATTTTTCTGAAACTTTTCTGTTAGTATTCCCTAAATTCCTGGAGCCTTGTTTTGAGCCCATCCTTTCAGTGCAGTTTGAATCTCTTCCTTTAGCACTACTGGTTGTGGCTCATATGCTACACCCTGAAACGGTGGACTGTGGACAAGTTATTTTTGATACAGTGATGCTGTATATAAGGTTACTATGAAATCCACTCTATAGCAGCAAGTTTTATTTGTTTTGGAATGAAAAATTATCAACAGACACTGGAAATCCGTATTGTTTGTCCATTCTTTGAGAAAATGAGCTTTAACTATATTTTATGTTGTTTATATTGTTTAATATGATAAAGAAATTATACATTAAAAATTCAGATTTGACTATAATGGCTTCAATGTTTTCTTTCAGCAACAAGCAGTGCAAGCAACCGTTCTGTAGATTTTCCAATAACTACTTGTTTTCCTTTGCTTTATCTCAACCTAACTAGAAGCACAGTGGCTTCTCAAAAATACATTCTACTTGAGTATTGTCTCCTTTGGGTGTGCTTTGATCATTTCAAAAGATAATTACTTAAGAGCTGCTCATTTTAAAAATGACCCCACATTTATCCATTATGCTACAACTTCTACTGCAATCCTGCCTCCTTCAGCCACCTGGCACTGAGGCAGATAATGCTGCCAATTTTCCTACCTGTAAATTCATGATATGCATGTTTTCACAAATCATGATGCTGAAGGTCTTGACATGGTGACAGAGTTCTTCAACATCACTAAAGATTTTCAGGCAACAAAGATTTTCATGGGTTATATCCCTTGCAGGACCTGTCAAATCATTTCTATTAGTGAAACAAGCATCACCTTGCTGACATTTCAGAAAATACTCAGGACAATTAGAAAGAGATGTAATTAAATTCTTTAAAACTAAAAATCCCATCTTTAATATATGGACCAAAAGGAACATCTTACAAAATAAAATTTCCAAAAAAGAGTATTGTTACATAGGGAATTACTTACCTACATTATTAAATTAAATGCAAAGAATGTTGATATTATCTGTTTTGAAAATAAAATGGGTTTAATATACTGTCATTGTTAACTGTTGTATAGGCACTTAAAACAAATGTATAGTTACATATACATTTGTATAGATGTATATTTTTGTATGTGTGCACACTAGTCAAGGTTAATCAGCCATTGTCAGTAGTCACTTCTTGAATGGATGCCCATTCAATAAATCTGCTATGCCGCCTTTATTCTTCTTCATTCCATTCCTAAGAACAGCTAACATGTTTGTTCAAAGGTACAGATTTGATTATATCAATTGCCAACTTAGAATCACTGGCTTTAGGACAAGTTCTTAAACTGTTCACTTCCCTACCCTAATTCAATCACTCCAGTTTCATCCATGTGACTTCTGTCCTACTTATTTGACTTCACTATACTAGCTTGTTATAGAGACTCCTTATTCTTTCCTTTCTCATGGGCAATACACGAGCTGTTTCCTATACCTGATATATTTACCCCATTTCCATCATTACCCTCACAGACTATTCCCCACCCCCAAAAATATCCCTCTCAATCTCAAGTATTTTCTTCTCTGAAACTATAGACTAAGTTATATCCATCTGTGATGGAACCTTATACATCTCCATGGAATTTGTGGTAGTTACATAATCTATTGTCAATTTGAGATTTAAGAGTGAAGGGGTTCAGTTTAGCCTGTCAAT
>NW_022103906.1:65648207-65655529 GCF_000313985.2 Echinops telfairi
TGTATACAGTAGCACTTATGCACTATTTGAAGTTTCAGAGTGATAAGACAGAAAGAGATCCATGAATAAATCACCAGGAGACCAAATAATTAGAACATGGTGAATTATTTGATACAGAAGGAAGACCAAGTATTTTATGTATGCAAAATTACATCAGGCAAGGGGAGAGCAAATTTCTAAAATTGGCTTTTTATTGAATGATCTACCATATATCTGTATTCTATAACTACTGTGATATTTTTCAAATTTTAGTATATTGTATTCTACTCAAATTCTTTTGTCCAACAAAAATATTATAAAGTATTAATTAATTAATTATACTATTTTTATTGATATGTCTTACATATTCCAATATATTCACTCAGATACAATTAAGTTGTTCAGTCCTATTGGGTGGGGTTATGCAATCATCAGTGCTGTCAGCTCCCCCACACCCTCTATTGTGTTTCTGGGGGGTCATCGACCTTGACTTCCATGTGCTGAGCGATCATAAATATATAAATGAACATGCACAAATCTAACATAATTATTGAGGTAAAACACATCAATTCCTTAATAGTAAGAGGAGGAAAGCTTAAAGAACTAGAGGAAAAATGTTAAATTTTTAATGTGAAATGTCAGTTTTAATAATATGCTAAGTCTGTTTCATTGGCATTTACTTCAATGACTACATCTATTGATTTGTTTTGTTTTCTCTTGTTAACATACCTTAGATTTTAGCCAAGTAATTTAGTCTAGGAAAAATACCTGAGGAAAAATCAGGAAGATTGCTGTGAAAATGGGTTGCCAAAAGCTCTCCTTTTACTTAGGTGTGGGTTAATTATATCTTTCAGATGTGAGTGGTGATTCGGCAGCAGAATTATCTTTTTTCATGTGAGAGCCTCATGTTTAATTTCCAGCCAGTGCACTTCAGGCAAAGTACCAATCATCCGTCAATGAATGTTTGCATCTTGCCAAGACATTGAATAGTTAGTTTTCAGTGGGGATCTGTGAGTAGGATGAATGTAGCCTGGTGATGCAGTTCTGAACACCAGCTAGTGTGATGTGCATGCGTTTGTGATTCACAGCTCCACTGGGCAGACGGGGTAGAATGAGTGCATGTCACTTTATTTTGCACGGAGTTGCCACAAGTCAAAGATTGACTAAATAGCAACATACAAGGGTTGTGCATTACAAATCAGAAGACACTATTTCAATGAAAAAATAATATTCTTAGTGTTTCTTTAATTAATATTATCTCTAGTTAGGGTGCTGAGTGGTTTTCAGAATGCCAACCCAAGGGCCAAGCAGACCTTCTTGAATCATGTTAATATTAATGAGCTAGATGCACATTATCTAATATGGAATTCGTGTCTATTTCTCGAACTTGTGGATTATCTCAATCCTGTATTTTTCAGGCACTCTTCAGTTTTAATTGGGGTAGTGAGGAAAAAAATTATCTGGTTTTCTATGACACTACAGTACACACTGTGAAGCAGTTTCAGGCCCATACTGCCTTAAAGTGCTGCGGAGCCCTGTCTGAGTTCTTTGTCTTCTCAGTGCAGGGACCTGATCACGTCTCCCAGACTAGCCTACAAAAGAGGGATAACAGATCACCACTGCTCTCAAATCCCCTCAATATCTCGTTCCACCCCCTATACAATGCTAAGAATGAGATCAACCAGTGACTCCACTATGCTGTTGTTTTCTGTTAATTATTCTGTGCCTTCAAATCAGTTCCAGTTTATAGAAACTCCATGTGTAACAGAGCCCTGTTCAGGCTGGCACCATTTTTATGATGGTTATGTTAGAACACATGGTTTCAACCACTGTGTCAGTCCGTCTCTGAGAGTTTCCCTCTTTTGTGCCAACCCTTCAACCTCAGTGTTTCCCAACTTGTAAGATACTGCTTGCTCTGCTACCCCCACCCCCACCAGTGTTGGAATGATCCAGGGAGTTGCAAAAACAGGTATAAACACTTTATCCTGGATTATGGGAAATGATATAAAAGTTTTAATTGCCAATATGGATGCTGTGTTTTGTTTGTTTGCTTGTTTTGTTTTTGTTTGGGGCTGGTAGGCCAAAGCTGTTTGAGAACCTATGCTGATGTTCTATGCCCAGTACTAGCCTCTCCTTGATAACACCATATTTCGAATGCATCAATCATTCTCTAGCCGCCATGTGCAGATGAGATTATTGAAAATACCGCGGTCTGGGTCAAAGTAACATCTTTGCTGATTAACACTTTAAAGAGGCATTGTGAAGAGATGTACTCATTGTGACATGTCATCTGATTTCTTAACTGAGGCTGACATGAACATTAACTGTGGTAGGACAACTTCAATCTTTCTCCATTTACCATGATGTCTATTAGTTCAATTGTGAGGACTTTGATTTTGTTTGCTTGAGTTGCAATCCCTACCGAAGGCTTCAGACTTTCATCGTCGGAGGTCTGTGCTTCAAGTCCTCTTGGTGTTCAGCAAGTAGCAATGTGCCACCTGCACATGGCTGGATGTGACTGTGTCTTCCTCTAATCCAGATGCCTCAGTCGTCCTCATACCCTTCAGTTCCTTGCTCAGCATTTATAAGAAATGAATATGCTGGTGGAATACAATACTGACCACACTTTTTCTTATTTTAAACCAAACAACAGACTTTTGTTCTGTTCGTACATCTACCTCATAGTCGATGTGCAAGTTCTCCTTGAGAAAATTTTAATGTGGAATTCCCATTCTGTGCAATGTTATCTAAAGTTTCTTATAATACACACATTAAAATGTATATCTTTCTCCTCAAACCCTCTCCTCTACTCACCACTTCTGCAGCACAATCTGGTTCCTGAGATAGACATAGGAAAACGTGTCTCTCTCATGATCGAATCCTACAACAGCATTTTCTTCCTATACTGGAAAATTTTAGATTAAAACATTTAAATTTTTATTTATGATTTTTCTCCTATAATAAACTTCCCTTGAGATAGCAGATGTTTGTGTTCTGATACCCAAATAGAAGGAGTATCAAAATAAGAGAGTATTACAGAGAATTTAATTAGCTAAATTCATTAATTAATAAAAAAAAATAACAGCCTTGCTAGGACAGTATTCCAACTTCTAGCAGGATTCTAAAATTCTAAATGCAACTGAATCCAAACTGAAAACAGAATAGTGTTTTATACCAGTCCTATCAGTGAAGCAGAGTCTAATGAAGAAATCCGGGAATCCTTTCTCCAGTGTAGTTTGTTAAATATAGACTATTCTTTCATAGTTGTTTTCTATGGCTTTCCATATAGGAGTTATTTCATAGAATCTCTGTAGGAAAAATTTGAGATCTAGTGTAAAATCATTTTACTCAAACTACAACCTCCTTAGGAGACTGAATTAACTATTTACTAGAGAGAGCAGAGTTCTACAAAGATTTCATCTTGCCTTTCGATTTCAGTCAATATTGCCTGAGTCTGCTTTTTTTCATTCATATCATGACATAGATAAACTTCTCAAGACTACACATTTTTCTGTATATATAATGAGTGCATAAACCTTGTATGATATACTTGATTTCATTCAAGGCATCTACATAGGAAAACAATTTTCCCACTAAACCCATTGAAGTAATATAACAAACAATTTACTTCATAATAAAAATATGCTTAATAGTACTCAATTAAGGGAATTAGCATTTAAAAATCATGTTTTCTGAACAAATATTTCATATTTATGTAATATTTCATATATTTCTTAGCATGTATGAATACACTCATGTTATACTTTAATCTTTACTTCCAAAAATCTATAACTTTTCAATAAAAATTTTAAAAATTCATGTCCCCAGATAGCTGTATAAACAGAACAAAATGAAATGTGAACAGAATATCAGTTATGTCTTTGGGCACTGGAGATAACCAATGATCACCATTAGTATCATATTGGCTTATCTTTTTATAAATTATTTTACTGATTTGTTATTATAACTACATGCTACAAATGCTATATTTCTATTTAATTTTTAGCATCTGAATTTTGAATGCAATTAATACTGGTCATTAGCGTCATACAATGATTGGAGAACAGCCATACATAATTTATTTATCTATTTATTAATGATTTGATACTTTGGGCATTTTCTGCTTGTTCAGTTATGAACAAGGTGTAAATAAATATTCTTTTTCATAAATACTCATCTACATTTAGATAATCCACTTATATTATATATCCTGAAGTGGACTTACTTTGCTATAGGCTATGAATCACTGCTGAGAAGGTGACCCAATGCATTTAATTAAAGGTGATCCTGACCTATCCTGAGGGGAGAAGACAGGAAGAAGGTCTTGAACCTGAAAACTTGCAGTCATTAGTGGTAGGTATACGTTTCTTTCTTTTCTGCTTATAATTATTGTGTTTAGTTTTGTTTTAACTTTTGAAGATTATTTTTCTAACTAGCTGTAATTTTTTGAAACGATGCTTATGAATATATCAACTTCTAGAGATTATTCACTGATATATTCTGTTCACTTTCTGCTCTACAGAGACTT
This sequence comes from Echinops telfairi, assembly GCF_000313985.2. Lineage (NCBI taxonomy): Eukaryota > Metazoa > Chordata > Mammalia > Afrosoricida > Tenrecidae > Echinops > Echinops telfairi. Next base: position 65,652,715 of record NW_022103906.1, read on the forward strand.
AATAAATACAAAGCTCTTATAGTGAACAATAGGTTCATTTTAAAATATTTTTAGATGGATACTTGAAAAAACACATTCTCTATTTTATAGTTAAAAATTGATTCAGCATTACTAATTAGATTGCTAAAATCCTTAAATATTACTGGATTGCAGTAATTAAAAAAGCATTAAAATATTTACACAAGTTAAGGGTTTTCTTTCCTCTCAAATCAATTTCCTTTGTAATTTTCTCGATTGCTTCCTGTCATAAGAAGGCTAGCGGAGTCCCAATTACCACATCTGTGTTTTAGACAACTGGAAGAAGGAAGAACGAGAAGTAAAAGGGATCACATTCTGACTGAGGCACGTCTCTTAAAGGGTCTTCTAAGAATATCACCTTCAGGAGGCCTACACTACACTTCAGAAATGTCTCCTTGGCCAAACCTGTTTCTATTCTCTAAAAGCTAGAAGGCAAGCTGAGAAATAGAATAGGTTAGTTTGACTTGATAACAGCAAGATGAGTGCATCAATTATAAGATTTTGTTGCTGAGAAAGAAAGAGAGAAGGGATACGGATTGGGCAATTAGAAATCTCTGAAAAGGTTTCTTCATATTTCTTAGTTAGTTAATCTGTCAAAGAAAACATACAGTATAACCTTCTCAATATGTCTTTCTAACAAGAGATTGCTATGCGTTGAATGAATTTTCTGTTTAATTCACATTTGTGCATTTTGTGGTAACATTTTTAGAAGAATTCATAGCATACTTGTCACAAGGAGTTAGAGATGTATTATGTCCCCAAAGTACAACAGTTCCAAGATGCTATTCGGCTGCATTTCCCTCTCCCCATGCACTCCTCCCTGAGTATATCCCCTCCCATTCATGGGTTGTGCAATGCACTACACCATCCCGCAGAAACTCACAGGACTTTGAGGAGCTCTTTCACATGGGGGTGCATGCTGCTCAGTACAAAATCTGAAGGTCAGGCAGAGGTGATCCAAATGCAGGGTCCTAGCCAGAAACTAAAAGTGTCTAAAATTCTCAGCAGGTCTTTTTGTTTCTACCAAAGCTCAGTCAGAAAATAGAGAGAGGGATTTCCTCTTTTGTACATTTCCACAAATGTACAAATGTGTGCTGGAACTGTATGGTTCTACCATTTACATGCACTTGATAACAAGGAATGCAGTGAATGCAGTTTGGTGCACACCCTGAGCTAAGTCTGACAGGTGCCCTCTAGAAAACAAAGAGTATGGCTTGGTTCATACTCTATACTAACGTCTGGTCTTAATCCAATGCTATTTCTATCCATTAGTAGAGAATATCTTACAAAATGGGACTATAGCCACAGGGGTGTGACTATAAAGTCAAGAATTGTAATATATCACATAAGGAATTGTGGCTAGAAGGGTCTGCGGTAGGCTGGGCAGATTAGAGAAACAAATTCATAGACACTCATATGTGTATAAGAAGGAGCTTTATATACAAGAGCAATTGAACATTGAGAAAACATCCCAGCCCAATCCAGATCAAGTTCATAAGTCTGATATTAGCTCATATGTCTGACACCAACTTATAGATTCCTCTTCAGACTCACACAACACATGAAATAACGCCAAATGCAGGAAGATCACAGGTAGTGGGTGGTAAATCTTGTGGATCCACTGGTATTGTAAGCATCTCAGCGCGGGCAGGGATATCCACATGGTTCCTCCAGCTCCAGGGCTCTGGTTCCATCAGGGGCCTCCGTGTGACTTGTCAGCAGGAAGACAAGCAATGTGAGTCACCAGCCTCCAGGAAGGAATACAGGACTTCCCAGAATCCTCATGGCCACACGGAGGCCTCATTGACTATGGCCTGATTGACAGGCTAGATTCCACCTCTTCATAAGTTGACAGGAGATTATGTAAGCGCCACAGGGGATATGTCCTGGAGAGGGACTGCTGGGTCATAAGGTAAATCAATTTCCATTTGCTTTAGATATTTCCAGATTGCTTTTCACAGGGTCTGTTTGTATCTAAAAGACGACCAGCAGTGGAGGAGGTTTCCTATCTCGCCACCTCCCCTCCACAATATAATGGTCTCTGATTTTCTGATTTGGGCTATCCTCCAGGGTGTTAGGTAGTGTCTCATAGTTGTTTTAGTTTTATTTTCTCTGATGGGTAATGATGAGTGGCATTTCCTCTTGTACTTATTGACTATCTGGGTCTCCTCCCTAGTGAAACTTCTGTTCAAGTCTTTTGACCACTTTCTCAGGGCTATGGAGGTATTGTACGTTTTAGTAATAAGCCTTTTGTCTGTTGTGTCATTATTAAAAATCTTCTTCCAGTCTGTGGGCTCTCTTATTATTCTTTGTTAATTCTTTTGGCATGAACAAGTGTTTTATCCTTAGTATATCCCACTTTTCGATTTCAGCTTCTGTGTGTGTGTGTGTGTGTGTGTGTGTGTGTGTGTGTTACTAGTTAAAAGCATTGGTTGTTAGGTCAGACTATCCAGAATTTTTAAATTTTGGTCTAGGGCCAGTTGCTTGCCCGGCTTGTGCTTTTTTAATTTTGTTTCCTCATCAGTAAAATATTAGGCTAACAATACCTTCTCCTGGGGTTTTGATGAGGAATCAATGGCATAGTTCTTATGAGTCACTTAAAATTTTTTGTGTGAAATTTAGGTGTTAAAGAATGTTAGCTGCTCTTCCTTATTTACTTAACGTATTTATTGAGGGTGTCTAATCTGCTCAACAATTATGAAATGACATGTTCTTTGCCATAAAGAATCTTAGAAAAACACAACCATATAACAATAAAGATAATCTTATCAGGGTAATTACAGAGGACTAGGGGAAA
>NW_022103906.1:65655891-65660819 GCF_000313985.2 Echinops telfairi
ACTCCTCTATCACTGCCAGCACCCCTGTTGTGGTTTTTTGGGGGGTTTTCAAAGTACAGAATTATGTAGTTTGCAAATAGCTATGATTTCACTTCTTCCTCTCCCAGATGGAATGTCCTTACTCTGTTTTATGTTGTTAGCTAGAACCTCCAATAAGATGTTGAATAGTAGTGGGGACAAAGGGCATCCTTGTCTGGTCCCCTTTTTCAGTGGGATTGTTTTTATCTTTTCTCCGTAGACTCTGTTGTTGATTGTCGGTTTTTCATAAATAGCTTGTATTAACTTGAGGAATTTTCCTTCCATTCCTATCTTCTTGAGCGTCTTAATTAGGAATGGGTGTGGGATATTGTCAAATAATTTTTCTTCATCTATCAATATTATCATGTGATTCTTATCCTTTTTCCTATGAATGTGGCGAATAATGTTGATGGACTTTCGGATATTAAATCATCCCTGCATCCCTGGAATGAATCTTACTTGGTCATGATTGGTGATATATTTTATATACTTTTATGTTCTATTGGCCAATATTTTGTTATAGATTTTGCATCTATGTTCATTAGAGATAATAGTCTGTAGTTCTCTATTCCTGTGGGATCCTTGCCCAGTTTAGGGATCAGTGTTATAATAGCTTCCTAGACTGAGTTTAGGAGTTTTCCATCTTTTTCTATGCTCAAGAATAATTTGTGGAGGATCAGTGTCAACCCTTCCCTGAATGCTTGGTAGAATCCTGGGGAGCTGTCTGATCCAGGAGCTTTTTGCGTAGGTAGTTTCTTAATAACTATATACATTATTCTTTTGCTATGGGTTTGTTGAAGTTCTTGACCTCTATCTGGGATAATCTAGCAAGGGAATGTTTATCCAAGTATTTTCCCATGTCTTACACATTGTTGAATTCATTAAACTACAGAACATTGTCGTACTTCGTGATTACCCTTTTAATCTCCTTGGGGTCTCTTGTGATTTGCCAGTTTCATCCCTCATGCTGGCTACAAATGTTTGTTTTCTCCTTCCTATCCTTGGATATGTTTGCCAGCGGTCTGTGGATTCTGTCAATCCTTTCAAAGTACCAGCTTTGTGCAGCATTGATTTTTTGCATTGTTCTCTTATCTTCCCACTCATTTATCTCTGCCCTGCTTTTTATTATTTATTTTCTTTCGCTATTGGAGGGATTGTTCTGTTGGCTCTGTTCTAGTTATCAGAAGTTTTGTGATAACATTTCAATTGTAAGTCTCTCATCCTTTTTCATATGTGCATTAATTGCTGTCAAGCTTCCTCTGATACCTGTTTTGTAGGGTACCAGCTCCTACAATCATATGGGTCCAAGGGGCAGACTTTATGAGCTAGTTCCATGCAGAGATAGTGAATATATTTCCAACCAAGACTTATATACACTCTAAGGGCATGCCTGTCCCCCTAATTACAGGGAACTACATATGTAACAGAAAGGGGTTGCACTAGGAGCACACATGTGACAGGAAGGCATACACATACCAAGATAGGTGGGCTGTAGGGTCAAGATGGCAGCCTACCCTTTGTTGTCCCTGAGTTGCTTGACCTTAGGCATCTTTGGGCTCTCCTTCAAGGGAACAATCCACTATCCTTATCAGAAAGGAGTGAGCCCTACTTGGGGTAGGACAGACTATAGTCTCTGATTGCATTATATGGCTGACAACCTTTAGTTAACCTTTAAGCAGTTGACTTTCAAGTGTATAGTTAGTGACCATGGGTTTTCAAACAGCACTTTAAATTTGGCATTATTATAGGTGGACATAATGGGGAATACTTTTTACTTACGAGAATGTGAGTGGGACACATCTCCAACCCATGAATATGATGGTTTCCTCCATGGGAGCCTTGGCCTCCCAGACTCCTTAACATATGACTGTTGAGAGATTGTCCTCATACACTCTCTCTCTGGTTCTGTTTCCCCCACAGCTTTTGCTGTATCTCATAGGTTTTTGTGTCTTATTCTCATTCTTACTAGTTTCTATTAACTTCTTAATTTCCTCCCTAATTTTGACCAGTACCCATTAATTTTGCAGAAGATTGTTATTCATCTTCCAATTGTTTGTCCTTTGTTTTTGTTTGTCCTTTGTTGATCTCCAGCTTTATAGAGTGGTGATCCAAGAGGGACATCTGATTGACCTCTATGTGTCTGAATTTACTCAGGCTTGACTTGTGTCCCAGCATGTGGTCTATTTTTGAAAATGAACCATGTGTACTTGAAACGAATCTGATTTTTTTTTGCACTTGGATGTAGAGCCCTATAAATGTCTATCAAGTCTAATCACCGAATTGCAGTATTTAACTCTGTAGCCTCCTTGCTGAAATTCTTTCCTGGAGACCTATCTTTCTCTGATAGTGGTGTATTAAAGTCACCTACTATGATTGTTGAGTCTGTGATTTCTTTTTTTAATCTTTTGAATAATTTCGCAAATTTTGCAGGTCTCTTGTTAGCCATGTATATATTTATTATGCTCACTGGTTCCTGTTCTACTGATCTTTTGAGCAATCTGTAGTGCCCATTCTTGTCCCTTGTCATGGTTTGGAGATTAGGATTGCAAACCCTGCTTTTTTTTTAAGTTGCCATTTGCTTGGAATATTTTTCCACCAGCCTTTTAATCTGAGTCTACTTTTGTCTGTGAGCTTAAGATGTGTCTCTTCTAGGCAACAGATTGATGGGTTGTGTTTTCTGACCCAGTCTGATAATCTTTGTCTTTTAATGGACAAATTCAGGTTGTTGACATTCAGCGTTATCACCACCACCTTGGGAATCAATGCTGCCATTGCGTACCTTTTGCGTTAGCATTTTTTCTAATTCCCTTCATCACAGTGTGCTGTGTATATGTGGGAGGCTTCATTCTTGCCTTCATTTCCCCTCTAACGCCATGTTAACATGGTAGTTGTTTTTAGCGTGTTGCCTTCTGGATGGAGTTATGCTATACGGTCATCTCTTGCTTGTGCTGAAGAGAAAATGTGTCTGAATTTGGTCGTAAGGGTGAGTGTGACTTCACGTGGTAAGCAAGAAAAATTATGTTCACAGAGGAGATTAAATGAAAACCACAGCACATTGGCTTCTTGCTGTTTTCAGGTGTCAACAAGTCAATCCCAGCTCATAGGGACCCAATGTACAACACAAGACACTGCCTGGTGTTCCACCAAACTCAAACATGTGTCAGGTTTCAGCCTGTTTTCTAGTGTGAAACATGATACAGACATCATATCATTTTATAGTTTAATCATAGTCTACAATAATGATGGGAATAGAGTAAATCCTTTGAGAGTAAAACCTTCAGGACCTTCATTTCCTGGTGGGGCATGGCTCAAAATGCCAATACAAAGTCACAAGAATCTACTAATAAGTGGTACTTGAAACACATGAAATATTAATTTGGAAAATTTGGAGTCATCAACAATGAAATAGTGTACATAAAGATCTATATACTAGGCATTAAGGAGCTGAAATAGACTGGTATTGGCTATTGTGAATCAGAATATTATATAGTTTACTGGCCTGGGAATGACACAATTAAGAGGTATGGTACTTAATTCAGAAACAGTTATTGAAAAATATGGACTTAGTGTTAGAAATGAAGCTGGTGATCACATGGTAGAATTTTGAAAGGCCAATGATTGTTCAAACTAAATACCTTTTTTCAACAACACAAATGACAACTATACATGTGGACTTCTTCAGATGGAATCACATACATCCAATTAGTGACCTATGTGAGCAGACGCAATGGAGAAGCTCAATATCAGCAGCTAACACAAGACCAGGGCCTGAATCTGGAACGGAAGATGAATTGTTCATATATAAGTTCATATTAAAGTTGAAGACAATTAAAACAAGTACATGAGAATCAAAAGACGACCTGAGCCTATCCCAACTGAAATTCCAGAACATCTCAAGAACAGATTGATGCATTGTACACTAATGACAGAAGATTTGATGTGATTAAACAATAGAATGATATGATATCTGTACTACCTCCCAATAAAAAGGTTTTGGGGAAAAATAGCAACAACTCAAAATTTTGAGGACAGCACGTGAAGATAAATCCAAATATTATATGAAATATAAAGACTTAGAATTAGAAAACCAAAAGGGAAGAGCATATTCAGCATATCTTAAACTGAATGAAGTCAAGAAGAAAATTCAAGCTTAAAGTATAATATTGAAAGATTCTATGGGGGGGAAATATTGAATGATGCAGGAAAGAATACACAGTCACTATACCAAAATGAACTAGTCCACATTTGGCCATTTTAGGAGGTAGTATATGAGCAAGAACCAAGGGTAAAGGATGAAGAATTTCAAGGGGCACTGAATTTATTAGCCAGAAACAAGGCTCTGGGAAACTGATGGAATACCAACTGAAATGTTTCAACATGCTTATGAAGCACTGGAAACACTCATTTTTCTATGTTAGCAAATATCAATATATATCCATGGCTAACTGACTGGAATAGATCCATAGAATGTACCCATTCTAAAAAAGTTGACCCCCAGAGCATGCTCAAATTATAGTATAGTATTACTGATATTACTTGCAAGTAAAATTTTACTGAAGATCATCCAATAATGACTGTCACACTACATTGACAGGGAACTGCCAGAGGTTAAAGCCAGACACAGAAGAGGACAAGGAACAAGGAATGTCATTGATAATGTAAGATAGATCTTGGCTCAGGATAGCAAGATAACAGAAATGATGCTTACTTTTGTTTTATTGACTATGCTAAGGCAGTGCATTGTGTCAATCATTAGCAAACAGTGGATAACCCTGAGGAGAATGGGGTGTCCAGTACACTTCAATGTATTCCCACAAAACTTGTATATGGATCAAGGGGCAGTTGTGTGACCAGAACAAGGGAATATTGTATGGTTTAAAACCAGAGTTGTATCCACACACCATACTTGT
>NW_022103906.1:65660919-65677196 GCF_000313985.2 Echinops telfairi
CTGAGCAAATCATCAGAGAAACTGGATTCCATGAAGAAGAGTGTGACATCAGCATTGTAGAAAGACTTTTTAACCACCTGCAATATGCAGAAGACAAAACCTTGCCAGCTGAAAGTGAGGAGGGCTTGAGGCATTTGCAGGTGAAGATCAAGGATATTAGCCTTCAGTATGGATTAAAACTCAGTGTAAAGAACACAAAAATCCTCAAAATTGGACCAGCAGGTAACATCATGGTAAATGGAGAAAGGGTTGAAATTATCGAGGATTTTGTTTTGGTTGGATTCACAATCAATACTGATGGAATCAAGAGATCAAAAGGTGAGTTGCATTAGGTAAAGGTGCTGCACAAGACCTCTGTAGAGAAATGAAAAGCAAGTATGTTACATTGAGTAGTTAGGTGTGCCTGGTCCAAAACATGGTATGTCAGTTTCCTCATATACGAAAGTTGGATAGTGAATAAAGAAGAGCAGAGAAAAATCTATGCATTTAAATTGTGATGGTGGAGAAGACTACTGAAAGTATCGACTGCTAAAAGGACGAATGTATCTGCACATTGTATATCTGTACAAATGTGTCTGTACAAGGAGTACAGACAAAGTGTCCCTTGAGGGAAAGATGGCAAGACTTCATCTTACATACGTTGGACATGTTGTGAGAAGAGACCAGTCCCTGGAGAAGGACATCATGTTTGGTCAAGAAGAAGAGAAGAAAAACAAAAAAAGGAAGTCCCTCAAAGCGATGGTTTGAAACCTTGGCTGCCACAATGGACTCCCACATGGGAACCAGGATGAGGAAGGAGGTCCATGACAGGCCGTGCTTTGCTCTGTTGTGCATGGGGTCTCTGTGGGTTGGAACCAAATCAAATGACCCTAACAAGACATGTGTATCTTTGAGTCTGAATGGACTTAATTTGGTGGAATTTTGTTTGTTTTTAGTTTATAGGTAAAATACTAAACAAGAAAGAGCATCAAAATACCATTGAAGAAATACACAAGGCCATGGTGTCAAAAAAAATTAGTGATTCTGCAGTCATTTCATGGGAAAGAGTGAATGGTACTGACAAAAGAAGTCCCATGTGTCCTGGAAGTACTGGCAACAAATCAATATCTACTCATAGAGACACTATAGAACGGATAGAATTTCCCCTGTTGAGTTTCCAAGACTGTAATTCTTGAAGAGAGTAGAAACACCTGTCCTTCTCCCACAGAGTCTCTGGTGCTTTCCAACTGGCAACATTGAGGCCAGGCCACAGCCTAGTGGTTAACCCCTAGGCCATCAGGGCAAAAGCAAGGTTCCAGGAATTGGCAAAATACCAACTGATATGTTTCAGCAAATAGACTTAGTATTAAGCTTTTCCACTTACATATGCCAATAAATTTAGAAGACAGCTAACTGGCAAGTGATGGAAAGATATTAATTTCTGTTCTTTCAAGGAAAAGTGACCAAACTTTAAAAAAAAAGAATTTGCTGCCATTGAGTTGATGCTGACTCATAGCCAACCTCGAGGACAGGGTAGACCTAACTGCCCCTGTGAGTTTCTGAGATGGTAATTCCTTAAGAGAATAGAAAGCACTGTCGTTATCCCATAGAGAAACTGCTGACCGTAATGTTAGCGGCCCAATGTGTAACCACTATGCCATTAGGACTCCTTCAGGTGATCTAAAAGAATATGAAAATTGCCTGATAATATAATTTCTACTGCATGCAAGTAAAGTTATGTTGAAGATCATTCAAAAAAGTACCTCTCATACGTATTCCATCTGTTTGCTAAGCAAATAATCTAATATTGTGGGCTATATGAAGAATATGGAAACAGGTTTAGAGAAAGATTCATTAACATACAGTGTTGGGCAAATGACCCAACCTTGCTTGCTAAAGTGCAAGGATTTACTGATGAAGATCAGTGTGGATTACTTACACCTTAACATAAAAAGATACAACAATTTCAAAAATGTAGCAGTAAGCAACATCATAGTAAAGAAACAAAATATCTAAGTGTCAAGAATTTCATTTTACATGGATCCATAATAAACATTCATGGACAAAGCACTCAAGAAATCAGAAAATGTATTGCATTGGGTATATCTGTTACAAAGGACCCTTGTATAGTTTCAAAAATCAGTTCTCACATTAAGCAAATGTGTGCTTGACAAAAACAGTGTTATTTTAATGGTCTCATATGCACGTGAAAGCTGTACAATGCACCAGCAAGTCCAAAGAAGAACTGATGCATCGGATTTGTGGTGTTGAAGAGTGTTGGATCCATCCTGAACTGCCAGAAGAATGAACAAGTCTGTCTTAGAAGAGGTTCATAGAGAATGCTCCTTAGAAGTGAAGATTGTGAGACTTCGTGTCCTGTTCTTTCAACCTATTACATAGAGGGACAAATCACTTGGGGGGAGATATCAAGCTAAGTAGAATAGATGAGCAGCAAAAGCAGAGAAAGAACCTCATAGAGATGGATTGACGCAGTGACTGAAACACTGGGGTTAATACAGCAATGATTGTAAGTCAGGGGCAGGATCTGACAGTGCCTTATCCAATTGCATTGTAGGGTTGATCTTATTTAGAGTCAACTGGGAAGTACATAACCACAACAAAAGTAAAATTAGCAAACAAATTATTTTCATTTCTCTAGATATACACAAGGATTAAAACGTAAAGGCATAAAGTGCTTGGTAAACATTTTAAACTCACCAGATGGATTTTTTTTCTGATAAAATAAATTAACGTAATAAAATGTGCATTTTCTCTTAATTTTTGCCTTTTTTTGGTATTTTGGTGAGAAATCTTAAATTCCTTCTGGCTTCTTCCAGTGTTTTAACAATAAAGATTTTATTTTAATAATTTTTCTTGGCGCACAATAGATGAAAACCTATCGAAGTATCTATATTCATATTGGCATACAGAAATCTTATTCAATGAAAGGCCTTATTTAGTATTCATAAAATTAGAGAAATGGAAATTTAAGTTGTAGAACTGTAAGCCAAGAACAAATACTAATATACATATAGCTCATCATAAATAAAAAGATACTTAAAATATATTATAGTTGTGATTTGTTTGCTATTGGGATTACATAATTACAAAATGACAAATATTGTTTTGGATTTTCATAATGTCCTCAAATCATTTAAAATTGACAACTATTTTTGATGATTCTATAATATTTGTGCATGAAGTCATCTCTGATGGTTTATGGTGCCAACTAAGCCTATAGAAGGAAGTAGTTTGAGTTTAATCAGGTTGCAGCTTGATTGGAGGGCAGCTGAGATAAAAACACTTAGCATCCCATCTTTTTCTTTGCCGGTGATCAGTGATCAGACCAACAGGCTGCTCCGAGAGCTTGTGTGCTGCACTACCTGTGGGCCAAGCCACGTAGATCTTGTCACTAGAGCTTGAGGTTTCTTTGAGACCTGCTTCATCACACAGCTGGTACATACATCACATGAACTTGAGGCTGTTGGATCCTCTCGCTGTGCTTGAGTCTGAGATCCCATCTGGACCTGCTTCTCTAAGCTCCCATGCTACCGATGCTGCTGCCCCACCCTGCCATCTGCTGTCTTCTGGCGGACTCTGCCTGTCTTTCCTGAGGGAAGACTCCTCTGTCTGCTTCCATGGCAGCCCACATGAGTGGAAGGACATCAGTATATTAACTGTTTCACGAAAGTGAGTTGAAATGAGTCCTCTGTACTATTGTGTGGACCAAATTAGCTCTTATATTCCTTCTTGCTGTATAAACCTATCCTCAAATTTATTCATAATGTTCTGGATTTGTTTCTCTAAAGAAACAAAATGAATATAAATGAAATAATGAATATTACAATGAAATATATAAATAAAAAATATATAAAGTAATGAATATAAAAATGAAATAAAAATAAGAAACCTTGGAATAAAACAAATGCTTATATATATCTATACATATATGTAAATTTCACTAGATATCTTGTGGGATACATTTTTAGCTAAATTTTCCTAGGTTACACAAAAATAGCTACAATTTACAGAAACTATTAGACAAAAAATCAGCTAACTTTTATAGAAGTTAATTTTGTATCAATAGTTGAATATAAAATTATGTATAAATCGCCAATATAATTAATTAATTAAACTATATTTACGTATTAAAATCTACATATCATAAATGACATGTGTATTTATGGTTTAATATAAAATTGTTTTAAAAAACTAGGTCTATTGTATATATTCAATATATTTATAAGGTTAAGAAATCAATGATAAATGTACATTTATCATATTTAAATGTGACAAAAGTTTAAATAAATTAAATAACAAATGCCAGCAAGCTGTCCATGGGCGAAACTAACTATTAGGAGGCTTAACTACCAAATGATTTGCAGTGTGTGCTTACCCACAGGCATCTCCAAAAGACCTGACAATCGACTTCCAAAAATTTGCTCCCGAAAACCCTCTGGTGCATAGTTTTCTCTCCATACCTGAGGCCACCATGAGCAGGCATGAACTCTACAAAAGCTGGTTTGGTTTTGGCTTTAATGTGTATACAGGTGTATGTATCAGTGCTGTTTGTGTGAAATTCATAGAATTGATTTATGTAGCCAAAATATTATGTTAGTTACGTAAAGTTCTATGACACCATTCAAAGCAGTAAAATATGTGTGAAAGAAGAGTTTTAATGCTTATATACATTTATTATTCATCCAATTAAAAATGTATTCTAGGTACAATGATGTGAAGGCAAAGACATACTGACAAAGGTGTTTTGCAGCATAATGTATAATATCAAAAGGAAATTACTTAGATAAGTTTATCTTCCCCATAACAGAAAAGAGCCCCCAAATTAAAATTATATTTTTAGAATAATTAGTGGTACCAAAATGTTTTGTAGAAATATGTTAAATAAAGAATAAACAGAAAAATAGCATCTTCAGTATTATGCAAGTTTATATGTAAAATATACAAATATACAAATATTCACTATAAGTAAATGTGAATAAAATGTGTGAGTAACTATACAGAAAATCCAAAGAGGTTCATTTATTTATGCCATAATGGATCTGAAGAAGAGATTGGAGGTGAGAACACTAACGATAAAAGCCTGGATGTGCTAGGAACTAGCGTCAAGATCATAACACATAAAGAAAGCAAAGGGTTATTGAAAAGAGGAAAGAAAGAAAAGACTAAATTGAACTTCTGAAGGATCTCTGTACCTTGCTCTTGAACATAGGGAAACAAAAATAAATGGAGGAAATGATGAAGTAAATGAGCAGAATAGAACATTTCAAAGGGCATTCCCAGCAGGCAAAATCAAGTATAATAATGAAATGTGCTAAGTCTGGAATTAGGAAACCAGAATGTAAGGGCACACATGACATTTCTCAAGCTGTAAGAATAGAAGGGGGGAAATGAAGCCGAGAGTTACAATGTTGAAGGATTACGTGGGTAAAATATTGAACAACACAGGTAGCATTAAAAGAGTATGTTGGGAATATAATTGATTGATGTTCAAACATTTCAGGAGGTAACAAATGACTGAGAACTGTCAGTACTTAAGGAAGACTTCCAAGCTCTGCTAAAGGCATTGATGAAAAGTCAGGATCCAGTATTGAAGGGACACCATTGAAATGATTCAACAAAAGGATGCAGTGCTGAATGTACTAAATCATCTATGGCTAGAAAGGTAGAAGGTAGAAGACATCAGTCTATGATTTTTTTACTAATATGTATATACAAACAACAACAACAACGGAGAGAAGCTCCCCTGGACAGAGCTTTCCTAGCATGCATTTTTCCCCACTAGGTCAGCATCAAGCAACTTGCTCTGAGGTAGTGCACCCACTGGTGTTGCTGGGAAATTTCTCTGTTGTCACGGTGAATTTTTTCATAAGAGCAGTTTCACTCGAAGATTGTATTTCGTGATGGCCAATTTAAAAGAACAGCATGGGCCTGTGAAATTTTGTTTCCTGCTCAGAAAAATGCTGCAGAAATAGTTGTGATGTTAAATACAGATTACAAGGACAGCATTATGGGAAAAGCTCAAGTGTACGAGGGCTTTTCTTGTTTCAAAAAAGGTGAAATGTAGATTGATTATAAACCTCACTCTGGATGTCTGTTAACTTCCCAAATGGATGAAAACGTCAGCTTGTAGTGCATTTGGAGTTCATTCTACCAGGACAGACTGTTAATCAACTTTTCCATTTAGAGGTTCTGAAAAGATTGGGTAACATTGTGTGACAAAAAGGCCTGATTTGTGGCAGATGGGGGATTGGTTTTGCCACCACAGTGTACCTGCTCACACGGCCATCTCAGTGCACTAGTTTTTTCTAAAAACAGCATGCCTTTCTTGCCCCATGCACCTTACTCACCTGACCTCACTCTGTTTGATTTCTTTTTGTTTCTGCAAATGAAGAGGATCGTGAAAGGACAGTGATTTGACAACTTAGAGGAGGTGAAGAGGTAACTGAAGGTGTTGTCAGCTATCCAAATAGATGATTTGAAAAATGTTTCCAAGAATGGCATGACAGATTTGACAAGTATATTAAATGTAATAGAGAGTACTTTGAATGTGATAAGGTTGTTTTTAAATTTAAAAAAAAATAGCTTTGATAAAAAATTCTGGTTGCCAGAGGTGGGGTACCACCTCTCATATTGAGTGATGTTGTTGTCAAGGCCCATCTATTTGTTTCTGGCACACGGTGACATTTTTTAAAACAGAACCAAAAATTGCTCTGTCCTGTCTCATCCTCACAATTGTTCTTATGTTTGAGCCCATCGATGCAGCCACTCTACCATCCATCTTGTCAAAGGTCTTCCTCTTTTTATCTGCCCCTCTACTTTACCAAGCATGATGTCTTTGTCCAGGGCCTGGTCTCTCTTGAAAACATATCCAAAGTATGTGAAATAAAGTCTCATCATCCTTGCCTCTAAGGGGCTTTCTGGCTGTATTTCTTCCAAGACAGACCTGTTATTTTGACAGTTAATGGTACTTTTGAAGCCATATATATGGTTTTCTCTGGTTTCTCACTCATCTATACCTGGAAATTTGGATGACAGCTACTTGGTCAACTATCAGGAAGAGATCAATATTTGAGCCCATTCCAAAGATAGATGATCCAAAAGAATGCTCAAACTATAGAACCACACATTGATGTAAAATGCAAGTACAAGTTTGCTTATGATCATTCAGCAGTGGTTGTAGCAGTACATTTACAGGGACTGCCAGAAGTTCAGGCCAGATTCAGAAAAGGACATGGAACAAGGGATATCACATAGATCTTGTCTCAAAGCAAAGAATACCAGAAAGATGTTTACTTGTGCTTCATTGATTATGCAAAGGCATTCAACTGTGTGGACTGTAAACTGTGAATAAGCTTGAGAAGAATGGAAATTCCAGAGCGCTTTATTGTGAACATTTGGAACTTGCATATGGATCAAGAGGCAGCTGTATGAACAGAGCCAGGGAACACTGCACGGTTTAATAACCAGAAGCGTGCAACAGAGTTGTATCCTCCAATCATATTTATTCAATTAGTTAAATGATCAAATATCCAGAGACGCTGGATTATATGAGAAGAGTGTGGCATCACAATTGGAAGAAGGCTTATTAACCACCTGTAGTATGCAGAGGATACAACCTTGCTTGCTGAAAGTTTGCTGATGAAGATCCAGGATTGTAGCCGTCAGTATTTATTGCAACTCAATAGATGAAGAACAAAATCCTAACAACTGGACCAATAGGTCACAACATGATAGATGGAGAAAAGGTTGAATTGTCAAGAATTTTGTCGTGCTTGGATACACAAATCAATGATCATCAAGAGAACAAAAGTCGTATTGAATTAGGTAAAGCGGCTTCACAAGACCTCTTGAGTGATTGAAGAGTGAGCATGTTACTTTAAGGACTCACCACTGCCATCAAGTTAATGCTGACTCAGAGCTACTTTCTGTGGGTTTCTGAGACTGTAGCTGTTTACGGCAATAGAAAGCACAGTCTTTTTCCCGTGGAGCTGGTGCTGGTTTTGAACTGCTGATCTTGTGGATGCACAACCAACATGCCACCAGGTCACCTGATTTTGAGAACTAATAAGTACCTACTCCAAGCCATGGCATATTCAATTCCCTCATATGCGTGTGAAAGTTGGATATTGAATAAAGAAGACCAAAGAAGAATCGATGTATTTGAATTATGGTGCTGTAGAAGAATATTAGAAGACTGCTAGAAGAACAAACTGATTTGTGTTGGAAGAAGAGAGCCATAGTGCTCCTTTGAGGCAAAGATAGGAAGGCTTAGTTTTCTATACTTAGGACATATTGTTAGGAGAGACAAGTCTCTTGAGAGGACATTATGTTTCGTAAAGTGGAAGGGCGGTGACAAAGACGACACTCAAGGAGATGGATTGACACTGTGGTTACATCAAAGGCTCAGAGATAGAAACAATTGTCAGGATGGCACTAGACTGTGCAGTCTTTTGCTCTGTGGTGCATAGAGTTGCTATGGGTCGGAGCTGATTGGATGGCACCTGATAACAACAACATGGCACTTTCAATAATCTTTGCCAGTGCCATAATTTAAATGCATTGATTCTTCTTTTGTCTTTCTTATTCAATATTCAACTTTCACATGCATGCGAGGCAACTGAAAAGACATTGGCTTGGTCAGGTGCACCTCAGTTCTCAAAATAACCTCCTTGTATTTTCAACACCTTAAAGACGTCTTGTACAGCAGATTTACGCAGAGCAAAGTGTCTTTTGATCTCTTGTTGGCTGCTTCCATGACCATTAAGAGTGGTTTCCAACAAGGCGATCTCTTTGACAACTTCAATCTTTTCTCCATTTTTCATCATGTCACCTATTGGTGCAGTTGTGAGAATTTTGGTCTTGACATTGAGTTGTCATCCGTATTGACAGCTGCAGTCCTTGATCTTCGCCTGTAGATCCTATGACACACTTGTTTCTCTCAGATCAATTCCAATTTATGGCTTTCTCATGTATTACAGACTGGAATTGCTCCTCCTTTGGACTGCATTGACATCCTATGCAAAAATTGTCTTTCAAAAACGAAAGGTCTTTTTTTCATTTAAAGTCTTAAGTTAGTTTGCTGAGGTCAGCACATTATGTATTGAAGTAAGACCAAGTGATGTGATCACATGTAACGAAGTCATAACACTATGTACATTTATATTTGTCCAAACAATTGGACATCTGGCTTTAATGAAGTTGACACATAAAATTAAATCACAATTATCTCTGCAAAGCTTCTCTAAATCTATGAGTATTTAAAAATAATGTGTGCAAACCTAGGGCATTGTTTGAACATGCACATCTACGCAAGTTTTAGTTAATATGATCCTATTCAAAGCACAGAACTACTGACATAGGTGTCAATATGTGCAGACATCCTATCACCGAGTATACATTCCTATCACACTGACTAAATGGGAGTGCCAATGATTGGTATTTTATTAGTAATAATACACATTATTATAAGATAATGTTATCTGCAGAATAGTGCTATATTATTTATTAAATAATATAATATAAAACAATATCATTTGGAGTTTTGAAGTTATGGTTTATGAGAATTTGATATTGGAAGAAAGATTTTGTATTTAATATCATCGGTAGTGTTAAATCATTGAAAACTTGTGTGAATCTACTGACAAGGCTTCTGGGCACACAGATGGGAAATCGTACGTACTAGTGTTATCTAACAGAAATGAAGAACATCCATCTATTTTTATGCAATCTAGTTTAGAGGAGAAAAAAATACAAAATGCTGTTCTGTGGAAAGAAACACCTTGCTGGGATACTGAATTGTCCGCTGTGTACATCTCTGCAACCAGTCATGTATTTGATTTCTCTTTTTCCTTACGGTGGCTGGTTCAGTATTCTTCATGTTGAAGGTCCTCAGTAAGTCATGGCAGACTGAATGCTTTCTGTGATATTTTTTGTCCCACCACTGATTTATTGCATTCCATTCAAGCAACAATGAAGAACAGGTGGAGAAATGATGCAGCTCTTCTGAAATCTCTGTTCCTTTAGCTGTTCAACTCTACTTCAATAGGGAATGTGCATCTGTCAGAATGGGAGATAAAAGAAAGTATTTTTTGTTTGAAGAGCCTGTGTCCATTTGACTGATTCTAGTCAAATAGAACAAGTCTGCAATTCCTTTGAGTTCAAATGGCAGCCTTTCAGGAATTTCTGCTAACAGCTATAGGGCACAACATTTCAAATGACAAACAAACACAACAAAAAACCCTTGGAATTGTTTCAGTGGTCAATGCTTTTTAAGTATTCAGGAGTAGTGCTCTAACACATTGGTTCCTAAACCAGCTGAACAATACATGGCACTTATAAAATAAGAACAATATAATTGTTTCTATAAATTGTTTTAAGTCTGTGTACCCAAGAAAGTCTATCTTGTTCTTAATAAATGGACTTGAAAACATGATACATAGAAAATAAAAGAAAAATTCAATTGTTATTAATGTCTAATTTGGTAGCATTATCAGATAAGGTAGGATTATATTAAATGATTATTTGAATTTGTTGCAAAAAATTTCAGTTTATAGTGTGAAGGCAGAATAAGGTTTGAGGAATGTGCATAAGAAAAGGTTTATGTTAAAATGTCATTAAACCATTGGACTCTACTCATTCTCTAAGTCTAAGGTCGGTAGAACATTAAATATTTCATAGCTTTATAAAGTATTACTGAGCCCCAGGGGTGCAGTGCATAAATGCTCAGCTGCTATCTGAAATTGAGGCTGTTCAAACCCATCAGCTGTTGCAATGGAGAAGCTTGTGACAGGCTGCTTTGGGGAAGACTAACCACCTTAAACACTACACGACAGCTCTCCATTGTCCAACACTGTCATTATGAATCAGAATCAAATTGATGGCTAGAAGTTTGATCATTTGGGAAACAATGTCTTTAGCAATGTGCTAACACTAGTGATCTATAAGAAAGCATTCAATATTTATTAACTCTTTCCCATTTAGGGAGGAAAGAGCTTTAAAGATCAGTAGGTGCTTTTTTGTCTCAGTAATTATGACAATCCTAAAATGCAAATCCAAATTAATAGACCCCCAAGTTCTCATTCATATGTAATTAAAAATAATACCAGTAACAAAAATATTAGAAAACAATTCCTCTATCTTAAAACGCATGTTGTAATTCAGTAGGTATTTAGCAAGTACGAATTTACAAGTAAGGGGTACATTCTCCAGAAGGAAAGTAGATCACATACTTTAAACACGTTGGAACATTTCAATGAAATATATTTGTCTTAGAAAGGTAAAAATTACATATAATTTCATTAAATGTATCAGTGCATGAAGATGGGCCAGTCAATGATATTTCCACAGCAGAGCATTTGGATTTCGAGGCTATGTTTTCATGTTACATATTTAGACCAGATAACCCGCATCTCTGTTTGTTTCCTTTCCCTTAGCAGTTCATCTACCATCCAGAAAATGCATTTGGAGAACCTCGGAATTTAAAATTGCTTTGGCAACCTGCGAAGGGATCTAGTCCAAACCTCTGTGCCATGAAGACAACTATGCCTATAAAGAGATGATTGTGCTTGCTGTCTCTGCCTTCTTTAGACTGTGGAAACAATGGAGAGGGAGCTGGAAAATGTTCAAATAGCACAATCTGTTTGGGTGTACTTCCCTTCTGTAAACCCAGGCGGAATCATAAGGTAGTTCAAGTACTTTCCATTGAATAGCATCCAGAAACAGCTTATTACCTACAATCACATAATAAGTATTTGTCTATAATGTTTTTGGAAAGCTGAAAACTACCACATAATTTGACTGGTCTCTCTGTGTTTAGTAATAAAACTTTACCAGTGTATGTGTTTTGAGTTTTAGAATTTTCATAACCTTTTAAAATTGGTTCATTTGTGCTTTCTATAAGCCAAATAAATCATTAAATATCAGAAAGAAATAATCATCCATGAGACTTTGCAGTGTAGCGTATCAATTGGCATTGATGCTGTGGTTTGTGTAGCATAATCTGATTATGGAGAACCTGTGCAGAGATAAATGGCTGTAGAATATACAAATAGTTTATGGTCAGTCCAAATAAAACAATGGTAGTAAATTATGTATGTATGTTCAGATCATGTCACCAAATACAGAGAGAATTCATGAGAAGTCCTTTGGACAAGAGTAATCTTATGATGACAGTTTCAGTTAAGATGATAAAGCATTGTGCAGTGTGAAGAAAACTGAGCATCCATAAGTGGTCCCATCATGAAAGCAACAAAAACACCCTTCATCTATACTATCCAATAGATTGCTATATGGAAGTTGTTTTGGTTGAAGATACAACAAAGTAGTAGTATTAATCAACTTACACACACACACACACACACACATCAGCAAAGCATCCTGGGTAAAAGTTTTATGAACCCACGGAATGCATCATATAAACTGGTCATTGCAATAATCTGATGGAATGTGTTGCTATGCCCTACACCTGCAACACAGAATATATCGAGTTTGTAGATATCAGTGAATCAGTTCAAAATCATAGGGATCCTATATGCAGCAGAATCAATTGCTACCCAGTCCTGCACAATGCTTACAATTGTGATGCTTGAGCCCTGTGTTAGAGTCACTGTGTCAATGTCCTTGAGGATCTTCTTTATTTTCACTAACGCTACACTTTACTCATCATGATGTCCTTTTCCAGAGACAGGTCTCTTCTGACGTGGTCAAAGTACATGAAACGAAGTCTTGTCATTGTCACTTCTAAGGATCATTCTGGCTGAACTTCAGGACAGATTTGTTTGTTCTTTCAGCATTCTGTTGTACTTTCAATATTCTTCACCAATATTCAACTGTATCAGTTCTCCTGTGGTAGTCCTTATTCTTTGTCCAAATTTCACATGTGTAGGAATCCATGGAAAAGACCCTGCTGTGAGTGAAGCACACCTTAGTCCTCAACGTGATATCCCAGTTTCATGTCGTAGATTTGCCTTATGCAACATGTCATTTGGTTTCTTAGCTGCTGCTTCCATGACATTGATTTGAGATATAAACAGAATAAAATCCTTGGCGAGTCAATCTTTTCTCTAATTATCATGCTACTTGGTCCATTGTGAGGATGCTGGTTTTGTTTACATTGAGCCGTAATCCATATAGAAGTCTGATATCCTTGATATTCATTAGCAAATGCCTCAAGTTCTCCTCTTTTGCAGCAGTAAGCTTGTGTCATCTGAATATCTCAGGTTATTAATAATCCTCCCTTCAATCTTGATGTAGCGTTCTTTTCTATATTGACCAGTTTCTCTGATTCTTTGCTCAGCATACAGATTAAATAAGACTGGTGAAAGGATATAACTGTATCGCAAACATTTTCTGATTATAAACCACACCCCTTATTCTGTTTGAACCACTGCCTTTTAGGCTAAGTACAGGTTTTTCATAAACATCATGAAGTCTTCTGGAATTCCTGTTCTTCTCAATGTTTTCTATAATGTCTTAGGATCCACAAGGTCTAATACTTTTGCATAGTCAATAAAACACAAGTAAATCTCTTTATGGGATTATATGCTTCGGTCAAGTTCCATCTGGGATCAGCATTATTCTCTTTATATCACATTCTCTTATGAATGTTGTTGGAATTTCTAGCAATTCTCTGTCAGTGTATAGCTGACTTTGTTTTTGAATTATCTTTTAGGTGCATATGAATTACCTAAAGTAAACTTTTAGGTGCATATGATATCATTGATATAGTATACATACTCATACATGCTGACTGAATACTAATTTCTTAAACTGCAACATATATTCAACTAACTTCAGCTCCATGTAAACTGCACTTCTGGTTAATTCTGGGGGCTTGTTAGAGGTTAGCTTTAAGTGAATCGGCAAGGTAAAATCATCTTGGCCCAGTAAACTGTTGTGATATTTACTGTATAAACACAGTGTTTCAAAATCAAAGGAAATACTTGTAGGAAAGATCACCGATCCTCCTATTCCATGCCCAAAACTCAACCACGTGGGGACAATCATTGTTATGGAATGCTCTATCTACTAAGTGTTTTTATGAAGGAAAAATAATATAATTATTGTAAGATATGGTTTTAAAAATTACTTCTCTCCTAGAATTTCCATCACATTCATTGTCCCTCCCAAACACTTTTTTTATATAATAGCCCTAAGTAACAGTGTGATTGGTAGGGGGCATATTTCAGTCTCTGTTGGTTTTCCAAAAAAAAAAAAAAGATATTGCATTAAACATATATTTCTATTAGCCATTCCAAAAAGAAATATATAAAATACATAGTAGTAGAAAGACATTATGAACTTAAGTTATAAATGTTTTAGATAAAGATTGTGCTTGGAGGAATATGTTTGTTATATAGTAGTTGACAAAAAAGAACAACTAACCTATAAACCTGAGCAAATAAAGGAATGTAAAAAGGAGAGTGAGAGAGAGAGCAATGGAAGGTTTTTAGTATCAAGCATGCCTTACGCAGAATGAATGTGTTTTGTATATAGCTCCTTGCCTTAATAAATATGTAATATAAATTTAAGCAAACTTCTATTTTGTATATTTGCAAACTACAAAGTTAAAAAATGAACATTTGGGGGAGTTTGTATTTTGCATACTCAAGGTGAGAATTGAGTTTTAAATAAACCTATAATATTTTATGTGGGAACATGGTTTTTAGTATCCAGACCTTGGCGCGAGTGCATTAGAAGTGGAAACGAGATTAGAGATGTATTTGTAGAGCTAACGCGATGCAGCATTCCGACTCTGTGATTCTGCAGGCCTGGAGAAAAAGAGAGTAAGTGAATAACAATTGTGAGAAGAAGAGAAAATGAATGACGAAACATTCAAATGAGAATATAAGAATTAGTGATATTCACTACTGAAAATAAGCAATGTTTCAGCAATAATTTCTTCAGAGGTGTTGAGCGCCAAATGTTCACAGATGTTGGTTTATAAGCACAATGAAATAAGAATGCATATAAAATGTGTTAGTGATAAATAAGAGGAAGCAGTCTATTCATAAATGAAAAACAGCACACAGTTTAATTATGGACAGTATGTGCCTTCTTAAATATTTGTATGTCCTGAAATGAGAGTGAGAAGTGAGGATAAACCACAAAGCTAAAAGTAATTTTCAAGATTAAAGTAGCAAAATTCAATGACAACATGATAAGCAATGACAATCACTTTAATTACCATCAAACGGTAAAAGTAAGCAACAGTACAGGCTTTCAAGGTTCTGTGTCTAGCACTGCCTAAATCATCGCTCAGTCTGCTTTGATCCAGTGAACAAGATCTGCATGAATCAATAAAGAAGACTTCCTTTGCTTATGTACAAGGACTAAATGTTAAAAAATAAAGAGAAAAAATTCAAGACAAGTGAATACTCTAAGAGGAAACTTAATGCATGATTGTAGTTGTTGTGTTCTTGTTAGGTGCCAACCAGTTGGGTCTGTCCCATAGGGACCCGAAGCACAACAGAACAAAACCCTTCCCAGTCCTGTGCCAGCCTCACCATTGTCCCTGTCTCACCATTGTCCCTGTGCCAGAGTCCACTGTTGCAGCCCTGGTGTCATCCCATCTCATGGAGGGCCTGCCTCTTTCTTCCTGCCCCTTTACTTTACCAAACGTGAAGTCCTTCTCTAGCGACTGGCCTCTCCTGATGGTATGTCCAAAGTATGTAAAATGAAGTCTTGCCCTTCTTGCTTCTAAAGAGCTCTCTGGTCATACTTCTTCCAACAAAGTTTGGTTTTTCCTTTTTAGCAGTCCATGGAATTTTCAATATTCTTCTCCAGCACTACAACTCAAAAGAATAAATTCTTTTCTGGTCTTCCTTATTCAATCTCCAACTTTCACATGCATATGAAGCAAATGAAAATATCATGACTTGGGTTAGGAGCACCTTATTCCTCAAAGAAACATCCTTATTCTTTAATACTATCAAGGGGTCTTGTGCAATAGATTTACCTAATGCAACACATCTTTGTATCTCTTGTCTGCTTCTTTCATGGGTATTGATTGTGGATCCAAGCAAGACAATAATCTTTGACAACTTCAATTTCCCACCCACCCCCATGTATCATGATGTTACTTACCTATAGGTCCAGTGGTGAGATTTTTGGTGTCCGCACCCCCCACCTTAGGTACAAAATATTTTATTTTATTTTTGTTGTTTGTCTGTTTTTGTTTTATTTATTATTTTTCAAACAGTTTTATTGGCACAGAATTCACATATATAATACAATCGAATAATTCAATCATTCAGTCACACTAGGGGGAGTTGTATAAT
>NW_022103906.1:65677626-65679421 GCF_000313985.2 Echinops telfairi
GAATGCAGCATTGACGCACACCTTTCCTGATATTATACTTTTGCAAAAGCCCCATTTTCCATTTGCTCAACTGCCTCTTGATCTATGTACAAGTTCATCATGAACATAATGAAATGTTCTGGAATTCCCATTCTTCTAAAAGGTATCCATAGTATCTTATGATTCACCTTGTGCAATGCCTGGGTATAGTCAATACACAACACACACACACACACACACGTAAACATCTTTCTGGTATGCTCTGTTTTGAATCAAGATACATTGGTATCAACAATGATATCCCTTTTTCCATGTCGTCTGAATCCAGCCTGAACCTCTTGCACCTCTTTATCAATATATTGCTGCAACCATTGTTGAATGGTCTTTAGAAAAATTGTATTGCATGGGATATCAACAATATTGCTGTATAATTTGCACATTCCATTGGGTCACTTTTCTTTGGAATGGTACAAATATTCATGTCTTTTGGTCAGCACAAGCGGCTCGATTCTAAACTGTGTGGCATAGAAGAATGAGTGCTTACAGTACTTCCAATTTTTAAATATTTCAATGAGTATTCCATCAATTCCTAGAGCCTTGTTTCTGTCTAATGCTTTCAGTGCAGCTTGAACTTCTTCCTTATTACCAGTGGTCCTTACCCATATGCTACCTTCTGAAATAGTCGAATATGGGCCAGTTGTTTTGGTCCACTGACTCTGTGTATTCCTTCAATCTTCTTTGGATGTTTCCTGTATAATTCATTATTTTTTCCCATGGAATCTTTCAATAATGCAACTAGAGGGTTAATATTCTTAGTGAGTCTTTTCTGTTTATATTATGCTGAGAGTGTTTTTCTATTTTGGTTTTCTAACTCTGTCTTTCCATGTTTCATTTTATTCTTTGACTGTCTTCTTGAACTTTCCTTTGCCATTTTCTATTCAGCCCTTTGTCTTTATTTTATGTCTTTAATTACCTTTTGCTTTTTTCATGAGTGATGTTCTTGATGGTCTCCCACACACATCATCAGGTTTTCTGTCATAAGTGCTCAGTGGCTCAAATCTGTTCTTCAGGTGTTATTGAAATTCATATGGGATAGCCTCTCGTCATATTTTGGATCTTGTAGACTTGTTTTAATTTTCTTAATTTAATATAGAGGGTCCTTATAACCTTAACCTCTCAAGTCACATAAATAAATATACTACCTATTTCAGCACAACTGTAGGCAAAACATCTTCAGTACAAGGTTACTGAGCCTTTACTTTCAACTACACTGTTGCTCTGGAGTCGTTGGTGCAAATGGTTAACTGATTGGCTCCTAACAGAAAGTTTGGAGGTTTGAATCTACTGAGAGCACCTCAGAATAAAAGTGTGATGACATTCTTACAAAAAGTCAACCTTTGAAAATCCATGGAACACAGTTCTACTGTGGCACCAGGAGTTGAAATTCCTGTGACAACCTTTTATTTTTCATAATGAAAACATGGGTTCACATTTTATTATAATATAGCTCTAATTATTCTAATTGTTCCGATATTTTCAAGTAAAGTATTGTGAGTAAACTCTCACTGGTGGTACAAACTGGTCAAGTAAATCCGATGGACAGAATTGGTGGGTAGTAGAGTCCCTTAGCCCTTCCAATGATATACTTACATTTTAAATCTATTTGGAAAATAGAGATATAGAGCATTCTGTCCACTCTTATAACCCTTTACATATTTTCCTTGTCCCAAAGTAGCCAGTTAATGATGGCAAATTCTCAGTTCAGTCAAAATTTAGATAAAAACAAACTACATATATGGTTTTGTAGGGTGAGTAA
>NW_022103906.1:65680500-65698898 GCF_000313985.2 Echinops telfairi
AATGTCCATACTTGAGAACGTATCCAAGCAGTAAATGAATACGTAGAGATCAGAAGAGCCAATCCACACACTGCAAAAGGGCATTACACCATTTTAAAATGTGTCACTAAGAAGAGTATATTCAATATAGCTCTGTATTCTGCTGGTTTTGCTGTCTAAACCAATAAACTTACATACAATATGCATGCTTCAAAAATAACTTAATGAAAAAGAAACACCATATGATTTCATCAAGAAATTGAATTATCAAGCCAGAGGGCTTAATTTAAAAACAAAACTTAATGATACTAAAGTGAAATTACCATGGGTCTTTACTGAAAGTGAACAGTACGAGGTGAGAAACGGAAGCAAGGCAGGGAGGCTTTCTAACGTGCTCATTTGAGTTACTTTGTGAATGTATTCTTGAGCTGTGCAATAAGCTTGTCTAAAATTACTGACAACATAAAATTACATGAGAAAAATCCGGATAAGAATCAATTATTTGCAATGAAGGAAGTTTATAAGATAATAAATTACTCACACAGTTTAGCAATACTTTTACATTTTGTTTTGTTGACTTGTAAACCACATAGTATACAATTTAATCATTCAGTCATATTAAGAAAACAATCATGAGGGTAACAAATGTATAGATGTGCTTTATACAATTGCTGTATGTAGGGATTGTGATAAGAGTTGTATGAGCCCCCAATAAAATGATTAAGAAAAAAAAAGAAGAGTTAATCATCACAATTTCAGAACATTTTCCTTTCATACTCGTTGTTAGCTTCCTAAAGCAATACTTTTTGACTTGCCTCATACATCTGTGAACACTCATGCAATGTTTTCAATAAATATATTTTCTTTAAAAAAAAAGTGTAAAGTAATAAGATTTACAAAAAATACATTTCTAGGGAAAAGGCAATGCAATGTGAAAATGAATTCAATACTATTTCAAATCTATCAGAAATTTGAAAAGGAGAAATGTTTATGGCCTTACTTTTTTAATTGATGGGGATTAGAAATAGAATATTTTGCATTTTCTCTTATTTTAGTTTATTTGTTCATTTGTTTTTCGCCAGTAACACACATAATCCTTTGAAGGATACTGACTGAAGCTAGTAAGGAAAACTTTGGACTCTGGAGCATAGCAAGATAAAATCTTCCTGGTATTAAGTTTGCAATCAGTTAGGCAAGTCAACTCTTCAGTTAAGAGAGCTAGAATTTACCTTAATAATAGCTGGCTTTCTTATGCATAAATGACTAATTAAGGATCATTTCACAAGTTTGTACTTACCTAAAATTAAACGTGGACATACTATGTGACTGTTTCTATCATCAACCGTGCTTATTTAATTACTAAACCAAATCAAAACCATTGCCATCAAACTGATGGCAACCCACAGCACTCCCATAGGACAGGGAAGACCTGCTCCTGTGAATTGTTGAGATTGTCATTTTTTTAATTAAATATTTTTATTGGGGGCTCTTAAATCTGTTATCACAATCCATGCATTCATCCATTGTGTCAATCACATATGCTGCCATCATCATTTTCAAAGCATTTTGTTTCTACTTGAGCCCCTAATATCAGTTCCTTGTTTTCCCTCCTCCCTCCCCCACCCATCCTCCCTCATTAACCCTTGATAAGTTATAGATTATTATTTTCATATCTTACAATATACTCCATTGCCCTTAACCCACTTTTCCATTGTTCGTCCCCCAGGCAGGGAGGTTATATGTTGATCCCTGTGATGAATTCCCCCTTTGTCCCCCCACCTTCCCCTAGGCCTCCTGGTATCTCTATTCTCATTGTTTGGCCTGAGTGGGTTTATCTATCCTGGAGTCCCTGTGTTGAGGGCTCTTATCTGCCTCAGTGTGCATATTCTGTTCTAATACGATTTGTAAGATAGAATCAAGGTCCTGGTAGTGGGGGGAAGGAAGCATTAAAGAACTAGAAGAAAGTTGTGTGTTTCATCAGGGCTATACTAAACCCTGATTGGCACATCTCTTCCCTGTGATCCCTCTGTGAGGTGATGTCCAATTGTCTACAGATGGGCTTTGTGTCTGCACTCCAAACTCCACCCTGCCCCCCCACCATTCACATTTGTTCTGGATACCTGATCCCCCTTGACACCTCATGATCCCACAGGCTGGTGTGCTTCTTCCATGTGGGCTTTGGTGCTTCTCAGCTAGATGGCCGCTTGTTTATATTTAAGCCTTTAAGACCCAGACGCTATATCTTTTGGTAGCAGGGCACCATCAGCTTTCTTCACCATGTTTGCTTATGCATCCATTTTGAACAGGAGTAGGAAGCCTTCTCCTTATACAGTCATAGTTTTCAGATGAAATTTTATTATGCAAAATTTTATCTTTAAAAAGCTTATTCTTCCCTTCTGTACTACAAAAGGTTTACTGAGCCCTCGTTCACAAGAGCTTGAGTGCTTAAGATAGGTAATCCCTGACTGTTTAGAATGATAGTTCTTCTTCTTCTTCTTCTTCTGTTTCTGCTTTTCTTTTGCAGTTCCTTAGAGCTCATCTCTCTTGTCTTGAGTCCACTGTAGTTAAAGTTAATATAAATATAAAAAAATAAAAACAGTTGCTTTGGAGTAGATTTCAAATCATGGTAATTCCAGGTATGTCACAGTATAATTTTGAACAGCCACAAATAGTCTTCTCAGTTAATCCATACTCCTTGTAAGTATAGATCTATTGTCGTGGTCTTCAGAAATGCTAGAAAGTACTGTGCTACAATAGAACTTCCTACATCATTGACTTAATTGGTCTTATAATGCACAATTTTAAAATTATCATTGTAGATCATGTAGAAACATTTACTCATTCTCAAATAAAGGGGCAAAAACAAATTATGTACACATTGGGTGGCTAGACTTTATAAGAAAATGATATACTTTAGAATAACTAGATATTGATGTTTGAAGGACCCTTTTTATTTTCAAGATAAAAAATTTACTATGGAATGTACAATTTGTTCAGGTCATATGGTTAGTCAGCAGTAGAGAGGTACTTACTGTAGGTGTTTCTGTGGTGGATTTTGATGTGTGTGGCCATAGACTTCCTAATTTCAGACCACTGGGCATTTGTTTTACAGATAGAAATTAGGACTATCAATAGCATGCTTCCTGCTGTTATATTAATGGTACTTAACCTCTAAAACATTGCCACTATGTTAGGTGCACATAACATAACTAGTTAGAGAGGAACATTATTGCCAGATGATTTTTTATGACTTGCCCATGTAATCCAATAGAATATGTTATCATAGAACTATGACTTCCCAATGGAACCTGAGGCTATTTACTAGAGAAACTATTCTCTGGAAGAAGGGTAATATTCTAACCTTTTGAAAAACTACACTATAAAGAATCTATGTTGGGAATAATACTAGGCGTGGTGAGAAGAATTTTTAGGTTGCTTGCAAGATTCCTGACCTCTGGGGAATATGACCAGTACAATCACTGCCTTTTGCCTGTGGGTGTCTTGGAAGAATAACAATCAGAATGGTTCTTAAAGACAAAATTGGTGAGACTTCATCTCATGTCCTTTGGAATAGTATCAAGAGAGATCACTCCCTGGAGAAGGACAACATGCTTGATAAAGTGGAGGCACAACAAAAATGAGGAAGGCCCTACACAAGATATGTTGGTGCAGTGGCGACAACAATGGGTTCAAACATAAGAGCCATTGTGAGGAAGGGCCATTGTGTGGGGTTTTGTTCTGGGATACGTAGGGGTGTTATGATTTGGGACCACTGGATGGCACCTAACAACAATATTGGCTATGGGTGGAATTGAGACTGGGAGAGATTTCACTCTCATAATTAAGTTATATTGTGTGACAAAAAGAAGAAATATTTCAGATGTCATTAAATTTCTTGAATTTATTAATACTCAGGAAGAATATCCTGAGTATGCCTAAAATAATTAAGTGAGCCAGCCCTTAAAGAGACAGATTCCTTCGTTAAGCATGAAGGAAGCATTGCTATTGACATTGAAGAAATAAACTAGCATGCCTTGAGAAGGTCATGGAGGGAGTTATATGGCAAGAACTTAAGGGCATTCTAACACTAAGAGCTGAGAAATGTCATGAAAACAGACCTCAGTAATATAATTAAAGGGATATGCACGCTGTCAATAGCAAGTGTGTTACACAGTACTGGATAAGTACCACTTGGTTCAGTCCATGGGTCAGATGTTAAGCTGGAGGCTTTTCCTGAATCTTGCACCTTCTAAGGTCAATGGACTAGGAAACAGGTAGTTGAAGCAGGAAAATCTTAGGCTGGAGGGTGTTAGCAGATAGAAGTCAGTGGCTGGCAGAGTAGAATAAATCCAAAGGCATCAGGCTTTAATGGCACCCAGGGTTGGCAGTAATTCCCAAGGTCGGAAGGCAGTATAGAAGGCTGTTCGCTCAAGAGCTGGAGATTAATCTGAAAGATGTGGGATCCATGACAACCAGGGGAGGGAAGCTCTCCATGGTTCTCTACCTCAATATGCAATAGGACATTCACCCCAAAGAAGGATCATCATGGCTATGTCCCGAGTAACTGCTGGGCTCATAGTAGCTCCCATCATGGACTTGATTATATTGTACCAGATTGTATTATGGTAGAGGCTTTAACTTCCAAATTACCGAGAATGGTCCAGTCAAGTTGACACAAAAGCTTACAGACCCATCAAATGAGCTCAGAAGAGAATATTAACCTTCTGAAAGAAGTGCAGTCCAGCTGATGACTCGATTTCAGCTTTGAGAGGACACATGCAACAAATATGGCATGGCAGCCCTCCTCTCCAGTCTAGGATATGTGAGATGATATGTGTCTGTTGTTTTAAGGCACCACATTTGTGAAAACTTGTTACACAACAGAGAAAACAAATACATTTGTTTATGAGATAAGGAGACTTATCTCCTAAAAGTTATATTGAGCTCCTGATTAAGGTAAGAAATGGTGGCGAGAGGACAGATTGCAAGGTCAATTTTTCTGTCATATGACAGATGCTCTAGTCAAACCACATGTTTTCAAAGACATAACTGGGATAAGTAGTATTGGCAGCTGTCAGTCAATACATTGACTCTGCATTATATGACACAATGATTGGAATGACCAAATTGAAGGCCATGAATCTGTGCAGCTGGCTCCCTAAGCACCTCAGTATATTGTAATTGAACACCATTTGCATTTGCAAAGTTTGGCTTCATCTTCAGATTTAAATGATACAAGTAGTATGGTTGCCAGTTTATCTCTGTTTAATTTACTTTGATGGCACCTGTTTCAACATATGGGCAGTACCAGATGATAGTGAAGTAAAGTAAATCCAGCGCAAGTCCTTATTAGTCACTAAGATGGAAGTGATATATTTACTGAAATAGATCAAAACCACTGGAAATTGGTGACACCTAATTTGAAAAGCACTCTCTTTCCAATTTACAGCAAAATAAAATTCACTTTTAAGTGAAAATAGGAGCAGTATATATTGATAGTTTTGCTATTTTATAATTACTCTCCCCCAAATTTAAATTTACAATTTAATATCATAACATTGCATAGAGTTTTAAGTTGACTTTTTAGATGCTAATTCCTCAAATAAATAGAAAGTAGTATTGTACTCTGGCTGTTGGAAGACAAAACTAAAATATATTCAGAGATATATTTTAGTAGTTTGAATGATCTAGAACATTCCAGAACAGCACCTACAAGATAAAGAAAATATCCTTTCACTTTTAATTCCCCTACTACTAAATCAAGATGCCAACACTTGACTGGGCCCTAATACTTTAGAGGGTAGTATATGCCATACTTGTAAATATGAATACTACTCAGATTCACTATTCAGATAACTTACATGACTACTAGTGTCAAGTGAGGCTCAGATCAATAAGACTTTGCATCAGGTTCAGATTATGCTTAAAACTTCCTGGCAGTTGAACTCCATGATCTAGGAGATCCAAAGCTACTGTAAATACCTGTGCTATGGTAGACATGGATGCACTGAGAGGGTAAGTCTTGGTCAAATTCCCATAAGAGAGTCACCATATGGGCTTTAAGGGATTGGGAACAGTCATCTGAGAAGCAGGGAGAACTACCACCTGAGAACCTGAGAGAAACAGCTCCTCACATGGTACTGGGCCCTGGTAGCGATCCACTATCTGAAAAGCAAGAAGACATGAGCAACTGTGTACCACAGGTACCCATGATGATGCGAGCATCATCAGATCTCCAAGTCAAATGATCAGTTAAGGAGAGCACAAATCAATCACACAATGGATGCAGTGCATAGGAGCCGGAATCGACTCAATGGCAATGAGCCCCTGATCCGATTGTTACTGTTATTGGGTGCTTTCAAGGAAACCCAGGGAACCTCTGTGTATCAGAACCAGGCAATGACAACTGGTTCCACAGTTTGCTCATACTTCCCAGAATAAACAGGATTCAAGGTGGCAACTAAGATAGTTTGGAATAAAGTGTGAGTGCACATTTTAAATATACCAAAAGTCAAGGAATTTTTGTATCTCATTTCAATGGGTCCACCCCAGGTGAGTGGGGCAAATTGTCTAGGCAATTCAGTCAATTCGTTCACACGTGGAGCAGTCACATGAATAGTGACAGTTTTTCACGGGATCAGTGACATGGGTTTGCTCTGGACTGTGCTGAGCTGCCTGCCATCATTCCTGAATGCCTAACATGTCATGAGAAGGTTGTAGTAAAAGCTATAAGTGAAATGAGTATATAGAATCATTGCAACCTAAGGCACACAAGTTAATGTGGAAATCAGAGAAATATCTGGTTGCATCTTTTGATGCCTCTATGTCTGTTGACTGCAATAAAAAGAATTACAACATTCATGACCTGACAAGCTATCAGATTGCTCAAATATGAAATGGTTAATGGAATCAGATGTTAATCAAAAGATTGGAAGTTGGAGTCTACCCAAAGTTGCCTCAGAAGAAAGGCCTGGGGGCTACTTCTGAAAAGGTAGTCATTAAAACCCCTTGCAGAGGGGTCTCGGGGAGGAGATGAGCCATTCAGGGTGCGATGTAACAATGATGAGAAATACAACCTTCCTCTAGTTCCTAAAGGTTTCCTCCCCGCTCCCACTACCATGACTCGAATTCTATCTTGCAAGACTGGCTAGACCAGAGGAGGTACACTGGTACAGATAGGAACTGAAAATACAGGGAATCCAGGATGGATGAGCCCTATAGGACCAGTGGTGTGAGTGGCAAAACAGGGAGGGTAAAGGGAGAATGGGTAGGAAAGAGGGAACCGATTACATGGAACTGTGTGTGACCTCCTCCCTGGGGGACAGACAACCGAAAAGTGGGTGAAGGGAGAAGTCGGACAGGGCAAGATATGACAAAATACCCATTTATAAACTATCAAGGGCTCATGTGGGAGAGGGGAGCGGGGAGGGAGGGGAAAAATGAGGACCTAATGTCGGGGGTTTAAATGGAGAGAAAATGTTTTGAGAAATGATGTACAAATACGCTTTACACAATTGATGTGTGTATGGATTGGGATAACAGTTGTATGAGCCCCTAATAAAATGTTTAAAAAATTAAAAAAAAAAAAAAAAAACCCTTCAGAGCATAATCATCCTCTGACAGACGTGAAGTCACCATGAGAAAGTACTAACCCATTGCTTCCGGTGCCCCACCAGTGAGGAAAATCTACCAAGAGTAATATAGGAAGGATAAGACGAATAGTTTTTACAGCCCAAGAATAAGCAGCAACAACAAAGCTTCTAGCATATTCTTAATACATTTTTGTGAATTCTTTTTTCAGAGCTTGTAGTTGACCAACAGTTTGCAGATTGGCAACTTAATGTTAAGAACAAGGAATTTTAACCAGACAAGGGATGGATAGTATATGGGTAGTGTATCAGATATTTTGGTGCTCAGTGGTCCTGCTCTAAGTTCAGCTACAATTGAATTTTCATGCAATTTCACTCTCAATCTATGAAAGATTCCTCTAGCATTGTATTTCCTACTTCTTCATACATACTGACTGATTTGACACTGGACTAGTGCATTTCAGACGTTAGAAGGAGTCCAAACACTGGGAGTTGGTGAAGAAAATATCCAAAAATGTATTCTCTATGATTATTACACTTCCCCACAAAATGTAATCTTTATTGCCTACGCCAATAGTTTCTCACATGCTCTTGTTCCTCCTTTCCTTCATGGCCCCGTCTTCTTACTCTTGGTCTTTATGACCTCAAGTACACCCCCTGTCCCTTCTCTCAGCTTCTGCTTTTTATAGAATCACAACTAAGATACCCATATTTTATGCAAAGCTACTCACTCACTGCTGTCAGTCCACTAGGACTATTGCAACCCTATAGGACAAAGTAGAGCTGCCCCTGTGGGTTTCTGAGGCTGTAACTCTTTACTGACATAGAAAACACAGTCTTTCTCCTTCTGAGCACCTGGTGATTTCAAACTGTGTACTTTGAGGATCTTAGTCTGATATGTAATCACCAGGGTCCTATGCAAAGCTTCTATATATTAATAATTATTTACCAGATGGGTTTCTTGGCTACGGTCTCATGTAAACAGATAAGCAGGCTTTCCTTCTGCACCATTGCTATAATGTGTATTGTATTACTATGTTATATGTGAATTTACAGACAATGGGACTTCAAAGAGTATGTGGAAATATTTTTCATTCTATTGTTTCTTGAACTTTTTGAAGTCCCCTGTACTAAATGGTATTTCTAGATGAGTTATGTACTTCATAAGGATTATATGAAAATTTATGCTAAAATACATCTGAACATTTACAGTGTTCAAGTATACAATTATCCATCTGCTTAACTGACATTTTTTCAGTCTGACATTTAATGTTGTCACAAACAGGCAAATAGTCTACTCATCCTTGCCCAGGATTTCAAATCAAGTTTCTCCAGGCAGAAACTTTTTAATTAAAGTTTGATTTAATGAAAATTATGAATCAGAAAAACAACTGCTTCAAGTAATATCAAACATCCAGACTGGAAATAAATCTGTAAAGTTCTAATCTGAGAGCTTTCAATCATCTGTAAATTTGCTATAACACTCAAACACGAGTTTCAGATTTCAGAAGTCACTATAATTTTTTTTTCTTTCCATTCACTGTCTTGTATAATTTGTGAACAGACTGATCCCCCTTTGGGAAAGGAGCGGTGTTTTGTTGTTTTCAAATCTGGATTCCCACAGTGATTTTCACATAGCATTAATAAGAAGAGGGTGATTAGCTAACATTTTGTGAACTCAAGCAACGTGATGGTGTACACTCTGCATGTATTTTCCCAGGTTGATTTCCGCAATATCCTTATGAAGTACATATAATTCCTATCCCACTTTTTAAATGAAACATTGATGACATGCAGATATATAAGATAATTTGTCCAAAGTCGCCTGCAGCAATAAAATAAGAACATAAACTATTCATTTTTAGGATTGAGACATTATGGTTAATCCATATTAAATAAAATACTTAAGAAGATAGTTTCTTAACAAAGGGCAATATAACAAACCTCAACTGAAGCAAATCAGAAAATAAAAAGTAGAAAAATAATTTAATTGATCAAAAGGGAGAATCAATAAAATGTTAAATGTTAAGCTAACTATATCATCACTAATGTGATTTCCAGTGCATTCAGTCTTCATAGCAAGACTGTTCACATCCCTGCTCAATGGTCTTGAGAAGCCCCGGTGGTGTAGTGGTCAAGAGATGGGCTGTGATCTGTATGGTCAACTCCACCAGCCACTTGGTCAGAGAAAGACAGGGCTTTCTACTCTCAGAAACCCACTAGGGAGTCTATATGATATGGCCTCAACTTGATGGTAGTGAGTCTGTTTGGTTTTGGTGTGGTCAATGATCAGAGGGGATTCCCCAGAGGCTTAATCCATATAGGGACTCTGCAAATGGATTTGAGGCTTTCACTGTCATTCATACCATTTTGCAAAC
Source organism: Echinops telfairi (assembly GCF_000313985.2). Classification (NCBI taxonomy): domain Eukaryota; kingdom Metazoa; phylum Chordata; class Mammalia; order Afrosoricida; family Tenrecidae; genus Echinops; species Echinops telfairi. The sequence continues at coordinate 65,690,447 of NW_022103906.1, forward strand.
TAAGTGCTAAGAATTTAAGCTCTAATACAGTCCTCTCCTCCGTTATTGGATTTTATTATTTACAATCCTTGGATCACACAGGCTAGTGTGCTTCTTTCATGTGGGCTTAACTGACACCTCTTTTAGATGGCTGCTTATATTAAGATAGGCTATTAGACTCTATACACTAATCTTTCTGATACCTGAGCACCATCTGATTTCTTTACCACCCATATCTTTAATGAACTCTACCTGAGGGCAAGTATGGAGCTAGAGCCACATTAAAAGATCTAGTTCTTAGACTAGGGATTAATGTTAAAGTGTGAACTCAAAATTCATTCATATATCTACACTTTTAATATGTTCCTGCCCACATGAGAGAATTTAATACACTATTCTGTATGGAACAGAACTTAAAATACTGTTGAGAAAAATAGTGTACACATGTTTAGGACAGTTTTAGACTAAAATACTTGGATTATTGACTTGCATGGATTAAAAATTTAAATGACTTGACAGTATGTAAATGATGAATATTGCAAATAGGGCAAGCGCTTCAAAAATGCTCACTCACTAAGGCAGATCTCTGTCTCCTAGACTAAGACATGTTATAAAATGCAGAGAGGGTAGACATAGCAAGTATGTGATAGTCTTAAATGGTAAATTGGAGCCCTGATAGCTAGTGGTTACACATTGGGCTGGTACCCACAAGGTCAGTTGTTGGAAACCACCAGGTGCTTATTGAGGGGGAAATGAGTCTTTCTACTCCATAAATAATTGCAATCTTGGAAACCCACAGAGGCAGATCTCCCCTGTCTAATAGGATCGCCAAGAGGCAGATTGACTTGATGGCAGTGAGTTTAGTTTTTAGGATGGCAATTATTAGTTACCTTCAGAGTAGGAGGATTGAACCAGAGACAAATTACTTTCAAAATCATATCAAAATCACATCTTCTCACATTAAAGAGTTTCACCTGAATTCCAAGGGAGTTTTTCAGTTCCCTTACAGCCATATTTAAGTGAAAGTCTTGTTTGTTTAGTAGGATTTTCAAATCGTATCCTTCTGGGGTGACCTAAGTAGGATACCATGTCCCTTGAAAGGACATCTTAAATTCCAGTTGTTTATAGCAAGCAGCCTGGATCATCAAGGTTTGTATAGAAATATTTGATGAGGATCAAATACAAGGTGTATATTCCCATGGAAGGTGTTGATATAAGGAATGTTAACTCTTTTTTTCCTAATGGCAGGTTGCCCTTCCTAGTTTACCCACTGACAAAAGTGAAATCACCTTCTCTGAGACAGACATGTCCTCCCCACCGCCGCCTCCCCACCGCTGGCTTGAGTTTCCATTGAAGTTCACTGAGCACCCTTGCAGGAGTGTCTGATTGATTGGGATGACTATGAAACAGTGCTTATGCCTGGGAGTGGTTGGTCCACTCCCTCTCCATCAACCAGGAGAAACTGACCCCAGCCTCCTCCGACAAAGTGACACATCTGGTGCCACACTATTACTCACTTTATAAAGACATCTCAGATGTCTTTATAAAGTGAAGAAATTCTGGTGAAGGAATAATAGCTCATTTATTCAGATTATAATGCAGAATAATTTCATTTTTAAAGAGTCTATCTGATATGTAAAAAAGTAACTTCATTTCATCACACTGAACTTGAATTGTCAAAGCCAATGATGACTCCTATGAGTGGATCCATGACAGATGACTCCTATGAGTGGATATGGTTCTTGGCATGATCATTAGACAGAGGTTTCAAAATGTCCGGAAGAAGAGAACTTCATGACACTTCTTCCTCTCATAGTCATATTTCGGGTCCTGGTTTTCCCATTATGTATTTCGTTTAACCTTCAGATGCACATGACAGTTTGCTGGGAGGAAGTTGGTGTCAAGGTCAGTAGCCAGTCGGATGAATTTGATGTAAGCCTGTAGGAAATATGCAAACCTCGTAGGTGTTTAAGCAAGAATCTTCACCTTGAACAAATTGCTTGTTACATCCAGATAACTCCAAGTGGAATCTCAAGCTGTTAAATGTAAATTATCTCACTGGGCCATTTTATAAATTATAATTCTTCAAGCTTAAGTTTCAGATAAATTTAAACAGAATGGTATTTAAATGGTGAAGGTTTTATCCTATAATAATTTATATACCTTGTATTTATTTTTTAAATTAAAATATAAATTATAATTTTATTATTTAACATTTAAGTTCATACTTTTATAGAAAATAAGCACCCAATTTAATTAATTTATAATTAGAGAGTAAAGGGAAATTGATTGTTGATTTATATTTTAATTGAAAAATGGCTATTCAAGATATTACATTAATAAAACTTTCAATAAAACTTTTAATCCCATAAATAACCTTGAATTTCTTTTACCTCCATTAATGTCATCATTCTTGTTTTAGTTGTCATACCATGACAAAATAATAACTCAAAGCATTTTTATGACTCACCTATTACATCAAATTTGCTGTGTCATGCAATTTCCTTCATGAAAACATTAACCATTTTTAAGCCTTACATATGATGAAACCTTACATAAAATATATACTAATGTGTCACATTTGCTCTTAGATGCCAGTTATGACTTTTTAGAAAATGTCACCATGATCCTGCATTAAGTAAGCTCTTATTTTAGGATGACAGCTATACATATGAGTGTAGAATTTATAAAGAAAACACACACACACACACACAAAACCTATAGCAACAAATTTGGGGAGGGAGGTGAAATTCCAGAAGTATTTTCCAAACAGCATCAGCAGGTACAATTACAGGGCTTCGCTGTTACACATGCATTTACGAGGCACCATTAAGCTTGGCAATCTGTGGTGTGTTCTCTGTTACAACACCACACTCCGTGTAAACAAGTAATATTTTCATGGTCATTTGAAGGCACAACTTGACAAAAACACAAAGGTAAAACTTTTAACTTTTTGTTTTTGATTTTATGAGGTCAAGTATAATAATAATTAAAGGAACAAGAATCTTTTGGTAACAGTCTTGATGCACATTTTCAATCTGAGGGTCGGCCATGGTGAAGGGAAAATGTTTTCTGCCCTGAAATGGAGGGTACTTCATTTGCCACCTCTCCTCAAGCCATGAGAGCACTGATTTATCCTTCACTATTATCGTTACGTCTCCAAAGGGGGTTCAAAGGAAGAAATAGCACCATCATCTCCAATGTTCCCCCAAACGTTGGAGGGTACAGTTCCCATGAACACCTCGATTCTTAGGTTTAAGCCAAGGTCTGGGAAGAGCCCAACAATCGTCCAAAGAAGATAATGAAGACTATGGCTACAAAGCAAGCTTAAAGGAGGTAGATATATTCACGTTTTCAGACTCAGAGCTTGCCTGTTCCACGTTTGCAGCCTTCATGCAATGAATGCTCAGAAGGAGGAAAAACATATTTTGTTTTCCTCGAATGATTGAGATCACCTAGGAGTGATAAGGACAATGCGTTTGTGGACTGTTGGGAATCTGCCTTCCCACGAACGTTTCTTCGCAAGGAGAAACCGGGCCCTGTCTGCTGTCTTCATGACGCGTTGCTACGGCAACATCTCTGCAGTGATTTCTTCCTGAGGGCCTGGGTCCGGTGGGGCCATGTCAGAACAACAGATTATTCTGAAATCGGGCCTAGAATTAAGTGCAAGCCCTAAGTCCATTCATAAATCTGTGGTTTTTATGTCTTTGATTCACTTTCATTTCTATCTATTTTGAAGTTGCTTCTGTTTTTAATATTTTCTGCTTTTGTACTGATGTGTCCCCTTCTGCTTTCTTTCATTATTGTTGTTAGTTTTTGTTGTTATTTGTTGGCTTGCTTCCTATCTGTGTATTGTATCGTTTTCTGGATATGAAACCCAAGTGGGGAAGCTGTAGAGACAGTGACGGGAGAAGTAATTGCCTGGGGGCATGGCAAGGGAGATTGGAAGGAAATGGGAACTAACATCGAGAAGAAAATATGAAACTGATTATGGTAATGATTGTTCAACACTTGTTAACATGATTGGATGATTCAATTGTATGATGCATGGAAGCATAGAGGGAGGGTGGGTTGGAAAAGCGGAACTGATTACAAGGATCTACATGTGACCTCCTCCCTGGGGGACAGACAACAGAAAAGTAAGTGAAGGGAGACATCGGACAGGGCAAGATATGACAAAATAATAATTTATAAATTATCAAGGATTAATGAGGGAGGGAGGAGCAGAGAGGGAAGGGAAAAAAAGAGGACCTGATGCCAGGGGCTTAAGTGGAGAGCAAATGTTTTGAGAATGATGAGGGCAACAAATGAACATATGTGCTTGACATAATGGATGTATGTATGGATTGTGATAAGAATTGTATGAGTCCCCAATAAAATGATTAAAAAAAAGAGTTGTATGAGCCCCTAATAAAACGATAAAAAAAGAATTGTATGATGTATGGAGTATACATACCTAGCAGTAACACTATTTAGAGAAAACAAGCAAACAAAAAATAGGCAAAGTAGTACATATATTTTTAAAAGGATAAATACTTTATATTAAACAGTAATTTTATGATGATGTTTCTGCCATTAGATATTGTCAAATGTTCTCTTTCTTCATATGGGTTTTTTTTTTCTATCATCTTTACACATGAATTACAATTTAGTTATAGGAAATACATGCTGTCTTCAGGTTACCTCTTTAAAATATGTAAATAAGATGTTACTGTTTTCACAAGTTTAACATTGCAAAAAAATGTAAGAAGGCAGTTTAACATTTATATTTCCACACATCCCAAATTCTCATCAGAATTATGAATTAGGTTTTCACAAATATAGGCAGAAAATAGACTCCTTGGTAGTCATTAAACTTTACCCAACAGATAATATTGAATCTCACCCTAGCTCCCTAATCTCTATACCTCTATTTTCACCAAAAGCAAACAGCAAATGTCAGCATGGCCCAGGAGCTGGCAATGTTTAACTCCGCTATGCATCGGGTTGTTGTGAGTGAGAAGAGACTTGACGACACCGAACAACAACAACAACAACAGACAAAATGCCTATCCATTCAAGAAGCATCAGAAGAAGATAAAAGGAACACACGGTCACAATTTTTTTAAAAATGGGCTGACATTCAAATACTTAAAGAGGTAGATTATAATGTACGCTTGGTATTGAATGGAGACATATAAGCTTCAGTGAAGGAATTGGTTTTAAAAAGTAGGAGTGGGCTAGTTTCCAGGAATTGTTAGAACACCACATAAGGTGTTTCAACAAATGGATGCTATGGTGGAAGAATTCAGTCATCTATGCAAAAAAAAAAAAAAGGTAAACAACTATTTGGCCAACATACAGGGATAGAACCTTTCCTTGTCTATTCCAAATGAAATACAGAAGTTATCAGACAATATCCTTAATATCACACAAAAATAAAATTTTCTGAAGATAATCCAAATACAGCTTCAGCAATATGACAGGGAGGTGGCAGAAATTTCAAGTCTTAATTAAGAAGAGGACATTGAAGGAAGTATATCATTATAGGTGTGAGGTGCATTTTGGTTGAAACTAAAGAATACCAGAAAGATGCTTGCCTATGTTCTATTGACCAAGAGAAGACATTCAACTGTGTGAGTCACTATAAATTATGCATACCCTTGCAGAGAATATGATTTCAAGGACATTTGATTCTGTTCATGTGGAACCACAGGCAGATGTTCAACCAGAACAGGGGGGGTGGGGCGTGTGTGTGTGTGTGTGTGTGTGTGTGTGCCTGGTTCAGTATCAAGAAAGTTGTGCATGAAGATCCCTTTGCTAGATTGATCCGATCGGTAAGCTGAACAAAGCAGCTGAGCACAGTATCGGGACTGGGTGACGGCTCCTTCATAAGCTGTGAGATGAAGCTGACACAACGTGGCGTGCTGACAGTCTAGACGCCTTGAAGCACTTACTGACTCAGACCCAAAACTGCAAGGTTCAGAACGGATTACATGGTGGGAAAAAAAATCCTTGACAGGACCAGTCAACAATGTGATAAAAAGAGAAAATATCGAAATGTGAAATATTTCATTTAACTTATATCCATAATCAATGAAAGCAACAGTCAAGTAATCAACTGACAAACTGCATTGGGCAAATCTGCAAAAGACCACTTCGAAGCATTAAAATGCAAAGACACAATTTTGAGGACGAAGACATGCCTCACTGGAGCCATGGTATTTTCCGTGTCATCAGATGCATAGGAAAAGTAGACAAAGAAAAAGACTGCAGCAGAATTGATGCATTTGAATTATGCTGCAGAAGAAAAAAAATGGAAGTCTTATTCACAGACCAAAGAATGAATAAATAATTGTTGGAAGATGTAGAGACTGAATATTCCTTAGAAGAGAGGATGACTAGAATTTGTCTTCTGCCCTTTGGGCATGTTATCAAAGGGGACCAGACACTGGAGAAGTAAAGGGTCAGCATAAGGAGGAAGACCTTCGATGAGATGGATTGACACAGTGGCTGCAACAGCGGACTCACATAGGCATGACGGTGGGAAGGGCAGCAGGTGGCCCCGTGGTCTGTTCTGTTGTCCTAGAGTCACGGGGGGTCAGAACCAAGTGGAGGTTTCTGATAAACCTTAGTCTTGATAAGCACTAAGTTAACTTCTGAAGTGCTACTATATCAATATAGTAGCTGTGCGTGATTTAACTGTAATATGTGGTGTATTTTGTTGTTTACAAGAGTGTTAAGGGAGATGTAGCAAAGGAGGAGATAACAAGGCTGAGGCTCAATGTCTGTCAGATAAAGTTTTGGAACTCCCAAAGAGCATCTTTTCTACCTGTACACGTGAAAACAGAACCCATAATTCAACGAGGACTTGAGATGTGTGAAAATACTAGGTTATGGGAAAAGAGTATCTTTTCGTAATCTTTCATAATACTGACTTGGAGATTCTAATGTAAAGCATACGTGTAAGAGATTCTTTAAGCCTTTTAGCAAAGAGAATAGGAGTTAAAGAACCCTTATCATGTAGAGAAATCAGTATGTAGCTGAGGTATGGGAACAGATTAAATTGATAATATTTGGTGAATAATAGTAACCGTGAATTCTATGGATTTGGTGAGGGAAATTAACAGTGCAAGAAAAACTGGAAAGGAATTTAATAGTGCAAGAAAATTAAAAGAGAAGCCCAGTTTCTCTTCCAATAAGGGAGATATCTATGTTGTTGGAAAAAGCTTTCAGAAAAACTAAAACCTATTCCTTAGGAAAACATTCAAGGTATTTTTTTAATAAACAAATTGAAAATGACATCAAAATAGGCAATAAATTTGGTGTATTTAGGAAATGGTAGATTTAACCACTTGATACTTTTAACAACCAAAAACACCTAAGGCAATATATATGGAATATATGGAATATATATATAGACACACATTTTCAAGCATATGTACACAATGTACATATAGATACTATGTGTGACATATGCAAAAGTAGAATATGTGCACTATGATATGTATTGCATAATAAAATATATTAAAATAGAAATATTGAATTATTTATAATAAATGTTTATTTGTGAACTATTACCAATAGTTTGTTCTGAAGAAGGCATGCTTTCAAATAATCCTAAAAGTTAACAGAGTTTGTAAATTATGTTAGTATGTATCTAGATTGAAGGTATAAAGATAAAGTTATGGCTTAATGTGTTAGTTTTCATAACTGAGTAGTTAAATCATCTGCCAATTCCCCAGTTTCCTGCCTTGTCCATTCCAATATGAAGTCTTCTTGGGAATGAAAACATAAAATTACTTAACAGACTAGCAAACAGAATAAAATCCTAAAACAATCACAGTAACATTGTAAGCAGTATGAAAAGTTCAAAATTTGTGGAAAATACTACATTAAGATGTGTCATAAATTAACTTTTAGAACATGTAGGCTATTTTTAGGCTACATGTTTGTTTACAGAGAGAAGATTTCATGTTTACACAATAACAAAGAGAAGCTTAATTCAAATGTTACAAACATCCCACACAAAAGCAACCAAACCCAGCAAACACTACCATTGAACGAACTCCAAGTCCTCAGCACCTGTCACAGGGTTTCTGAGACCGACAATCTGACCTGAACAGACATCCTCATTTGTCTCTCCCAACGCAGCTGGTGAATTTGAAATGCTGACCTTGGAATTAGCAACCCACTGTCTAACTAAATGCACACACACATCACTCATGCACAGATACAAAATATTTCACAGTCAAATTTCATTTTGTGTGGATCCAATGTTAATAAATGTCAGTTACCATAATTTAGGAAATATCATCTTATTGAATTTTAATTATGACAGTATATGAATTAACAGTAATTGCATAATAAACACATATTCTGCTTCTAACCATTTAGTACACAAATCAGTAACAAGTTGTCATTTAGTTTACTCTGATTCATAGTGACTGTATTGGAACTAACTCCGCCTGAGTCAGAGTGGACCTGTGCTCCA
>NW_022103906.1:65700106-65701898 GCF_000313985.2 Echinops telfairi
AGCAGGCATAACAATATTAAATTGAGGTAATAGACTTCTAAGATAAAATAGACTTGATAAAGGAGGAGACTGCATAATAATCCAAGGGATAATTTAACAAGTCAATATAACTATATTAAATATACATGTACCCCCCAAAATTACTTCAACGTGTTTCAATAACAATCTTCTCTATTTGAAGAAAGAAATAGACAATACAATAATAATGCCGGGAAGCATCTATACACCACTCTAGAAAAGAACAACAAGGAAGAAACGCAACAAACGCACAAACACCCGAAGCGGTCCCCTAAACATACGTCGAAAACCCCAAACTCAAACAGGGCAGTACACATTCAGTTTTGGCATAAGGAAAATTTTCCAGAATATATCTAATGTTAGACTACAAAACATCGCTTACTAAAATTTTTAACACTACAATATTACAAATAATACTGTTAGATTACAATAAGTTTGAATTTCAACAATAGGAAGATCAAGGCGAAAATACAGAAATAGACCATGACCCTGCTTAAAAACAGGAAAAAACAGTAATTGAAAAATTAAGCAATAAAAATGTAACATACCTTGAAACAAATGAAAATGAAAATATAACTTACAAAAACTATTGGAATACAGCAAAATCAGAACTCAGAACACAATCTACAGCAATAATTTCACACCAGAAAAACTTAATCCAACATATTCAACAACTAGAACAAGTTGCAAAATAAACCATCAGCCACCGCAGTAAAAGAAATCAAGATTAAGCAGAAAGTAATTAATCAGAAAATAGAAAAACAATGGACAAGAAACTGTCCAAAGGATTAAAGAAATTGACAAATCACTAGCAGGCTTAAAAAAAAAGAAGAGAAAGGAGCAAATATCTGAAATTTTAAAAATTATAGTAGCACAATAATACAAAGAACTGTGCTTCAGGAAATGTGGAAAGCTAAGAGAAATGAACACATTTCTGGAAAAATACTGTCTCAATCAGCTAACACAAACTAATGTAATAAACTTATACTGAATAGAGCTATAAATGAAGAAAAAATCAATGTGATCATTAAAAAAGCTCTCAACAACAAAAACAAATATCATGGGTCAGAGAACGTCACTGGAGATTTTAATACACATTCAAAAAAGAGCTGATACCAACCATACTTGCACTATTTCAAAATACAGTAAAGGACGACAAACTCTAAAATTCACATATAAAGCAAGCGTAATGTTGATACTAAAATCAGGCAAAGGGATAGTACTCAGAATAGAGAATTATAGACCAATATCCCTTATGAAAATAGATACAAAAGTTCTCAACAAAATGCTATCCATTAGAATCTCAACAAAAATAATACAAGGTGGCCAAGCGGGGTTTACCCAAGATATGCACAGATGATTCAGCATCAGAACAGCAATAATGGAATGCATCATATAAATAAAGCACAGGAAAAAAAGGTACACAGTCCTATCAACTGATGCAGAAAAGGCATTTGACACAAACCAACATCCCTGCCTGCTACAAGCACTCAATATAGTAGCGATTGAAGTGCTAGTCCTCAGCATAATGAAAGGCACAGAAGCAAAACAATGCCCAGCAACCAGACAAAGATGCCCCTTATCACCATTCTTATTCAACATTGTCTTAGATGGTTTAGCTAGAGCTATTAGATGACAGAACATCCAACTTGGCTAGAAGAAGCACACATATCCAGAAGCACTGATGTAGATGGCCCCTCTCCTGGTCTTAACTTGAATTTCTGGAAAGCTTCTCACAGTCCTCTGGGGTTCCCATCGATTTGCCCCAGCCTTG
>NW_022103906.1:65702645-65723096 GCF_000313985.2 Echinops telfairi
TTTTTGTGAACTGTGATGCTATGAACTTGGGAGAGCATACCTCCACTTATGTTGTGTCTCTTATTTCATTAGGGTATATGCCTAATAATGGTAATCCTGGATCATACGGGATTTCAATTTCTGGTTGCCTTAAATATCACCCCTATCGTCTTCCACAGTGGCTGTAGATAATCACAAGTAAAAACCAACAGTGTATATGAGTTCCAATCTCTCCACATCCTCTCTAGCATTTTTTAAATTTGAGCTAGCACTGTTAGGTGAAAAGTTGTATCTCAATGTGGTTTTAGTTTGCATCTCCCTGAAGGCTAGTGATCATGAGCATTTTTTCATGTTTATTATCCACTTGTACATCAATTTTGGTGAGCTGTCTATTTCCTATTATTTAGTTGAGTCTCTTGTTATTTTCTTATTGAGCTGTTATAGAGTTCTGTATATTTTGGTAATTAACCCTTTGCCCAAAGTGTCATTGGTAAAAATGTTTCCCAATCTGTGGGCTCTCACTTCACTCTCCTGATGAAGTCTTTGATGTGCATCATGATATAATTTCAGCGTGTCCAAATAACCCATCATGTCTTCTGCTGTGCCTGCCTCCTCAATTATACCTGGTATGTCCTGCAATAGAGTCCTTAATTTTGTTCCAGCCTTCTCATTGATGGTTCTGAGAGCTTTGGGGTTTACATTTAGGTTTTGAATTCATGTTTGTGTACAAGGAAAGGCATGGGTCTTGTTTCAACCTTCTGCATAGATACCAGGAAGGTAGGGGAGAAAGGGGGAACAGAATCACAAGGGTCTAGATATAACCCCCTCCCTGGGGGATAGACAACAGAAAAGTGGGTGAAGGGAGATGTCAGACAGTGTAAGACATGACAAAATAATAATAATTGATAAATTATCAAGGATTCGTGAGGAAGAAGGGTGGGGAGGGAGGGGAAAAAATGAGGAGCTGATACCAAGGGCTCAAGTAGAAAGAAAATGTTTTGAGAATGATGAGGGCAACATATGTACAAATGTGCTTCACAAAATGGATGAATGGATTGTGATAAGAGTTGTATGAGCCCCCAATATAATGATTTATAAAAAAATAAAGAATTTGAGGCACCCTCCCCCCCCAAAAAAAGAAGAAGAAGCTCTTTGCTTATCCTGGGTCTTTTACCTACCCATAATAAAATGATAATTAGCTTTTCCATTTCTTTAAATAATTCATTTGGGATTTGAATTGGTATTACATTGCATTTATAGATTGTTTTAGGTATTATTGTCATTTTCACAATATTAACTCTGCCTATCTATAAACATAGGATATTCTTCCATTTTTATAGCTCCTTTTTAGTTTCTTGTAGTGATGCTCTGTAGTTTTCTCTGTATAGTTCATTTGCTTTAGTTTCTTCCTATTTCACCATTTATGTGGTTATTGTAAATAGTATTGATTTCTTAATGTATTTTTCATAGTTCTCTTCGCTGACATACAGGAATCTGATTGATTTGTGGTTATTAACTTTGTAACCTGCTAACTTGCTGAATTCCTCAATCAATTCCAGCATACTTTTAATGGAGACCTTTGGATTTTCTATATCTAATTCATATTTTTTTAAATTACTAGAGACATTCTAGATATGATTCAGAGGAACTGAATGAATTTGAATGTATTGTGTAAATGAAAGGTCATCTGATACAAAATATGAAGATTTTCTGAACCATAGCTTCCAAAATGTATTTAGCATATGCCTCTTTTAAAAAATTAAATAAATTAACAACATCCCTGGCAAATAGCAAATGTTATACTGTAGTCGATAACCCAAGACAAAGTGTAAGTGTCTGCATTTAGAGCCCCCTGGATTATTTCAGCACTCTCTCTAGGGATGGTATTTAAAAACTTTGGCAAACACCAATCTAAACGGAAATACATGGGCAAAAAATATTAAAGTAAATGTTTAGCAATGTGACAACATATTAAAAGTGCAGAGGACATAATTAAAATGGCTAACTGAAAAAAAGGACAGAGTATGTCTGTTAAGCTGGTTTCTCTAGACTCAAAAACACTGACAATAGTGTGTGTGTGTGTGTGTGTGTGTGTGTGTGTGTGTGTGTAGAAAGAAATTTGTATCAATAAATGGCTCACACAGTTTTAAAAGTAGGTAAATTCTGTCTGGTTCAAGTCTGTGGGTCAAATGGAAGTAACTAGCTTTGTGGCTACAGCGGCTGCTCGACAGGAAGCAGGAAGATGGAGAAGGTAGACCACAGGCTGGTGGATGCCGAACTGAATGGATCCAAGATCAGCAGTCAGCCAATGGCTCCTGGGATTGGTGGGCAATATAACAGGAGACTGGTAAATTAGATGCAGGATTCAAATCTAGGAGTTGGAATCAGCTAGCCTTTATAGAGTGTTGATGTATACTGAGAAGGCAACACTCGGAATGAAATCTATTTCAATTGCATCAGTGCTAATTTATAAATTATTATTTTGACATATCTTGCCCGGTCTGACGTTTCCCTTCACGTCCGTCCCCCAGGGAGGAGGTCACATACAGATCCTTGCAATCGGCTTCCCCCTTCCAACCCACTCTCCCTCTATGCTCCCAGCATCGCCACTCATACCACAGGTCTTGAAGGGATCAACCGCCCTGGATTCCCTGTGTTTCCAGTTCCCATCTGTACCAGTGTACATTCTCTGGTCTAGCCAGACCTGCAAGGCAGAATTTGGATCATGATAGTGTGGGTAGGAGGAAGCATTTAGGAACTAGAGGAAAGTTGTATTTTTCATGGTTGCTACATCACACCCTGACTGGTTCGTCTCCTCCCTGAGACCCCTCTGCAAGGGATCTCCAGTGGCCTACAAATGGGCTTTGGGTCTCCACTCTGCACTCCCCAACTCATTCACTATGGTAAGATTTTTTTGTTCTGATGATGCCTTATACCTGATCCCTTCGACACCTCGTGATCTCACAGGCTGAGTGCTTCTTCCATGTGGGCTTTGTTGCTGCTGAGCTAGATGGCCTGTCCACCTTCAAGCCTTTAAGACCCTAGATGCTATATCTTTTGATAGACGGGCACCATCAGCTTTCTTCACCACATCTGCTCTTGCACCCATTTGTCTTCAGCGATAGTATCATGGAGGTGAGCACACAATGATAGGATTTTTTGTTCTTTGATGCCTGATCATTGATCCCTTCGGCACCCACAACTGCTTGACTGCTTCTCCTCATGAAATCGACCACAAGATGTTAGATCACATATGGGAGAATAATGGCCCACCCAAATTTAAGTAAACCTATCACAGTACACTAGTTACCCAAATCCTAGAAAAGATGCTTGCAGAATATCCTAACATATATGAAGAAAAAGACAAGCATGTTCAAAAGTATCCTTTAAAGTTTCATTGAATTTTAGTTGTTTTGTTTACAGAGAAATAAAACATTTTAATTTTCAATGTTTTTATCTTTTAAGCTATAGGATATTTAACAAATAAATATTATTTTTATTATTATTTTAATTTTCATGTACACGTATAAATGGCATTTTTACCTTTTTGGCCAAATAGTTCAAAGGTCATGGAACTATGATTATTCTTCCTATTTATAATTAAGTTTGCATGACTTCATTTTTCACAATGTGTTTCAATGATTCCACTAGAGAAGCAAAACCGTACCATTCATACATACGTCTATAGAAAGAGATTCCTTTCAAGAAATGGCTCGCATTGGTGTAGAAGTTGCCAGATCCAGTCAGGTTCATGCATACGGGCCAAAGGCTGCAGGCTTCTCCAGACTCACGTGGCAAAATCCAGTGGCTCCAAGTTTGGCAGTCAGCTGAAGACTCCTGGCCTCCTCAGGCAATATGATAGGAGGTGGAAAATCTAGATCAAAAAGAAGCGACACATTTTCCCACAGAGCTTGATTAAAAAGGAGGATAGCACACCGTTCGACTGCATCAATGCTGTGACCTTGTCAAGGCCCATAGCCACTGCTGGCTGCACACAGAGATTATTTTATCCAAAAGAGATAATTAGAGTTTATCAAGTTGTGTTAGACCATACCACGGGAGATAACTGCCAAACTACTGAGAATCCTGAGCCAGCCAAGTTGACGGAAAACCTGTCAGAATCCCACCTCTTTTTAACTTGGCATCTTCTTAAACCATACATAATCTCCAATGATAATAATAAAGTCATATTTGCACCTAACATGAGGCAACGAGCACATACAGATGACTAAAAACATACTAACCCCATTTGTACCTTGTATTTTATAAGTGAGAAAAAATGATACCTATAAGCAAAGAAGAAATATTCCTAACAATTATAGTTCTTATTTTGCAACTGGTCCCATGGTTGTAGCTTGTATGAATAAGGACCTTCGTGCACAGCCATTGTGTATTCTCTCGGGCCTCAAAAACCACCTTGGCAGGTCGTGTTTCTCTGCCTGGTGGGCTGAATCAAGCTCTCATTGTGAAGAACATGGGCCATTAGTGGCCATCTCCGAATTGCGTAGCTGTAGTTTACCTTTGACTTTCATCACAGGACATAGTGGTACTAAAAGGGGACTTAAAAATCTCCTGACCTAGGGGAAGGGGAAGGTGTGGGGAGAAAGGAGGAATCAATCACAAGGATTGACATGAAACCCCATCCCAGGGGGACAAACAACAGAAGAATGGGTGAAGGGAGACAGCGGTCGGGGTAAGACACACAAAAATAATAATTTATAAATTATCCAGTGTCCGTGAGGCAGGGAGGGTGTGGGAGAGAGGGGTAAAAATGAGGAGCTGATACCAAGGGCTCAAGTAGAAAGAAAATGTTTTGAAAATGATGATGCAACATATGTACAAACGTGCTTGACACATGGATGGATGGATGGATTGTGACAAGAGCTGTTTAAGAGTCCCCCAATAAAATTATTTAAAAAATAAAAAGACTCTCCTGACCTAATGTTCCTTGTATCAGTTATGTAGTAGCAACCAAAGTCTCCCTTGGGTTGTTGTGGTCGTTAGGTGCTGTCAAATCAGCTCTGACCCATAGTGACCCCTTGCACACGAAATGCAACATTACCTGCCCTGTGCCATTCTCACCACTGTCTCCATGTTTGCACCCACTGCTGCAGAAACCAGGCCAACCACCACCCTGAGGGTCTTCCTCTTCTCCACTGGCCCTCTACTTTACCTAGCATGATCACCTTCTCCAGGGAGGGGCTCTTTGGATAAACTGTCTAAAGTATGGAAGATGCAGTCTCCCCATCCTTGCCTCTAAGGAGCCCTCTGGCCTAACCTTTTCCAAGACAGAACAATAGCTGTTCTTTTAGCAGCCCATGGTTCCCCCTTATAATCCTGGTTGCTCCCTTGCAATCAGAATCAGTTATGCCAATCAATAGAGTAACACCCTTTTGCCTATTGATAGAGGTTTCAGGAGCCAAAGATTCCAGGAGGCATCCTTAACTTCCAGTTCAAGGGTGTTGGTGTTGTGTGTCCAGGTGAGGGTAATCCTCCCCTTTGGAACTAAGACCTCCTGGCTTGGAGAGCATAGGGTCACAGAGAGAACATTGTTGCTGGTGGGTCTTGGCTATTGGAGAAAAAGCACTATATATTGCCTGCTGATTCACAGCATATACAACATCTGGAGAACATCTCCCCAACCCTGCAAGGTATTGCCACTTCGCTGGTACAGGGACTGTGTTTTTATATAGTCATTCTATCAAGTCAACTGCTTCAAGAGGATGGGGAACTTATCAATACCAGGGGTTTCAAATGAGAATAGGCCCCTTGTCACACTGTATTTGTTGTAGACTGAATTCCTTGATCGAAGTGATGCTGTGTGGGATACCATGTCAGTGGATAAGGCATTCTATAAGTACATGGGTGGTAGTTTTGTCAGAAGCATGGCATGCAGGGAAAGAAGTTTCATATCAAGGGTAAATTTCTATTCCAGTAAGAACAAAATGCTGCCTGTCCCACCATGGAAGTGTTCCTACTTAATCAACCGGGCACCAGCTTACTAGTTAATCTCCTCAAAGAGTGGCGCCATATGTTGGACTCAATGTTGATCTCTACTGCTTAAAGATTGGGCAACACAACAGTGACAGTAGCCAAGATGGTCTTGATGAATGGAAGTCCATGTTGCTGAACACACATCTAAACTCCATCCAAGCACTATGTCCTATTTGTTCATGACCCATTTTTCCCCCACAGGGAAATGATACAAGGGGCTTGGGAAAGAAGATGAATGGTTTCCACAGAACATGCTATCCTAGCCTCTTGATAAAATCCTTGCAGAAATGAGCCTGTGGGAAGTATTCACATGACAAACCCCTAGCCTGAGCCCATGAAACAGTACATAGTCTTACCATCTGGCCATTTTTCCCTCCAAGAAAATGAACAGCAGGGTGTATTGCTGAATGATCTGCACATTGAAAGGATGTCCCCTTACCATTGTCCTTCAGTGAAGTCTCAGAAAGAGGTTCTAATACTGACCTGTCCACTTTCAAGTGGTACTGGCAGATCATGCTTAATCATCTGTAAATCAATGCAAGTTTTCTCTTCCTCAGTCAAGTGATCATAAAGAATGCCCCATAAGGCCAAAGGTACAGAGTGTGCAAAGGATGATATTGTGACAGGAGTGGAGACATAGGCATTTGGGCCACATCTTCATGCAACTTACTTGTCCTTTCAGGTGGTGTTCTAGTCGATCTTGTATATACTACTTCTGTTTAACAATGCAGATCCAAATTTATGACTCTGTAGGTCAAACTGCATCCAGTTCATGATGGACAGCTCAGGCCACACAATGACTTGGTGTCACACAATGAGGCATTCGGTTCCCACTAAGGCCCAGTAACAGCCCCAAAGCTGTTTCTCACAAGGAGAGTGGTTATCTGCAGAAGATGGCAGAACTTTGCTCCAAAATCTTAATATCTGCAATGTGATTCCCCAAAAGGGGTCTGTCCAAGACTCCAAATTGCATCTGTATCTGCCACTGGATGCCAAGCACTGTTAGATCAGCTGTCTTGTGTGGTCCAAGTAGCAGCTCAGGTTGCCGGATTACCTGGTCTGGGGCAGGGCCTTCTCTTGTTCTGGGCCGCACTCACCATTAGCATCTTTCTGAGTCATTTCATAAAGAGGTGCCCTCAATGAGAGATATATTGCTTCCAAAATCCAATGAAGCCCATCCGGTGTTGTACTCCTTTTTATTTGTGGGTGAGGTTAAATGAAATAAATTATTATTCATTTTAATGAAAATATCTGCACATATTCCACATCCCTGGACCTCTAGAAGTTTCACTGATGTAGAAGATGCCAGAGTTTTTGTTGGGAGTATTTACCAGCCTACAGCATGCAAATCTTTTACCAATTGATCTAAAGGTATCCATACTTTCTTTAGTAGATCTTATGAGTATAGGTTATCAATGTATTAGGCCAGTGTGGCATGTTGCAGTTGGGAAAGGCAACCTCATCCCTGTGGGCTAAATTATGGCATACCGCTAAAGGTTTGCTAAAACCAAGGAGGGAGAGTTGTAAAAATATGTATTTTATGCTTTCCAGCTGAATGGAAACTTTCTGATGGTTCTTTGAAACAGGAAGTGAGAAACGGGCACTTGCCAGATCAACAGCTGCGTACTTTGACTTAGAAGTATTCATTTGCTTCAGCAGCAAAACCACATCTGGAATAGCAGCTGCAATAGAAGTCATCATCTGGTCAAATTTACAATAATCTGCTGTCCTTCTCTGAGATCTGTCTGTTGTTTGCACAGGTCAAATGAGATAGTTAAATTGGTATGTGGCAAGATTCACCACCATGCACTTCTCAAGGCCTGCTGGTGGTACTACTCTAGCTTCCTGTATTATTCTATTCAAAAAACAGATTGTTAACGTTTGGTGAAGTGATACAACTCTGACACACACCTATCCTGATTTTAAACCATGCAGTATCCTCTGCTTTTGTTAGAACAGCTGTCTGTTGGTCCATGTACAGGTTCATGTTGTACATAATTGTTCTGGAACTTCCATTCTTTCCAAAGTTATCCATTGGTGTGATTGAGTAATAGCTGTAGTAACTGGGCTTCCTCGTAGATGTATAGATATTATCCTATCACAGACATTGTACTTCAAGATGGATTTTAATTTTTTTGACAATGAATGTGACATAACACCTTTAAAATTTTTCACTCCTGGTGTAATAAACAATGAGATTATAATATTAAAAATGGTCAATACCAGCCCTTCGATTCAGTAATGCCTACGATATTGATATGAATACATTCCGTTTCATTTTTGATGACTTTCTGTTTCCTTAAATTCACACTCCATACATTCCATGTTCCAATTCATGTCTCAATTAGCAAAGGATGTCTCCTCTCTTTATGTCACTTCAGCAATGGAAGGTCCAGAAAGCTTTGCATTCACTTCGTTAAAGACAACTGTACTTTGAGAAAGTAGCTCTTCCCCCGCCATATTTTCAACCGGAGTGGCTCATGTTTCAGCACTTTATCAGACAATGTTCAGCTGTTATTATAATTTTTTCAGTGGTTAACACCACCAAAATGTATTAGAAGTTGTGCTGCTAGCATTTCAAATATCGTGGCTTATCTTCCAATATCACAACATGCAAGCCACCAGTGTACAACAAACTGACAGAAGAGCCACTTTGTGTTTACACATGTACACAAAAGGAGGCTTTAAATGTTGATGGAAACATGCCATTACCTTTTCGCTCCAGTTTCCCATGAACTTGTAAAGTTCATAGATCCAGCGACACAGAGAGAGAAGCATTATATTATTGAAAAAGGCTTAGAAAGAGTTAATTTTCTTGTTGTTTGCATTTTGAACTTAACAATCATGATCATTTTGCTTCACTTCACTAACGTCAGGACCCCTGTGACACTGGCTGCTAACCCTGAATGAATTGTCAGGTGATCTGGGACAGGAGGTGATGACTATCTTTTCCCATAAAGATTTACAGCTTCAGAAACACTAGTAAGTATAGGAATCGAGTGGATGGCAGTGGTTTATATTCTTTAAAAATTTCTATAGCATTGAATGTACTAATTAAGAAGAACTCATGATTAACACGTATGTCTTCTGTAAAGTTTATATTTCCATCCACCTGACTGTTGAAGTGTCAACTTCTAATCACAGAGATCGCCACTTAGCTGACTGAACAGCACTCTAGCCATAACAAGATGCATTACTTTCTTTCCACGATGTTTTTATCGAGGAAGTTATTTTGAGGTCTATCAGACTTTATGATTTCAATGTTAATTTTTCTTAACCTTACGAATAACCTTTGTCCTCTTTTTTCCTCATTATTATATCTTTTGCATTCCAGTATGTATGTGTTTTATACTTTCTATTTCCAAAAACCATTTTTGTGCTGTTTTCCATGAACATCTCTATAGAGTCTTAAACTTAAAACAAGAAGTTGTTAATATGTCGAAGGATGATTATGGTCTTTCTTGGGAACATTTCATTGATGAGCTGGTTGGTAGCTTTTGTTACGTAGTTGTTTTGTTTGTAACAAACAGCTCACTGTCATCAAGTCAGCCCTGATTCACAGGGACCCTGTGAAATGGGAAGGCTCTGCTCCTGTGGGTTTCCGAGACTGCGACTCGTTATGGAAGTAGGAAGGCTCATCTTTCTCCCGCTGAACGGCTGATCCTTCTGAACCGTTTCCCCAACAGCAAATACATACTTGACAGCCAACACATACCTGATACAAATCCAACACAGGATGCACTAAGGCACCAAGGTTACTGGGTCCCACCCCCACATACTTTCTGATTCTTTTCATTTAATTTGTATAGTTTGTCTACAAAAATTGGCAGTTTATGTTCTAATTGTTTATAAGTTGTCATTAATAATTACACTCTTCTATATTATCTGTACCTGGGTTTTTAAAATAAAAGTATGTTGCCCTCATGTGTTGCTTATTTATATATTTTACGCTATAAAATTGGGTATCATAAAGTTTTTGTGGTGCTGTTCTTATGTGTGAGAGTGAAAGCAGCATAAACAAAAGCAGAACTTTGCTTAGAGATTTATTATGACATTATGAATAATTTACAAGCAAACCACAATTGTGTTATATAACTCATTTCAACAAAGGTGGCCATCTAAATTGTTCTGGCCAACACATTTCACACTAGGTTTTCAACTTTAGACAGAAACCTAAGGTCCATCCATAACTCTTCCTGAAACCTGTTATCAAATGAGAAAAAAAATTTCCTCACTGACTCTCTTATCTGATGATAGGGCTTTGACACTTGAATCAACTAATAATTGTAGCTCTTTCACAGAAAAGGTCAGTTTTGACAAATGTTCTCTTGCACATAGTAAAAATGTTCTTTTACTGTCAGGCTAAGATTTCATACAGCAAATGCAGCTATACAGTCAGTAACACTTTTGGATGGACCAAAATATACATATAGGGTACTCAGAGGATAGCATAAGACTTCATATCTGTCTTAAACAAAATATATTACAAATGATAAAGCAGGGATAAATTGGTATAAAACCTCTAGATAAATAATTCCATTAACAAGTCACTGTAACAATGTAACAAGAAGCCATTGAAATCTACAAGATCAAGGACAGATGAAAGGCAAGAGTGTTTCTGTTAATATGGGACCAGCGTGCAGTTGAGGGCTTTGAACAAAAAGACACCCACTGAAAAAAAGGACGACTAAAAGCAATGTTCAAGATACAGATGTTTATATTTAAAAAATTAGTTACTGGAGAATGTTTCATTATAACGCAGAGGATTTCATTGGAGAGTATACATTTCAAATACACTGTTTGGTTTGTAGATGTGCATGCAACAGGACATAGCTTATATGCTCACACAAGACTGAATACATAACCATCAGCAATGCACTCAGATGAAAAGGTGGTGGCATGTTAAATCACACCTTCTCTTTCCTGCTGTCCTTTAATAAGTGGGGTGTCAGGTTAAACGTTGGACTCTGTTCGTCTGGGTACACAAGAGAAACAAATCCATGGACACACATGTGTATAAGAAAGAGATTTATATACAAGAACAATTGAACATTGAGAAAACATCCCAGCCCAGCCCAGACCATAAGTTTGATATTAGCCCATATGTCTGATACCAATCTATAAAGTCCCCTTCAGACTCATGAAACACATGCAATGACGCCGAAGGTAGAAAATCACAGGCCACTGGATAGAAAGCCTTTGGATCCAGTGGCATTGGAAACATCTCAGCTCTGGCAGGGGTCTCTGCATCAGGGTGGGTCCATGTGTCTTGTCAGCTGCTATGTCTCCCAGGGTGTGTCAGAGAGAGACAGTGTCTCCCGCCCCCAAGGGGGGAGTACCGGATTTCCCAGAATTCTCAGGAAAAGACCATGCCCACACAGAGGCCTCATTTGCTATGATCTGATTGACAAGCTAGACTCCACCCCTACACTCCTAAACCTCAAATTGACAAACAGTTATATATCTACCGCAGTCTCTGACCACACGATCAGCAGTTTGAACCCACCATCCACTCTGCAGAAGAGAGATGGGCTTTCTACTCCGTAAAGAATTCCAGTTTCTGAAGCCCATGGGGTAGTTCTAGGGTCACTGGGAGTGGGAATCGATGCAATGAGAAGTGAGTGTGTGTGTGTGTATATATATAACTAATTTCAAGTTTGTGTGTGTATATATAACTAATTTCAAGTTTGTGTGTGTATATATATATATAACTAATTTCAAGTTTAATGTGACATCAACAGATTGTATGATGAGTCATTTTCACTGTAGAGTATAAAAGAATTACCCAAAAAACTTGACACAAAAAACATATTAGGGAACAATCTTATAACATTTTAATGTCACTTGCAAAGCAGCATTTATTCAAAACTAATCATGTTTTTTTTCCCCTTGTTGCTTTGGGAATTTTTGGGTTCCTTGTTGGTTGTTCTTATTGTTGTTACCAGGTTGGAAAAAAATCCTAATTTAAGGTTTTATAATAAAATGCAGTCTAAGTAATCAATTTAAAAGCCAGGGTGCAGTATAGCACCAATGAAACACACAATATTCCTCTGGTTCCTTGAGACTTCCTCACCCTCCACTATCATGACCCCAGTCATACCTTTCAGTTTTGGCTAGACTGGAGCAAGTACCCCAGTACAGATAAAAGCTCACGACCCGCAGAATCCAGGTCAGATAAACCCCTCAGGAACAGAAATGGGAATAGTGAAACCAGGAGGGTAGGGGGAAGGTAGGGGACAGAGGATCGGAAGGGGGAACTGATTGCAATGATCAACATATAACCCCTCCCCACCCCCCAGGGAGGTAAACAACAGAAATGTGGGCAAAGGTAGATAGCTGTCTGTGTACAATATGAAAATAATAATAATGTCTAATTTATTAAAGGTTCACTAGGGTGGGAGGGTGGGGGATGGAGGGAAAAAAGAGGAGGTGATACCAAGGACTCAAACAGAAAGCAAATGTTTAGAAAATGATGATGGCAAGATATATACATATATGCTTGACAATTGATGTATGGATTGTTATAAGAGCTGATATAAGAGCCACCAATAAAATGATCTTAAAATAAATTAATTTAAAAAATAAATCTATCTGAAAGAAATATTTAACCAAAATTAAAACTCGTGCAGTTTGCAAATTCATGAATCCAATATGAAATTATCTTAGGAGTTTGGGCAGGGCTTTTTTCTGCCTGTCATGTAGATCTTACCATTTTAGGCACCTACTATGAAGTATTATTTTCTCCAGTGGAACAAGTGTATTATCCGTCCCTGCAGAGCCACGTTGGAGAGGGAGCCTAGAAAAGTCTTAGACCATTAACACATACTCCGTATTCTCTGAGTCACCCAAGTGCCACTGCCAAGACCAGTTCTGACAAGCAGCAATCAGAGGCCCTTGGAAACACAAGTTTGCCAGAAGCTATTAAGATATTTGGCTACCATTAAGCAACTTGCTTCCACAATTAGCTGCACGCATGCTTGATGAGACAATCTCAGGGAGATGAGATGGCTTTCTGTCTTCATAGTTTCAATGATTTGAAGGTCAAGATCAGTGCTACTAGGTAAATCATGTAATTTTAACTGCCTAATTGCCCATTAAAGCACGTAGAGAAACAAGTGAAATACATTTTATTAATATAATTTATCTAGATTCATATATGTGTGCGTGTACTATAGATATACACACATTTTCATATATATGTTCTATTCTTTTTTTCCAGATTTGCCACTTTTCAGCAGCTCAACAACAATTACTATTTTGGACCACACAGATTTTTGTATTCAGGTATCATTGTTATTCATTAAAAGTAGACAGCCTATAGATAAATAATTGGAAATAGATATAATCTGCAGAATACTCTCTATATAAAAAAACTATGGCTATTACAGAGTGAAATATTGTCCCAATTATAAAACTGATTCTATCAAAATTTAGATGCCCATTTGCCAAAATACCAATGTTACATTTAGTTTATTGATCGCAATTTTTACTATTTTTCCACACCAGCAATAAAGTGATACTCTATGATTTGTCCTGTTAATTTAATTAACATAAAACCGCTTTGGTTACTTTGCTTCTGATCAAATGTGGAGTTCTGAATTATAGAGCTTTTGTATCATTATTAATCTAATTGTATGTCAGGATGCACTTTTCATTTTTATGACCCAAACTATCAATTACTTTATTTTTTATTTATCAAAAATATATCTGCTTGTATATATTTTATTTTGTAATCTATTTGACTCACTTTTTCATTTTAGTGCTGCTATATTTCTACATTTAGAAAATTAAAGAATGTCTCATTAATCATGTGCACAATTTGTAGGTTTTTAATATAGATTTAAAATTACTGTACAATTGCACACACTTATCTGTTATTTGAAATGAAAGACTGGAAAGCAAGGTAAATATATAAAAACTGAGAAAAATGTGTTTGTGTTTGTGTGAGGTTTTAGTATTAATTTTTATTATCTAAATCAAGACTACAGTCTCTCTTTTCAGTCTAATCTATGTTTATGTTTATACATTATATATATATATATATATATATACGATTTAAAAGATAAGTAAAGCCTGGTCTCTTAAACACAGTATGAAGATGTATTGATTGATTGATTGATTGATTGTGGAGAGCCTTGGGTTCTAGGCTAAGGATCTTATTTATTATTTTTTAATTTTAACAGTTTTATTGATATATACTTCACACATGATACAGTCCAACCATTTAAACATATTAAGATGAGTTGTGCAATCATCACTACAATCAATTTTAAAACATTTGCTTCTTTCTTGCATTCATTCTTATTATTAGTTCCTTATCCCCGTCCTCCAACCTCCCTTACATAACCCAAAGAAACTATTATTCCATTGACTGTCTCTATACATGTACCTATCCTCGATTCCATGTAGAGCAAAACATATGCTTGCTACAATTTACCAAACCTGATGTCCTTCTCTAGGGACTGGCCTCTCAACAACATGCCCTAAGTACACACCATAAGATGAAGTTTCTTCCTCCTTCCCTCCAACGGGCTCTCGGGCTGTACTTCTGCAAACACAGGTTGGTTGTTCCTGTGTTTCCTGTGGAAAGCCCATGGTACTTTCAGTATTCTTCTCCAGCACCGCAATTCAGATGCACTGATTCTTTTTCGGTCTTCCTTATTCAATGTCCAACTTTAGCACCTTAAGTTCTCAAAGAAATATCCTCGCTCTTCAATACTCTAAAGAGGTCTTTTGCAGCACATTTACCAAATGAAATACATCTTTTGATCTCTTGACAGCTGTTTTCATGAACATTGATTGTGGGTCTATGTAAGACAAAATCCTTGGCAACTTCAACCTTTTCTTCATTTATCATAACATTACCTATTGGCCCAGTTGTGAGGGTCTGGGTCTTCTGTACACCGAGCTCTAATCCATGTTGAAAAAATGCAATCCTTGGTCTTCATCAGCAAGTGCTTCAGGTCCTCATCATTTTCAGCAAGCAAGTTGGTATCACCTGCATATTGTGGGTTGTTATTAAGCCTTCCTCTAATCCTGATGTTACATTCTTCTTCCCCTACTCTGATGATTTGCTCAGCATGTAGATTGAATAAGTATGAAGCGTAAATAAAGGGCTATTCTCTAGGTTTGCTTCTCTAGAGAACCCAGCTTAAGAGACCACAGATTTAATCAGTTTGATTCCAGTGTATTCCATCTGGTGAAGACCACATGCCTGTCGCTCTTTATATTGTTGAAAAACTGTGTTTGGAATGAGTAAGTTGTTGGTCTTGTAAAGTTCTATTATTTAGAAACCTAAGCCTGGTTTTCTAAATAATGACCCTTATTCTTTGCTTCCAAATATTTCATGCTAATTGCCAATAATTCCCAAAGCATTTTTATTGCATATTTCATCCATTAGAGATTGGTAGACTTAATCAAATTTTCCATAATTTCCTTTAATAGGTGATTCATACTTTGAATTGAAGTTGATCAACTGAACTTTCTTGTACATGAATTGGTATTATTTTATCACAGGCAATATTGTTCAAGGTACTTCTGCAAAATTTCCTTTAGATGACTATTGTGAAATCATTCCTCTTGAATTTATCATTCCAATCATAGAATTATGTAGCTTGCCTGATTCACAATAGCCAACATCAGTCCATTTCAATATTTATGTGTCCTGTTGCATGTTTGATGACTACCAATATTCCTAGCTTCATACTTTGTATATAGTAATAAATGTTTTCAACTGGTTTTTCTCATGTTGAGTAACGCTACCACACCAGTAGGTGAAGGTACCAAATGATGTTCATCCACATCATAAGGCCAACTCTACTTTTAGATGACAGCTCTTCTCCAGTGTTATTTTGAATACCATCCAATTGAGGGGCTCCTTTTACACACTGTATTAAACAATATTCTGATGCTACTTATGATATTTTCAGTGTGTTAATCTGGGTAGATTGGAGAAACAAATTCATAGACACTCATATGTGTATAGGCAAGAGCTTTATATACAAGAGCAATTGAATATTTGGAAAACATCCAGTTCAGATCAAGTCCATAAGTCAGATATTAGCCCAGATGTCCAATACCAATCTATAAACTCTTTTTCAGACTCATGAAACATGTGCAATGACACCAAATTCAGGAAGCCCACAGGCCAGTGGATGGAAAGTCTTGTGGATCCAGTGGCAGTCAAAGCATCTCAGTGCTGGCAGAGGTCTCCACATGGCTCCTTCAGCTCCAGGGCTCTAGCATAGATCCATGTTTCTTGTCAACAGAAATGTCTCTCAGGGACTGTGGCAGTGTCCCGCCTACAGCAAGGTATTTATCTCTGTGGCACCTCCAAATGAGGTCAAGCTGTGACTTGATTGACAGACTAACTCCACCCCTTTACTCTTAAGTCTCAAATTGACAACAGATTATATAACTTCCACATTTAGGAACTAATTTTCTGAGTGGGTGACCTCTTTCTTCTTCCTAGTCTGTTCTTAGCCTTTAAGCTTCACTGAGCCTATGTAACCTGGTTTGTACTTTGGGTATATGGCATACCAGTGGCATAGTATCTAACATCAGATCAGTACAAAAGCCATCAGAGAACAACAAATTGGCAGACAAGTGGAGTAGCAGATGTGGGGTGGCCATTAAAAGTTTTAAATTGCTACTTAGTGGTTAACTCATAATCATATTCAAGTTATTTTACTGTAATAATTACTTAACTTTCCCTATCATAAGGTCATTTTTTTCAGTTAAATTGTGAAGATTCTTTAAGATTTATCGAAAACGTTCCAAACTCACTGCCATCAAGTCAATTACTAACAGTGACTCTGTAGAAGTCCTGGTGATGCAACGGTTAAGAACTGCAATGTCAATTGGAAGTTCAGCAGATTGAACCCACCATCTATTGTAGAAGAGAAAGATGTGGCAGTTCACTTCCATAAAGATTTACAAACTTGATACTCCATTCCAGCCTCCTTGGAATCATCCATTTCCTGTTATTTGCCCTTCCGAACTTGAATTCATTTGCCTCTGCAGTCAAAAACCAGGACCTGTTGATCTTGATTTCTGCCTCCTCTTATCACAAACCTGTATCCTTCCTGCTGATTTTAGGTTCATGAGATCACACAGCAATACTTAGGAGAAGCCGCCATCAAAACATCTGACACACAGACTTGGAACCTACTTTGACTTTGACCTGCCTGCTTCGACAACTGTTTGAACCATTTTGTTAATATAAACACACACACACACACACATCATGGGATTTGCTTCTCCTGGCCTAAGACATATATCATATCTTTTTCAATTCATAAAACCTCAGAGGATAGACTTAGTAATCTCCTCCCATGAAGGCTATAGCTTAGGAAATGCCATGGGACAGTTTATGATGGAATCAACATCACACAAAAACAAGAGCAACAGCATGTATAGAGACATTTCCTTCTATCCCATTCCAACTCAAGTCCGTTAAGTCTGATAGTAGTCCCTAAGTCCCCTTGAGACTCACACAACCACATGCAATGATGTGGAATGCAGGGAGATCGCAGGCTGGTGGGTGCAAAGTCATGTGGATCCAACAGTGGTGGTAACATCTCCAGGGCTCTGGCAGCAAACAGGGTCTGCCCACAGGAAGCCTAAGGCAGACAGGGTGGGTTGGGGTGAGGGTGCCTAGGTTCTCTTCTTAAGAGAAAGCCATGCCCCCAAGGAGGCCCCACCCCTACACTTTTATGTATCTTCAAGTTGACATGAATATATGTAACTATCACAAACCACCCCTTGTCAACTTGACACCTTTACACAAATCTTTAGACATAAATAGTTTTTAAAACAATGACAATAGTAAAATCATATTTGTGTCTAGCAGGATAAAACCAAAATGCATACAACTCAAAATGTGCCAGCCTAATTTAAACATAATATTCTATAAATTAACAAAACAAAAATAATCTATGCCTGATGATTACAGTTATGTGAACACCTACATCATTATCATATAATCCTATCAACTCCACCACCCATGAAAGTTTGTAAGCCAGACACTTCATGTCTTTATCTGTACCCCCACACACCGCTTCCCAAATTTCTATACTGCCAACTTTTATCAACCCAGTGCTCTGGGGAGGCATGCATATTCTTTGATGAGAAGAATCTTCATTCTAGGGGAAACTTGTGAGTCTGCATCCATAAGGAAATTCAAATTTGGCAGGCTGTCCATAAGCCAGCAGCAATATGCACCAATTCACAGGCTCACAAATCTTATCTTCATATCTGGTCAACTCAGTTTGGGCCACCTTGCTTAGCTGTACCAGGGTACCCAGTGGCCACCTCACCTTTCTACCATGGGCCCACTCATAAATTCTCAATAACCCTGGCCACTTGAGCTATGTCATGCCATAGGCTCAGGTTCCAATCAACTCTTGACACACTGGCTCAACCAACATGCTCTTGTCTCTCCTCCAGTCCCCGTAAACCAGGTTCACAGTTATCACTGGCCATACTCAACCCATCTCCCTATTGCCACTTTTCTCCCACTTCTACTCAACGGGGGTCTCCAGGTGGTCTCCTAGTGAGCATTTCAGGTTCCCCACAAACTCCCTTTAAACTTTCATCCAAGAAAGGAGAGTTCCTTCTTGGCTCCAATTTTTTCCAGCTTCAGGGATAAACTACTAGTTCAAAATTCATAAAGGCCAAATGGCTTCTTTTATTTTTTCAGTCTGCCAGCAGCTCTTGTCAAGCCCTTTATAATGCAAGTGTCCTTAGCACTTAAGGCCCTGAATTGGGTTTACCTTTTCTAAGCCTCTTTTGCAAGCATTTCCTACTAACTTGCTTAACAGATCCAAAATTTTTGAAGGAAGAGGGGTTACAAACTCTATATTCATACTTCCCAATAATCATTTCTATCATACATTATATCAGTAACAATAGGTTGAAGAAACCAGTATAAACCTAGTACAGCCATATCCTAAACACAATCCTTAAAACAATTAAATTCTATCCTTTTTGATCAAACTCTCCCATTCATATGCAATATGGTCTTTGGCCTCTGGCTGCCTCCAGCCAGGGCCTGGCTTTTGTTCAGCCATTTTGACTAAGCAGCATGGCCTCAGAGAAGTCCAGGACATTTTGATCCCTGCTCTTGAAATTTACATGTACCCCATTCATTGTCACCATTTCAGTAGGAAGAACCCTGGTCCTTTCCAGAAAACAGCCCTGTGAACTACTTGGCCATATCTGAGTTCCAGCTAGCCAAAGAAGACAAACTACCCTCAGGCAGAGGTCAGACAGCCTCCACTCTCCATCTTCATGATTGTTTCTCCAGCACCCCCTCCCCAGGTACCATAAGGTGTTAGACCAGGTTGACTAGAAAAACAAATCCAAAGATGCTCATATATGTATAAGAAAGAGCTTTATCGGAAGAAATACATATATATCCAGGAAACATGCCAGCCAAGTCCAACTCAAATTCATAAGTCCAACAGTCTTCCATAAGTCTCTCTATTCAGACTCACGCAGCCACATACAACAATGCAGAATGCAGGAAGATCACAAAATCGTGTGGGTCCAATGGCGGTGGTAACGTCTCCAGGGTCCACCAGTAGGTAGATTAAGGCAGAGAGACAGGGGGAGGTTCTCAGGGAGCTTCCTAAGAGAAAGCCACACCACAAGGAGGTACCATCAGGTTGTGACCTGATTGATACTTTGAACACCACCCCTATACTTTTATATATCTTCAAATTGACATCCAATGATGTAACTTCCACATGTGCTTCTTGGGAGAAATAGAGAGACTATAGGACAGCTATGAACCAAGGGAACTCACCTTGGAAATGACAACCTCTAGCCCTATTGAGAACGTTGCTATGTGGCACTAGATTTTAGCAAAAGTGGTTTTCTTATTTTGTTTCCATTTTAAGCACTTTGTACTAGAACGTTCAGTATCGTGGTGTGTGCTTCTAGATGTTTTTGAAATTGTCATCTAGATGTAATAATAAAATTGGATTCCTCTGTTTTGTTTTTCAAATTTACAGAGTATCTCCCATAATTTTATTTATTGATAATGACAAAAACCCTTGAATTTAAATATATCCTGCCAATATCCACTTGCAATGGCAGTGCTATAGTTTAATATACAGGAAACCTCACCTCTATAAGCATACTTGCTTGAAAAATAAAAGACTACTAGTTGCTCTTTGACTTATAAATAATTACTTGTGGATCTTATATTATATGTGCAAAATGTTCCTTAATAATTTGTTACCTAAAGTGTAAGAACTTAGGATTTTCTCTAGAGATAGTTGAAAAGAATGCACAAGACAGCAAAAATAATACAGAATTTTTCTGGAGATTTAGGAAATGAAAGATTAACTAGCTGACTTTTCCTCAAAATTAGTTATGGGTCAAAATTCACTGGCCATCCCTACCATCTGCCCTGTGTTTTACTGTAAAATTTCAGGTCTGGTAGTAAGAAAAATAATGACGCAAACTTAACTT
>NW_022103906.1:65725881-65727326 GCF_000313985.2 Echinops telfairi
GGGGGGACTCTTAGGTTCAATAAAAACCATGATGGGGATAGCTGAGGGGTTTGGACAATGTGTTTTGAGTATATCAGTTTCTACCTTTTTGCAGGATGCTGTCTCTTGATTGTGGATAGCCTACTGTTTTGATTTGTCTCTGGAACCAGTTTATTCTATCACGGGACTCTAACTGCTGTCATGGCTGGTAATAATTCTACCAGAATAAGGAAGACCTTATAATTACTTGATGTGTTTGAATTATGGTGTTGGTGAAGAATATTGAAAGTACCAGGAACTGTGGGAAGAACAAATAAATTCATCTTGGAAGAAGTAATCAGAATGTTCGATAGAAGAGATAATACCCATAATAAATCCCAAAATGTAAAGCTGCTACTGAAGTAATCCACTCAGGTAAAAAGAGGGACCAGATTTCAACCCGGTATTCCAAGATGTGAATGCAACATACGGGCATGAAGCAGGGAACCAGTAGAGAGGTCTGAGGGGTCTGCCCCAATCCCAACTACACGGACAGCCACCCCTCCCAGCACAAGAATTTACTTCAGAGGACAGCACTGAAGCTACAGCTCAGGGAGAGTGACGTGTTTGATAGGAGCACATGGGAGAAATTAAGGGGGAGGAAGAGAGTGGAGCACATCCTGGTCCACCAAGCCTTGAGGACCATATCCCTGCTCAGACCAGCCAATGCACAGAGAGAACCATATGGCCGGACCCACTATGAGACCTGACATCCCTCACTGACCCATAGCCCTACAGGAGACAGCACTGGAGACAGAGTATGGGAATTGTGCCTGATCAGACCGCACCACACTGAGGCAAAACACTAAGGATGTGCAACAAAACAGCAAAGGGAGCAGAGCAAGGAAGTCCCAAGGGAGTACCAAAACTAGACTTTGGGGCGAGGGCATGGCACTCCATCAGACTCGATGAGAAAACACATCTAAAGGTCAAGAAAAAGACCTTGAACTATTTACTGGCTTTTCTTTTTGTCGTTGTTTTGCTGTTGTTGTTTTGTTTTGTTGCTTTGTTTTGCTCTGTCTTGTTTTTGTGAATATTATTATCTCTGCAGGTCTATCTAGATAAGATAGACTGGATAAACAATCAAGGATAAAACAATGGGACTGATGGTTTGGGGGGAACATGGAAGGGACGAGGTGGGGGAAAGGAAGTGATGATAACAAACCCAGGGACAGGGGAACAACAAGTGATCCAAAATCAGTGGCAAGGAGAGTATAAGAGGCCTCCTACGGATTGATCAAGGGCAATGTAACTGAGGGGAATCACTGAAACCCAAATGAAGGCTGAGCATGATAGTGGGCCAAGAGAAAAGTAAAAGGAAATAGAGGAAAGAACTAGGAGGCAAAGGGTATTTATAGAGGTCTAAATATGGGCATGTACTTACGTAAATATATTTATATATGATGATGAGGAAATAGATCTATGTG
>NW_022103906.1:65728125-65729615 GCF_000313985.2 Echinops telfairi
GTGAAGGAGAGGGTGGTGG
Organism: Echinops telfairi; assembly: GCF_000313985.2. Taxonomy (NCBI): domain Eukaryota; kingdom Metazoa; phylum Chordata; class Mammalia; order Afrosoricida; family Tenrecidae; genus Echinops; species Echinops telfairi. The sequence continues at coordinate 65,728,145 of NW_022103906.1, forward strand.
AGAGGAGGGGGAAAATGAGGAGCTGATATCAAGGGCTCAAGTAAAAAGCAACTGTTTTGAGAATGATGAGGGCAAAAAATGTACAAATGTGCTTGACACAATGGATGCATGTATTGATTGTAACAAGAGTTGTAGGAGCCCCCAATAAAATGATTTTTTTTAAAAGATTGTTTTGGTGTTAATGAATAAATTTTGTCCAATTTTGTCAAGGTGAAACCCTTGGAAAGATTTCTATTTACTAGGCATTATTTCCTGATAGTGTGAGAATCTCCTGACAATTTGGTGGATATTTTATTAAGGTCTAGTCTCTAGGTTTCTGCATTCAGCCTGTTTTAACTATAGTGACATCTCTGGGACTGGTTGTTACATGGATTAGTTAATATAAGCCTGGGAGAGCAGGTTTGTTAGCTGCATTAAATATTTTATATTCCCTCATTAAGCCTCTGTAATTCATAAATTATTATTATTTTGTCATATCTTACACTGTCCGATGTCTCCTGGGAGGGAGGGGGAAAGTGGGGAGCTGATATTAGCGGCTCAAGTGGAAAGCAAATGTTTTGAGAATGATGATGGCAATAAATGTACAGATGTGCTGGACACAATGGATGGATGGATGGATTGTGAAGAATTGTACGAGCCCCCAATAAAATAATTTTGAAATATATTTTACATTCCTCAGTAGCATGTTCTTCGTGAGCATGAAATGCCACCATGGACAAGGCATAGGTGAGGTCCCTGGAGCCCCCTCATTCTATACCTGATGCTGCTTCTTTCTCTTATACCAATCACTTTCCCAGGACCTGTGTTTCTTGCGATAATTGCAAATTCTGAGCTTAATGTCTGACGTACTTCCATTTATTTTGCTCAATAGGCATTTTCAATTATTGTTATTGTAAAACCATAACTTTATTTGTACTACCACTTTTTAGAGTTTCCAAGGTCAGAGAAGTTTCAGGAAGTAAATTGGCCAGCAAGGTATGGGAAATGAGATGAAATGGAATTATGTGTCATGACTCTTCATGGTCTTTGTGACTGTAAAGTGCTGTAATTTAGCGAATGGTCAGTTTTGCCATTCCACTGGCCATAAATCAAAACTTAAGCAGAAACAGAATATATTACAAGTGAATAAGTATCCTGTATCAATGCCCATGGGCAATTCTACTTAATATTTCTCCAGACGTTGCACATTTTCAATCAGTCTTTGTGACGACATTTTCAATATCCATATTCATTGTAAGAGCCTGTATTTTTGCCTTCATCTTGGAAAATCTCCAAATTACCAGGACAATTAGGCCTTAAGGTTTAAGCTTCTCTCAAATCTATTTTGAGATTCTCTCACCTATTTCTCTCAAATTTTCTATGCTAATTGCGATAGTTAGATTTCGTTTCCACTTGATTAAATTGGTGGGAAGGTATGGGTGGAGTCTAACTCTTAATTAGGACACACACTGGTGATATTTCCTTGGGAGTA
>NW_022103906.1:65730220-65739342 GCF_000313985.2 Echinops telfairi
CTCTTACAGAGTCAGTGGTTTAGACCCACTACCTTACAGTTAGCAGGCCAAACACTTAGCCAACCATAACGCCAGAGCTTATTTTGCTATATGCAGACTTAAAATTTAAGATTAAATGGAATTATTGCACTATGTCAATGATGTGTTCTTATGTTCAAACTCCCAGCAAGCCTGAATTGGTGACAGCAGAATCACATGAAAACACGTATCTGTCAAAGCATAAGGTTTTTAGAGACAAACTAAATGATTGGGACCTTCTGTTCAATATTTAGGTTATTTGAATTGTGCAGAAGCCACAAAGGAGCCCTGGTGGCACGGTGGGTTAGGCGTTGAATTGCAAAAGACAAGGTCAGCAGTTTGAAACTAGCTGCGCTGCAGAAGGAAAGTGAAGTGTTCTCTTCCTATAAAGATGTACATTGTCAGAAATCCACAAGGGTAGTTCTACCCTGTCCTATAGTGTCACATGCGACAGAATTGACTTATTAACAAAGACATTGGAATTGGAGAAGCAGGGAGAAGCCAGTTTTGCTTCATCCCATCTCCAAATTCAGAGACAATTATTTGGCTTTCTTAGGTTTGGAGGACCCTACAGAAAACGCATTTCTACTGATTCTTTTTTTAACACAAGTCGTATATAAATATTTGAATATATCTGAATAAGATTCTTTCTGATGTATACTCTATGATAATTAAGTCAAGATCAAATAAAAGAAGTCCTAATCAACATGCTACATTAGGTTTTGAATATATCACCTAGATTTTTCAGTTTGTACTTGAAGCCTCGGAAAGCACTTGAAGTGCTCTAACCCAGAAACATGGGGACATCAGGTACCCACAAGCTTGTGGAGCTTGACTCTGTGACTAATGAGTTCCCTCCTGAATTATGGATACCGTTGCTGCAGCCAAACTAGTCACAAGCACTGTAGATATAATGCTAGACAGGTTTGTTTCCAATGAAGAATATTCGATCCTCAAATCTGCTCTGATCCAACATTTCTCTGTCAGTAAACTCATCTTCTCTGGGGCGGTCCTGCTTGTCATATCTAATAATAGATTTCATACTGTGGGTTGTTTAAATATCACCACTGTCCTTCCAGAAATTAAAATTCTTAAATTTCTCTAAAACCTTTCAAACATGTTCTTTTGCTGTGAAATAAGTGGAAGAATGAATAAGCTTTAAGTCATCAAAAAGATTTTTGAGAAACACTTTTGACTAATCCTGATTTGATTCAATTTGTTGATGACATTCCATTGAAGCATGGTGGCAGCTATTTGAAACATGAAAAAGGATGTTTACCCTGACGTCTTAAAATGTTTGTCTTGCTTGGATCCATAATAAGTGCTCATGGAAGCATCAATCAAGAGATCAACACACACTGTGCCTCGAGTAAGTGCTTCAAAGGACCTCTTGTAAGGATTAAAAAGCAAGGGCATTACTTTGAGGATTAATATGCGCCTGATCCCAGCCATGGTATTTTCAATCACCTCATATGCATGTGAAAATTAAGACCCAAAAGGAATTGCTGCATTTGAATTGTGGTGCTTGAGAAGAATATTGAAAGTACCATGGAGTGCCAAACGGACAAACAAGTCTGTCTTGGAAGAAATACAGCCAGAGTGCTCCTCTGACAAGGAAGGTCAGAATGTCTTACTTCCTTTGTACCTGTCAAGAGAGATTAGTCTGTAAGGAAGGACATCATGCCTGTTAAAGTAGAGGGGTAGTGAAAAATAAGAAAGCCTTCAATTAGATGGATGGTAACAGTGGCTACAATAATGGGCTCAAGCATCGGAACAATTGTGAAGACGGTATGAGACGGAGCATTGTTTTGTCCTGTTGTGCATAGGTGTGTTAGTCTAGGTACTTTACAGAAACTCATGTAAAAGAGTGAGTTTTATATAAAGGTTAAGTGCTCATCAAGAAAATATCCCAACCTAGTGCTGTCCAAGCCCACAAGTCCAACATTAACCCATATGTCCAACACCAATCCACAAAGTTCTCCTTCATCTCACAAAACACACACTATGATGCCAACTGCAGGAGGAAAGCCGAGTCAGGGAGTGTGTTAGCATCTTAGCACTGGCAGGGGTCTCCACACGGGTGGTCCAGCACCCAGGGCTGCATCGGGGTAGGTCCATGTGGCTCCTCCTCAGGGATGTCTTGCAGGAAGTGAGCCTTGCCTGCTGAAGCAGGGAACTGCTAAGGCAGCTGCACCCTAGTGCAATCATCACAAAGCAAGAGACCTGAGAACTCAAAAGGTGAGATTCACTGAGCCATTTTTCCCTCCACCCTTCAATTAAGTCCACAAGTTGGCACAATAAACTAAGTACCTCAATAGGGCTTATTTGGGTTGGAACACACTTGATGGTACCTAATCGCAAGAACAACAGCCCTCTAGTGTATTGCTTCATCCTCCCTGCTTCTCTTTTCCTTCTTTAGAAGCATCTCTAAGGTGATGTTCAGTATGAAAACTTGGTCTTGATTTGTTCTTTATAACAGTGACTCACACAATAATTTACCTTTGGTGATTGACTAATTTTACTCAGAACACCATAATTCAAAGAGCCAATTGTTCTTCTTTCTTCTAAGTGACAGTTTTTTTCTCCAACATTTAAAATAGGTCTTTTGCACACATTTGCCCAAAATGCTCTGTTTGCTTTCTTGGCATAAATATGTAAACACTTTCAGCATTGTTTCCATTTACTGAAGTATCATAATTGATATCCCACTAATTCCTGAAAACTTGTTTTCTATCCATGCCTTCAGTGAAATTTGCTTAGTAACAACATTTTTGATGATAAGCTATCTCCTAAAATGGTTGAACATTAACAAATCTTTATTTTTTTGTAAAATGAAGCTGCTTATTCCTTACATTCTATTTTATGCTCTCTGGTTCATTCAATTTTTTTGTCCATAAAACCCTTCAATATTACAAACTGATGAGTAAATTTTCTCTTTAGTTCTGTAAGCTTGAGAAATGACTTTTGAGTTATTCCTTTTTTGTTTTCTAACTCCAGGTTTTTGCACAGTGCATAATAATGCTTTGTTTTCCATACTCATCTTCTATCATCTGTTTCACTGTTATACAGAAGAAAAAATTCCAGACTCTCTTATAGCAACTTTTTTGGGTCATTTTCCACTTGTCAGTCTTTAAAAAAAAACCTTCATTTTTATCAAGTATGATGTACTTGATGTTTTCTCACATTATTTTGGTCTTTGACTGTGAGACAGTTTGTGAAAGATGGGAGAATGTATTTAAGATAGTATGCTAGTTATACTAAACTTATTTTGTTTTATTAATATAAAATTTGAATTTGTACATAAGAAATTTGTTGCCTGTTCCATATTTATCCTCTGGAATTTTCTTGACTTACTTCCATCACTATTCCACCATAGACATGAACAATTTGATTACTGGAAAGTCTACACTTATAATAATCAATTGTGTTTTTATTAATAATAAAATTAAACCATTGATCTTGCAAATTTCAGTCATGGATTGCCCAATATGGTTTCTGTCACCAAAGCTTTATTTTCCCAATATTGACTGTGGCAGTGACATCATCTGTTGTCAACATGAGACTATTAAGAGTCAAGGGGTGGAGTTTAGCCTGTCAATCAGGTCGCAACTTGATGACCTCATTTGGAGGTGCTAAGTATAGCTTGCTGGAGGCGGGACACTCACTCCCTGCAAGACATTCATGTTGACAAGCCACATGAGGATATGCTGATAGAGCCAAAGCCTTGAATTTGGAGGAGTCATGTGGAGACCCATGTCAGTGCTAAAATGCTTCCACCACCATTGGATCCACAAGACTTTCCACCCACTGGCCTGTGGTCTTCTTGTACTCAGCGTCATTGCATGTGTTTCATGATTCTGAAGAGGAATTTACAGACTGGTACTGGACATATGGGTGAATATCAGACTTGTATACATGATTTGGACTTGGCTGGGATGATTTCTTAATGTACAATTACTCTTTATTAGCATTCTTTCCTATACACAAATGAGTATCGATGAATTTGTTCTAGTCTACCCAGACTAACAAATTAACCAATTCTCTCCATTTCCAAACTTTCCATTCCAAGCACCAATAATTAGCTGGCTCAAGTGGTGCCAAACAGAATGAACTTGTTATAGGTCCAGTGAGATTTTCAGAATAATACCTAATAACTCGCTCAAGAAATAAACATTGCACACACAAGTAAAACCACATGCTGGCTTCTACCTTCCAGATTCCTTATCTTTCTGCGTACTTCCCAAAGGCCTTATCCTTAAAATTTTTAAGTACCTGTGGCACAATTTTTACACCTTTACAAGTATATTTCTCTAGCATTAAATAAAATGGTTTCATAAAATTTGAAACATTCTATAAATAGTATCAGCATTTTGTTTTCAATCAACATTTGATGGTGCTAAAACCGTCATGGTTTGTGTTGAGAATATATTTTGAGAGAGTGTATTATTTTCTGCCAAAAACATACTCTGCAAAATTTCCAGAATTATTTTCTTATGAATTTGAACCTTAAACCAATGTGAAGATATTTAATATTTATAAAACCTCAGGAGTTTATAGTTTTTATTTGTTTCACTGCTGTATCTGTCACCCAGATGACTTTTCATTTAGCACCTAAGGGCTCCTTTTATCATCATTTAGGCACAATTAGAACAACTTTCCTGGTGGTCTCATTTGCCACATGCATTTTATTTTTATATTTGTTATTTTCCAACCAATGCCTTCTAAAAGGTCGACAGGGCCCAGCTTCCCAACCAGTGTTCCACAAAAGTGAATGCTTACCAGCTACAATCAGCAACGTCGCCTTTTAACATCAAAGAGTTACAAAAACATGTGTTTCTATTATGTTTGGGCATTTGTATTCTTACGTTGCAAAGTACTGTATACAAGGGTCCAAACTATGAGTACGGACCACAATTCCAGCTTGTTACATTGCCTCCCTAAAGGTTTCATCCTCGTTCTCCACATGTCTAAAATATAAGCCTTTTTGTTCTCAAGGATGGCAAAGCTCTCAACACTTCAGCAACTTCAGCTTCAACCACTAGCTCTGGATTGCTGCTTTTTCTTTGTTTTGGGAACATGGAGCTTGATCATATAGTATTTCTAGATTTTCATTGTTGTGGTTGTTAAGGTGTGGAATCCAGGATTTCAACTAACTTTCCCATCATATTGTTAGAAACAGATCTATTTATTAAATTTTTCATATACCCTTTGATAATTGCTTGTAAATATTAATATTCTTAAATTTCCTTTAAGTTGAATGCTATTACATCAAATGATTACCACTACTTTTATAAGTAGCAGTGCAAAATATAAAACTAAATAGAAATCTTTTTATAGGGTGATTATAAATATACTATGGGATTCACCTTACTCTCTGTTCAGTAATAAATGAATTATTAATTCTAGATATAAGAAATTATGAAAAAGTAGAATGAAATTATGGTTTTGTACACAATATTCTAAAAGAGATCATGGATAAATTAATTTTCTCTTTCAAATTGCCAGATTATAGACTTTGTCTTATCAATTGGTGATGAATTGACCTCTCACTGTGTGTTGGTGCTAAAAACGTTCTCCTGAGAAAGTGGAAAGTACAATGGAAAGCAACCATCTCCTATAAACAAGGTCTTCACCACAATTAAAATGAAAAATGGACTCACTATCATTATTTTTAATGAAGATTAATAATCTCTGTCACTTCCACTGTTCTATCTATCCATATCAGAACAATAATGTAGCTACTTATGAGGCATCACTGCCAGATGTACTGAACTAAATTTCCTGCAAATGAAAATTATGAAAAATTCAGTTGTACATCTGAATTTTTAGATAATGGTTGTGTATTACAGATAAAAATGGAATTAAGTCAGGAGCAAATATATACTGATAGTAGAGCCAAAAATCTAGTATATTAATAATAGACAAAACCTTCAGTGGAAATTGGTAAATAAGGCCTCACAGTTGAAATAAGGGAGGACAGGAGGAGAGGATCCTAACCAATTAAGTGTTTCTATTATACTAAAGCAGAATGGTCAAATAAGTGATTGAAAATCTAGAAAGAAAAGTGAAAAGTAAAGAAATAATTCCTATAAATCTGATTAATTAATTTTAGAGCAGATGTCTGCGCTGTCTTTGGCTTTCTTATATGTGTGTATAAATGATGCTCTGTCACCTCTTGTACAAAAAAACGGAAATCTGTCTTAAAATCTCTACAAACTCTATGAAATCACATACTTTAATGCAATCCAGATTTAACCCCTACATGACAGTTAGATGTAGAAAGGAAAGCCATATGACCTTCTTCAAAATAAATGCCCAAGATTGTCATGTACTCTTGAGTGTACCACCACTTGTCTGCTATTTTGTCATATTGTGGATTACTGCGATGCTGGAAGCTGTGTCACCGATATGTCAAATACCACCAGGGCCACCCAAAGTCAACAGGATCCAGCCGAGCTTCCAGACTAAGGACAGACTATGAAGAAGACATAGGTTTTCCACTTCTAAAGAAAAACCCACAGAAAACATTATGTGTAGCAGAGGATTTGTCAGATGGTAAAAACTATGACTAGCAGTAGATCATTGTCAGAGGTAGTTCCCAAAGACGAACTCAGGTCAGGAAGCACTTAAACTATGATTGAGGAAGAGCTGCCTTCTCAAAGTAGAGCTACACATAATGTCTCAGATGGAGCAAAGTTTTCAGGAGTAAACCTTTTAGGACCTTCATTGGATGATGGGGGCAAGATACAAAATGAAAAGACTTCAAACAGCTATTAAAAATTGAAACTTGTATATGATGTACAAATCTAGGAAAGTTAGAAGTTGTCAAAAATTAAGTGAAATGTATAAAGATCATTATCCTCGTGGTTAGTGAGCCGAAATAAACTGATATTGGCCACCTTGAATCAGATAATGATACAATTTTCTGTGTTGCAAATGATAAAATCAAGAGGAATGACATTTTATCCATATCTCAAAAGTGTATTTCAAGATCTCTCTTGAAGTATAATCACTGCTTTCTGTGATTGGATAATATCTACCTGTATAAAAGGAAATTCAGTCAATACAACTATTATTCAAATTTATGTGCCAACCATGAAAGCTAGTGATACAGATATTGAGGAATGTAACCAAAGTCTTCCATCTGAAATTGATCAAACATGCACTCAAGATCCTTTGATAATTATTGGTAATTGGAATGGAAACATGGGAAACAAAGGAGAAAAACTGTACTTAGAAAATATTATAGCAACAAAGGTGGAGAAGATCCCATAATAGGATTTTGCAAGACCAACAATGCCTTAATCACAAATAGTTTTTTTCAACAAAACAGTGACAATTCACATAGACTTCTCATGTTGATTTCTCTGAAAGAAATCAAATTGAACACATCTTTAGAAAGAGACAATGGAGAAGTTCAATATCAGCAGCTAAAACCAGGCCAGGGGATGACTGTGGAATAGGCCATCAACTTCTCATATCCAAGTTTAGGTTGAAAAATTAAAACCAACCACACTCACTGCCATCGATTCAATGCTGACTCAGCAACCCCTGTGGATTTCCAAGATGCTGATTGGGAGTAAAAAGCCCAATCTTTCTCCCATGGAGCTACTAGTGGTTTTGAACTGCTGACCATATGAATCAGAACCCAATATATAACCACTATACCACCAGAGTTTAGGTTGAATCTGAATAAACTGAAAACAAGTTCAGGAAAGCCAAAATATTACCTTGAGCATATCCCACCATAATTTCAAGAACAGAGTTGATGCATTGAACAGTAATAGCAGAAGACTTTATGTGCTATGGAAGCCCAGGAAGAACATCATTTATAAAGCCTCATGTTCCGATACTGAAAGATTCTATGGGCAAACTATTGAATGGCACAGGAAGCATCAAAAGGAGATGTCAATAATATAGTTACTGTACCAAAATGAACTGTATTCAACCTTTTCAAGTAGTAGCATATGAGCAAGAGCCAATCATACTAAGGGAAAAAGTGCAAGCCCCACTAAAGATATTAGTCAAAAACTAGGCTCCGGGAACTGAGAAAAAACCTACTGATATGTTTCAACAGCCTGATAAAGCACTGGAAACACTCACTCACCTATCGCATACAGGTAAAATATTGCTGAAGATCATTCAACAATGGTTGCAGCAATGCATTGACAGGGTGCTGCCAGAGATTCAAGCCATATTTAGAGAAGGATATAGAACAAGAGGTATCATTGCTGATGTGGCAGAAGGATTTGGGCTGAAAGTAGAGAATATCAGACAGATGTTTACTTGTGTTTATTGACTATGTAAAGGCATTTGACGGTGTATATTATAACAAGCTATAGATAGCCTTGGGAAGAAGGGGTATTCCATAATACTTCATTGTGCTCATGTGGAACTTGCACATGGATCAAAAGGCAGTTGTGTGAATAGAACAAAGTAGTGGTGTATGCCTTAAAATCGGGATTATATCATCTCACATTGCATATTCAATCTCTATGCTGAGGAAAAAGTCAGAGAATCTGGTTTATATGAAGAATGTGGTATCACCCTGTAATATGCAGATGATACACCCTTGCTTCCTGTAAGTGAGGAGGAATGAAGCACTTGATAATAATGATCAAGGATTACAGCTTTCAATATGGATTACAACTCAATGTAAAGGATATCAAAATCCTCACAATTGAACTAATAGGCACCATCATGATAATTGGAGAAAAAGTTGAAGTTGTCGAGGATTTCGTCTTGCCTGTATTCATAATCAATGTTCATGTAACCAGCAGATGCAGATTTGCATACGAGAAATCTGCTTCACACGAGCTCTTTGGTGTGTTGAAAAGCAAGGTGGTTACTTGAGGACTATGTACCAGCACACTGAACCTGACCAAGCCATGGTATTTTCAACCTCCTCACATGCATGTAAAAGACAGACATTGACTAGGGAAGACCAAAAAAAGAATCTATGAATTTCATTAATGTGCTGGTGAAGAATATTGAAAGTATCATGGACATGGAAAAGGACAAGCAAACTCATCGTGAAAGAAGTGCAGCCAGAATGCTATTTAGCGGTAAGGCTGGAGAAACTGTCGCACGTGCTTTAGGCATAT
>NW_022103906.1:65739935-65764720 GCF_000313985.2 Echinops telfairi
ATTTACAAAGTGACTGCTTTATTTATATATCTATTCACTAAGCTATTCTAAATCTTTGTCATATTTGCCAATGTTGTCAATTTTCACAATTTCAGCCACTCTAGTGCATTGATAGGGAGCTCTGTGGTGTAGTGGTTATGCACTATGCTGCAATCCAGAAGGTCAGCAGTTCAAAATCACTGGGCACGCCATAGGGCTTTCCACTCAGCAAATAGTTATAGTCTCAGAAACCCACTGCCACAGATCTGCCCTGTCCTACAGAGTCCTATGGGGCAGCATTGACTCGATGACAGCAAGTTTAGTGGGTGTACAGTAGCATTTGGGATTGCTATAGTAGAAAGCCAGCTCAATGAGGAAGATGTCAGCAATATGGATTGACACAGTGAAAGCAGCAATGGACTCAACCCGAGCAACACTTGTGGAGCTGATAGTGTACAAGGCAGTTTGCTGTTAGTCATAGAGTTGCCATGAGTCTGAATCGGCTTAGCAGTTTCCAACACCAATAAAAACTGATCTATGCTGAGCATCTTTTACTGTGTTTACTTGGCACCCATATTTCTCTTGGATGAAGTGTCTTAAAATATTTTGAGGATGGGCCAGGGCTGAGTTGTGTTTTGTTCTGTTGTACGTAGGGTCACTATGAGCTGGAGCCTATAAAACAGCACTTCAAAATAACAACACACATACAGTGGGGTTTCAAAACTTTTGTGGAAAAATTGGATTAAAGAAAATGGACTTTTTTATTTTTTAACAAGTATAAATAAAACATAACGCCACCCCAAACATAATACTTGATATTTACAATTCAAAATCAAATGACTGGAATATTAAATATTTAAAAAACCTTATTTTTAAAAATATCTGTAAAGTTTCATGCAATTTTATAGAATTGGCATGAAAGAAAGCTCAAAAAAGAGAATATTTCCTTTCACTCCTAAAAAGAAAATAGTAGAAGGTGTAAAGATTCTGATCACAGAATGAAAGATAATGGAATTATTTCAAAATCCCTTCATAAAGGTAGGTAGATATAGGTAAATACTTTTATATCTCAAAAGTAATATGAGACAAATATTTCCACTCAATGAAAAGGGAGGTAAAATATTTTAAGACACTTCATGCAAGAGGAAATCTAGCTAACAGAATTCCACAACATATCAAATAAATAATATATCATGACCAAGTGGGATTCATACCAGGGGATGCAGGGATGGTTCAACATTAGAGAAAAAAATTACTGTAATCCACCATATCAACAAGAAAAAGGACAAGAACCATACGATCATATCAATTGAACCATATGGTCATAGCATTTGATAACATTTAACACCCATTCCTAATAAAGACTCTCAAGAAGATGAGATTGGAAGGGACAATCATCAATACAATAAAAGCCATATATGAAAACCCAAAAGCCAATATTACACTCAATGGAGAAAAGCTGAAAACCTTTCCACTTAATAAGGGAACCAGACAAGAATACCCTTATCCCCACTTCTATCCAACATTGTGCTGGAAGTCCTAGCCAACACCCAAAGACAACAGCAAGAAATCAAGAATGCATGATATGGGAGGCTGGACATAGCCTACATTCCCATCAACAGAAGAGTGGATAAAAACACTCTCTTACATACACACAATGGAATACTACACATCCCTAAACCACATTGATGAAACACCTCAACTCATGGAGGGATCTGGAAGACATTATGCTGAAGGAAGTTGTCAGGACACATACTGTGTGAGTTCACTGCAGTAAGAGCAAGCAGCAGAATAGGAACAAGCTCCAGGTTGCAGGCATCCAGTCCTCTGACCAGGGACCAGAAGCCTGGAAAAGAGCTGGACCAGTGCCAGTGAAGCACACATCATCCTCTCCAGGTAGGTATAGTGTAGGGCACTTGGCCAATGGGCACCTCACACAGCTGGGATAAAATGGATGGGGAATGAGGAGGTGCTGGCTGCTGAATGTGGACCTGGTGTGAAGTTCCCAGGAGAGGGATGTGGCCCTGTCAGAGGGATGGGGTTTACTGATGGGAGCGGTGACTCAGGAGAGGGGAGTGGGAATAGACAAGTTTTGAGGGAACATACAAGGGGGTACCCAAAAAAAATCCGGAATTTTTTTCAAAGCCATATATTTAATTATTTTTACAAAACAACTTTATTATCTTTAAAGTACATTCGAATACACTAAATATATTTGTCAAATCTGTGATTCCATTCTTGGAAATATTTTTCAAACTCATCTGTTTGATTGACTGACAGCACTTCCCTTTTTTTTTTTTCTTCATCTCTTCTATGTTGTCAAATCGCTGTCCTTTCATGTCCCTCTGCATTCGTGGACACAAAAAGAAGTTGCACAGAGTGAGGTCAGGTGAGTCAGGTGTGTGACGCAGGAGAGACATGCTGTTTTTTGCCAAAAACTAGTGCACTGAGATGGCTGCAAGAGCAGGTTCATTGTCATGGTGGCAAAACCAGTCCCCCCTCTGCCACACATCAGGTCTTTTTTTGTTTTACCATGTTAGGCAATCTTTTCAGAACCTCTAAATCGATACCTCGATTAACAGTATGACCTGGTGGAGGAACCGCCAAATACAATGCCCCACATGCATCAAAATAACAAATGAATATCATCTGAGCATTGTCTTGATATCACTTTCAAGCTTTTTGAGTGGCAAGGTGACAATGGCATCTTCCACTGGCTTAATTGATGTTTGATGTTGGGGTCATCAGAATAAAACCATATCTCATCACCAGTAATGACCTTGGGAAAAAAGTCTGGGTCACTCCACAGCTATTCTTTCAAAGCAGGACATATTTCTACTCCACACTGTTTTGCCTGGTCAGTCAGAACCCGAGGCACAAATTTCACAGCGATCCTTCTCATTCCCAATCTTCCACTAAAATTCACTTAACCAAGCTCCAAGAAAGTCCAGGTAACTTCTCCATCTCTTCAATGGTCCAACGTCAGTCGTTGAGCACAAGTGCACAAATTTTGTTGACATTTTCATCCGTTTAGGAAGTTGATGGACATTCAGGACAAGATTTGGCATCCACTGACATTTCACCTTTTTTGAAATGAGAAAACCACTCATACACTTGAGTGTTTTCCCATAGTGCTGTCCTTATAAGCTGTGTTCAACATCACAGCAGTTTCTACAGCATTTTTCCCAAGCAGGAAACCAAATTTCACAGCCGCACACTGTTCTTTAATCGGTCATCACATAGATGAAGTTCAGGGGAAACTGCTTTACTAAAAAATTCACTTTGACCAGAGATAACCTTCTCAGGCAATGCCACTGGGTGCACTATTGCTGAGTGAGTTGCTTACTTCTCACCAAGTAGGAAAAAATGTGTACTATGAAAACTCTTCCCAGCAGAGCTTTCTGTACTTTTTTCTTTTTTTGTACCCCCTCATAGGGGCATATCTATTGAGAGGAGAGGGAAGGCTGACCTCCAGTTGTGGGAAGGAGAGTCTGGGAACATTAAGTGGGGAGGATCTTTAGTGGCATGCAGCAGGAGGGCAAAATTGACCTAGGACATCTGGGGCTATCAGGAGAGCCAGGCCAGGTGATGTAGAATGCTGGGACACTGAATCATGGAACTTTTGCTTACATGTCATGTTACAGACTGCCTCAGTGAGTCCCCATATGGGGACCCTACTTAATGAATTGCATTCTACCTCAGATGCACTTGTAACCTGAGGTCTTGGGCTAGAAGATACATGGTGTCTAAGGAAGCAGAAGACAGCAGTACCAAGAGCAGTGCACTGTAGGTTGGTGAACAAACAGGGTCTTTCTACATCAACACCCTGTGTGCTGTATTAAGATACGTATTATTGCCACAATCCTCAGATGGTCTTCTGTTATATTTGGCTCATGCTTGTTCATATTAGGGTGACTCTCAGAGGTACATCGCCACCGGGGGTCACCCTCTTGAAGCTGTGATATTTGTTTATTAGTTTTTCGGTAAATGAAATCCAGGGATATTGAGCCTACAGAGAAAGCAAATATAACAAAGGTTTCAGGAAAAGAGGGTATATAGAGGAATTTGAGAGATAAATGGGAGATGATGTCAAGAAGTCCAGGACGGAAAGGCATGTTTGGAGACTGATTATGGACACAATTGTACAATTCTGTTTGATGTGATTAAATGATGGAATGATATGGCATATGTATTAACTCCCAAGTTACATTTTTAAAAAAGCATTGATCTAGGAATGGGTTTTGGACTCACACAAAATCCTAGCTCAAAGTTAAGAACAGTTAGTTCTTACATCATGGCCCTGCTTTATACTTACCTTCAGGAAGGGAACACAAAAGATATGGTATTATAGAAAAATGTGGCAAAGAATTTAGATATGACTGGCTATCATATAAAATAGCATCTGGGGTCTTAAAGGATTGTCTTCAAACAAGCAGCCACTTAAGTGAGATGTCAGCTAAGTCAATGTAGAAGAAGCACACCATCATCAGACACTGGAGGATTAGAATCCATGCAATCCCAAGCCAAAGAAGGATCAGATCAGAGCCTGAATTGGGAGAGTCTGGTGTGCAGAAGGAGAGGGTTAACAGTGGGAGCTCAAGAGTTATTTGTGGAAGTACTTAGGAAATAAGCCTCCACAGAACTCACCCTATCTAAAACTGAGGGAAGGGAGGAAACTGGTCCCTAAACAGAGTGCTGCTTGGGAGAGATGAGTATAGAAGATCAAAAGCATAAATATGACTTGAACAGTTAAAACTTTGTCAGTAGATTCCCCCCTATGATGCAGTCTGGACATGATCTGGTTTTCAACGTTTTCTGTATTTTGGGTTTCTATGGTTTTCTTTTGTTTGTATTGTTTTCTTGGGGTTTTTTTTTGTTCATAGTAGAGTGTATCTCAGAAGCATTATGTCAATGGAGGTCACCCTCTTGAAGCTGTGTTATATGCTTTTCCATTCTGCGGTATATGACACCCAGAATTGATGAACCTAGAGGGATAGCAATTAGCTAAAGGGATTTGGGGGGAGAGGGGTACAGTGGTGGAGACAATGTCAAGGAGTTCATGTGGAAAAAGAATTTTTGGAAACAGATTGTGGTAGCAATTGTACATTCTAATTGACATGATTGAACTTTGGAATTATATTATATATGTATTAAATTACAACTAATAATAAAAAAATTAAGAAAGCAAAATTGCTGAGGGGAAAATTATTTTGCACTCAGACTTTAATCCAAGCCAAAATTAAAAGTTCCAACAGAAAAGCAAAAGCCTTATGGTCGAGCCCACCAAGAAAACGGACATTCCTATTTCATATTAAATCCATTAACCAGATGGTGATGCTTTATATCTTCACACTGTTATTTAACAACTCTGACATTTCAAACGAAGAGTGCTGGAGACAAGAACATTCAAGAATTGTCATCTACATTCATCCAGGACCTGGAAACAAGCCTAAAGAAAAGAAACTTCATCCTACATTTTACATTACAAAAATTTCAAAATAGCTTTTACAAATATAGCACTTTGTTCTCTATAAACCACTCCTCTAGACTTGTACCTATTATAATTTGTATTTTGATTGTATATTTCATTATCACTAGACTGATTCAACCTACAGTACTCTCCTTCCCAGAATCATTAGTTAAAAACAAAACAAAATTCAGCTGTCAGAAGCTTTGCAAGGCAGCAAAAAAAAAAAAAAAATACATTAAACACTTCTTCCCAAAAATTATTAGTATGTTAGTATTCTAAATAACTTTCATTTCCAAGAATGATTTAGAATGTGGTTTGGTTTTTTTTGGTTTTTATTTAAACAGAGATGAATTTTTAATAAGATTTCTTTGCCCCTTAGCAATCAATTTTTCCCTAGCTCCGGTTAACAATATTCATTCATCCAACTATTGTGTTCAGTATTAGGGAAACTGAAAGGAAAAAATTACATTTCCTGTTTTTAACTTTCTCACAGTCTAGTAGGATACTTTATTTTACTACTTTTGGAATTATAAAAAATCATTTTATTTGCAGCTCTTACAGATATCATAACTTCCCATAGTTCAGTCACATCAAGCAGTATTGCACAATTGCTACCACAATCAGTTTCAAAATAAATTCTTTTTTCTTGAACTCCTTGATATCAGCTCCCCTTTGGCCTTTCCCTCCCCCACCATATTCCTAGGAACCCCCTTTTTTCCTATATATATATGTTTTTTGTCATATCTTACAAAATCCAATACATTCATTCACAAACAATTCTATGTTCAATCACATTGAGTGGAGTTTTACCCTCATTGATGCTACCAGCTCCCCTTTCTTCCCCTCCCCCTTCTTCCTATGCCCCTAGGGAACCATTACTCCTGTTACTGTTTCTGAAGGGTTATCTATCTTGATTTTCATGTACAGAGTGAGCTTTAATAGACAAATAAACATATGTAAATACAACATACTTAATGAGGTAAGATAAATAAAAGCCATAATAATAAGAGGAGGAAGTATTAAAGAACTAGAGGATAGTTATGTGGTTCATCAGTGCCATAATGCACCCTGGATTTATCATCCCTTCTTAGTGGCCCTTGGGAGATGGACTGTCCAATTATCTTAGGGTTTGGGGTTCCACTACATCCATGCCCCTTCACATTGTTTGTTTCTGAAATCTGATACCTCTTCCTGTTGACACCTCATGATTGCACAGGCAGGTGTGCTTCTTCCATGTGGGCTTTGTTGCTTCCCGGCTAGATAGGCACTTTAAACACAAGCCTTTAAGACCCCAGACGCTATATATTTTAATAACCAGGCACCATCAACTTCCTTCACCACATTTCTTTATGCACCCATTTTGTCTACAGCGATTCTGTCAGGAATGGGAATGTCATACAACGCCACATTGTTAGAACAGACTGTTCTTGTACTGAGGTAAGATTTAAATAGAGGCCCAAAGTCTATCTGCTTACTTATTGTGAAAGTGCATGTTCATATATTTTTTCCTTTCCTTTTTCCCCCACCTCCTACCCCACTGTTAGGTTTATACATTGTTCCCCTCTCAGTAATTCCTCTCAGATACAATTTGATTGATCAAACCAGAAAAGCTACACCCTCCTCAGTGTCAACTTTAACACACTGCACCCCTCATTGTTAGCTTCCCATTCACTTCCCCTGCTCCCTGCCTCCCAGGAACCTTTGGTCCAGTTGCTGTCTCTGTAGGATTGCCTATGCTGCATAACTTATGCAGGTAAACACACACACACACACAGTCACAGGGATTCTGACATAGAGCAGATGCATATCTCTCTGTTATATATAAAGAAGGGCATGCATTTTTTTGGCTTGAATCATCCCACACTTTCCAACTTTAGTTCAAAGTAACATATATGCTTGTGATGGTGTAAAAATGCACATATATATATATGAATATATACATAGGTATATATATACATATATGTATTTATATATGCAATCTTTTCATCTTTATTTCTAGCTACAGTTAAAAATACAGGGCTCTATGTTTATCCAATTAGCAATAATGAGTTGGCCCTAGGTCATTCATTGACTAGCTCAGCAAAACTTTTATAATCAAAAGCACATGTTTAAGAAATGAATAGCTAAAGGCAACGTGGATGTTATATTTAGAATTATTTGACAGCAAGAAGAGTGGCCCTCCTCCACTCAAATTATAGAGTTTGCATGTTTGGATATTTTTTGAGGGATACCATTGAATATTAAGGAAGCTTAAGAAATTTAAACCATCATAGTAAGGGTCTCAGAGAAACTAAAGGAGGAATATGGTTTAGTGTTTAGGAACTGATTGTGGTAGCAATTGTATAATTCTGCTTGGTGTGATTGAACTATGGAATGATATGATATATGTATTAATTTTCAATCAATACTAAATTTAAAATAAATAAATATATAAAGCCAATTTAACCTGAGGGATCTCAGCAGAAAAGATTTGTGGATCTTCAGTTTATTACTGTAACAATCCCATGAGAGTTTCCTATCACCCTACAACAAATGAGTACCAACGCAGTGGCTTAAAACAATGCAACTTTATTCTCTACATTTCTGGAGGTCAAAATTCTAGAAGTTAGGTATCAGTACAATCACATTCATTTCAGGAGAGAACCCATTTTTCTTGCCTTTTCAGAATTTAGAGGACACTTGTATTATTTGGCTCAGGGCCTCTGATCACCCCTATGGTCTATCAACCTAAGGAACTCATCATTTGCAAGTTATCTCTGCTATTACTATTCATCTTCTCCCACCTCCCCATCGAATGACACTGTGTCCTCCTAAAACAAATGCCTTATCTCAAGAAGGTTATTGCTATCACATTTGCAACTTCTGTTTCACTATGCAATGTAACACAAAAAATAAATTTAGGATATTATTCAAACATCTTTGGGCATGTTACTAGTGTGTCTACTACAGGGCCTTCATATGATTTTTCGGCCCATTCTTGAGGTCCAGACTCAGAAGACATAAACAAGATACACTCTTATTTCAATCTGAAAAGATTCAATCTTCAAAGTTATAAAATCAAGGTATTAATAAGATGGCCATCTCAGCACATGGAAATATAGGTAGATATTGACTGATGTGTATATCACATTGGTATCAATTTGAAAACCACTTATAGCATATGTTAACATTATAGTACCCCACTCATTTGTCAGTTTGTCACACAGCAGTGACGTGCATGTTGCGGTGATGCTGGAAACTGCCACCAGTATTTCAAATCCTAGCAGGGTCACCGGTGATGGAAAAGGTTCCTCAGATCTCCTAAAAACAGATTGGGAAGAAAGAACACACAGTCCACTTCTGAGAGATTAGCAAATAGAATCCTTAATAACAGCACAGGGACTGCAACAATGGGCTCAATTATAACAACAATTATGATAATGGCACAGGGACAGGCAGTGCTTGGGTCTTTTGTACTTAGGTGGCACTATGAATCTTAGCCAAGTCTACGACATCTAACAACAGCAACAGTGACGATATGCTATGCTCTTTGTAAACATTATACTTTTATATTGATTTTCATTCTCATGCCAATCGTGCTTGGTAGTTAGCATTCTTTTTATTTCACTGATAAGGAAAATAAAGTTTAAAAATGCTAAGCAGTTTCTTTATGCCTAAATAATCATAGTTAGCAGTAAATGCTTCAGGACTAGGCTACTCATCAAAAGGTTGTCTGTTCCAGCCCAACCGAATGTGCCTCATGAGAAACGCCTGGTGATCTCCTTGTAAAAGGTCCCAGGTGGCGTCTGGTGAAAGAGGGCACCTTGGACAGCTACACTACATGCTCTTCTGCAGCAAAGACCTGGGGAAGCCAGACACAGGGGAGGAAGCTGAAAACCCGACTCTCTGAGGCCTGGAAAGTAAATGAGCTGACCAACAACAGAGGGAAAATATGGGTGCATAGCACACACACAGAGATCACGTGGTTGTTGCTGTTAGGTTCCACTGAGTTGGTTCTGACCCATAGAGATTCCATGCCCAGCAGAAAGAAACACTGCTCAATCCTGCGCCATTCTCACAATTGTTCTGATGCTTAAGACCATTGTTGCAGCCACTTTATTGAGGGCCTTCTTCTTTTCCTCTGCCCTCTACTTCAGCAAGCATGCTTAACTTCTCCAGGGACAGATCTCTGCTGACAATATGTGCTGAGAAATCAAAAGGAGCTATAAATTTCCAGCTGGCCAACCAGAAGCTGGAGAGCCCCCTCACAATGCAGAACAGCCTCCAGAGAGACTGTCCATGAGAGAAGTGGACCAAGTCCTTGTTCCCCACACCCACGTGGTAAATGGAGGGATGACCTAGGTCCAATACAATACACTGAAAAGATGCCTGCATCCCTCCTCTGCACCTCTGGGAACCCGCATATAATCTGGACATAAGCAGGGCTAACAGGGCTGTAGCGGGCCATAGGGAGCTGACAAACAGGATGTTGAATCCTACTAGGTTCCCTACAATGCCCCTGGCCCAGAGAGAACAAAGGCCCATAAGCTTGTGCTGGGAATGCTGAGGTGGAAGCTTCTACCACTTGGCTACATCTTGGGCACACAGTTCCACATAAGGCTTCACATCGTGGCATGCATCTACAGTGAATGTGTCCCTGTAGCAGAGGAAAGTGTTGCTTTTTCTTTTCCTTTTTCATTTGTGCCTCCCCCTTCTTCGGGCTCGGTAAGCAGCTAACAAAGACACAGAGGGTCAATGGCGCCTATGTTCCCACCCTCTCGTGACCATAGAAGTCAGCCTCAGGAAGAGGAACTAAAGAAACGGCTGCGGCCAAGATTCAGGTTTGGATTTTGTTGCCTTTCTGTTTTGTTTTGTTTCCCCTCTATTCTAGACCCGTTTGGATAACCTGTAAAAACTCTCATGCATGTACCAGAGACTTCACTCTTCCTGGGCATGCCCCAGGACCCTTGACAAGCACCTACTAGAGTGGCAGTGGCTGGTTCTGGTTTGTGTATATGTGTGTGGGGATGTGACTGTTAGCTCAGTCTTGTTATTAGCCTGTGTCTTTGTGTTTATTATTATTATTATTTCTTTCCCAGTCTATCTGAAGGAGTCAGCTGTCCTGCCACTACATCAACTATACCAAATGTGTTAGGGCTATAATCCACTCCATTACAACCTCTACAACAAATATAATAAATAGCACAGAGTCCCAAAGACCACACTCTTTTCTGCTCACACAAAAAAGCAAGATAAAACATCGTGAGGTCAATGCACAGAGCCAAAGGATTCTCTTGAGGAAGAAAAGACATCTGAAAAAAAGGAAAAGAAATTCAGAAGATTGGTCCTCAGCTGCTTTCAGTGTGAGCAAAATAGTTTCACAAGAAACAAAACAGGAAAAAAATGAGAAAAATACTAGAGAGCCATCTGAAAAAATAAATGGGAACAAAATTTTTGAAGTCATACAAAAACTCCAAGTGGAAATCCCGAAGATTAATTCTAAGGTATTAGAATTAGAAAACATTTTGAAATAGCAAAACAGTGCTATTAAAGTAACTGAAGACTTAATTAAGAAGACAAATCTACAAAATGAGCAATCAATATACAAAACAGTATAACACAAAAACAAAAACAAAAAATGCCTGAGAATTATGTGTGACAATATCAAGAAGAATAATTTTCACACCACTGGCATTCCAGTACAAGAAGAAACAAAAAAAACCCCCAAAATCCACAGCAAAGTTAATCCTTCAAAAGCTTTCTGAAAGAAAACTGCCCTATCCATGTAAGAGGACTCAATAACTGAGAAGCTGTGAGAAGCCAAGCAGGATAGATCCCAGAAGAAACTGACATGGCATATCGCAACCTGACTTCCCATACCGGGGACAAGGAGAGGGGCCTGAGAGCCGCTCAGGAAAAATGAGAAGTTACCTGAACAGAGGAACCAATCAGCTCAGACTTTAAAGATTTTAAACAAACTCTTCAGACTAGAGAAACATGGAACTGTGAAAGAATGAAATTAAGAGCCAACCAATAGTCTTTTATCCATCAAAATTATCCCTTAAATATGAGAAAGAAGGATATTTCTAAATGTTAGAAATTAAAAGAATGTAATTTTGAAAACAAGCAAACTTACAAAAATTACTAATTGAAATTCTTTGGACAGAGAATAAACCCCAATAGCAGTTGTTTATCTGAAATCAACATACAAGACATCACCATCATAAATAAACTCACTTAAAGCAGTACTAGTAGTAAACTAGCAAGACTGAAAATAGCAAACCAGATATTTCATCTCATGATGCAATTATAAAGTAATACAAGGAAGAGTTTAGATACAAAACATTCTAATGGGGAGGAAGTCAAATATTTGAGAGAGAAAACAGACCAATGTGAACTTCATTAAAAAAATCAATAAAGAACAAGGTTAACATCAAAGAAAATGGAGAAATTTCACCAAAAGAAAGAAAGAAAAACACAGGAACGTATTGAACAGTAAAAATAATAGGAAAAATCTTAAATGACAAAAAATTCACAATCAGCAAAGAAAATAATAAGGGGCAAAAAAACTAATAACAGCATAATAAAGCACACAGAAAATGACAGCAACAATGTCTTATGTATCAATAACAACAAACAATATAAATATATTAAATGTATCAGTTATATATATTTAATAGATACAATAGATACAATGATTTCTATCAGGAAGTAATAGAAGGAATAAGAAAAGGAGCCATCAATCTATTCTTTACAAAAACACAACATAAACACAAAGACAAAAATAAACTAAAAAGCAAAGTAAGGAAGAAAATGTATCAAGCTAAACTCAATCTGCAAAAGCATGAGTGACAATATTATTGTCTGATAAAAGAGACTTTATGGTAAAATCTACTCTGAGAGACAAAGAAAAACATTAGATAATGATTAAAGGAAAAATTGAACAGTGAAACATAACTCTAATATCTATGCATCCAAAGGAAGGCCATAAAATACATTAATCAAACTCTTGTAAGAGAATTGAAGAAAGAAATAGACAATCATGTAATAATTGAAATTCACTTCAAAATACTATTCTCAAAGAAGGACAAAACAACAGGCAAGCACCGCAATAAAGACATAGAAAAATTAAAAAGCTAATTAATCAACTTGACCTCTTAGACATAAACAGACCACTCCACACAGTGACAACTCAATAAACATTATTTTTCATTGCACTTGAATAGACCGTATTTTAGGCCACAGAGCAAGCTTTAATACATATAAAAACCTTGATATGTTACAAATGGTTTTTTCAGATTACAATAGGAAGATCGAAATCAAATGCATCGAATCTAAACAATGCCGTGCTTAAAAACTACTGGGTAATTGAATCACAAATGGATGGACTTTTAAAATTCCTTGAAAAAAATGAGAACCAACATTATGGCATACCAAAACCATTAGAACACAACAAAAAAGACAAACTCAAGTCTTGAGATCCCATCATGAAAGATGTTATTGGCAAAATATGGAAGTATACAGTTAACATTAAAAGATGAAAGAACACACAAAGTCATTGTACCAGAAAGAATGAGCTGACATTCCACCATTTTGAGAGGTAACATGAGCAAGAAGCCGTCCAAGCAGCATTGAAGGCATTTGCCCAAAATAAAGGTCCAGCAATTGATGAGATAACAATGGAAACATTTCAACAAGCTGATGAAATAAGGAAAGCATTTATTCACCTACACCAAGAAATGTGGAAGACTGTTACTTGGCCACCTGACTGAAAGAAATCCAAAGAAAAGTGCCTGAAAGAAGGCACACAGGATAGAACAATAGTGTTGATGTCATACACAAGTAATGTTTTGCTGCAACTCATTCAGCCAGGGTTCCTGCAGCACATCTGCAGGGAGTTGTCATGAACTCAAGCCAGACACGGAAGAGGACATAGAAACCGGGATATCCTTGTTAACATGAGATGGATCTTGGCTAAAAGCAGAAAATACAAGGAAAGGGGTTTACTTGTGTTTTATTGATTATGTAAAGGCATTTAACTGAGTGCATAATAACCAACAATGGATAGACTTGAGAGGAATGGGAATTCCAGAATACTTCATTGTGTTCATGTAGAACCTATACTTGGCTATCATTGGAAAGGAACAAGGGAATGCTGTATGATTTAAAATCAAGAAAAGTGTGGTCAGAGTTTCGTCAAATAGTCAATCTGCATGCTGAGCAAGTAATCAAAGAAGAATGTGGCATCGGGAATAAAGGAAGGTTTATTAACAACCTGTGATGTGCAAATGACATAATTTTGCTTTCTAAAAGTGAGGACTTGAAGCATTTGCTGGTGAAGTTTAAGGACTGCAACCTTCAGTATGGATTAAAACTCAATGTCAAAAACACCAAAATCCTCACAACTACACCAGTTGCTAACATGATATTCAGAAAAAAGGTTGAAGTTGCCAAGGTTTTTATCTTGTTCGAATCCACAATCAATGCTCATGAAAGCAGCAGTCAAAAGATCAAATGATGCATTAAACTGGATAAATCTGCCACGCAAGATCTATTTAAAATGCTGTAGAGCAAGAATGTCACTTTGAAAACTAAAGCATGCCTAACACAAGTCAGAGGATCTTAAATCACTTCATTATGCAAGTGAAAGTTCAACATTTAATGAGTTATACTACAAAATAATTGATGCATTTAAATGATGGTGCCGGTGAAGAATATTGATAGTAGCACGGACTGCAAAACCAACAAAAACGAAACAAACAAAACCGTCTAACAAGAGGTATAGCAATTCTTATAAGACTTTGTCTACATACCTTGTATGAGTTATCAGGAGAGACTAACCTGTGGAAACACATGCTTTCAAAAAGTAATGTGCTCAAACATAGTAGCTACTGTGAAGATGGCCCGGAACTGTAAGTGTCTGCTCTGTGGTGCACAGGGACCTAGGAGTTGGAACGGACTCAAGGGCACCGAACAGTAACAACAGGTAGGATGCTACAACAACAAAGTTGAAAACCTAAAAGAAATAGATACATTTCTGAAACAAAGCATCCATCTAAATGAAAACAGATGGACCCAGAGGACCTGAATGGACCTCTGACAACAGATGAATGAGATCAAGTCATTGAAAATGTCCCCACCAGACAAAATACAGGACAGATACCTTCAGTGAGAAATCCTACCAAGCATTTAGAAAATAGTTGACACCACATTTACCCAACTATTCCAGAATATAAAACAGATGGCAATTTGCTGAGGTCATTTATGGACCATGTATAAATTAAAGAAGTCATTTTCTCTCTTATTAACATAGATGCATATGGCAGTTGTTAGGATGCCCTCGTCCAGTCCTAATGCTGCTTCATTTGTCAAATAGCCCAGCTTCCTGGATTGTTTGTTCAAGATCAGGTAGAAGAAGTATGGTGAAATGTTACAGACCAGACAAACACATCCCCATAGTCTTAGACCATGCGGTATTCACTCGCTGTGTTTGTAGGACTCCTACTTGGTCCGTGCACAGGTTCCACGGAAGCACAATGAAGTTTCTGAAATTCCCATTCTTCCGAATGCTATCCACAGTTTCTTAGGTGGCCCATAGAAATTCTCAACATTTCAATTCAAGGTTAGATTTTTATCTTCAGTTCTTTCAGTTTCAGATAGGCTGAATGTGTTATTGGTTTTTGGTTCTCTAACAAGCCTTTGCACAATTCATTGCAATGCTTTTTCTTCTTGTGCTGGCATTTAGAAATTTCTGTTTATTTCTTATACTTCATATTCTTCATTTGCTTTAGCTACTCTATGTTCAAGAGCAAGTTTCAGGACTTCTTCTAACATTTACTTTGGTCTTTTCTTTATTTCTTGATTTTTTTGTTTTGTTTCCTTCATATATGATATTGATGTCATCCCACAACATTATTTCTATTAACAAGGCAAAATTTTCCAACTGCTGGTCCTTCCTTTTTGTTTCCAACTTTTGCATTCCAATCACCAAGAATTAACAATGCATCTTGAATGCATGTTTGATCAATTTTAAACTGAAGAATTTAGTAAAAGTATGCAATTTCTTGCTTTAGCCTTCTTTCTTACCTTAGAGGTTGGAGCATACATTTGAATGATGGCTACATTGATTGGATTTCCTTGTATGTGTATAGATTTTATGAGTGCTGGGATTCAAATAATTTAAAAACTGGTTTGCTGCCCTAATAATGATTTTGTTAATGTTGTCAGGTGCCATTGAGCAGGTTTTAACCCATAGCAACCTAATCCACAACAGAAGGAAACACTGCCTGCTCCTCCTCCACACGCACAGCTGGCCCTCTGCCTGATCCCATTATAGCAGCTTATGCGAGGTCAGGGTCTGACTATGGAAAACAGTATCATTTGCTCATATGTCACGTCAATTTGAAGCTGAAGAAAATTAAAACAAGCCCATCAGAGTTAAAATATGGCCTTGAGCAATGGTATCCCTTGTTCCACACCCTCTTCTGAATTTGTGTAGAACCCCTGGCAGCTCCCTGTCAATGTACTGCTGCAACCATTATTGGATGATTTTCAGAGAAATATTATTGATATATGATATTAATGATCGTGTTCTAAGTTGGAATGGGTATAAATGTGGAAATCTTCTAATTAGTTGACAAAGTAGCTTTCTTCCTTATTTCCTGTTATAGCTGAATTAATGCTTCCATTGCTACCTCAGCTAGTTGAAATAGTTCAACTGATAATCCATCAACTCCTGGCTCCTTTGTTTTAAACTAATGCTTTCAGTGCAGCTTTGACTTCTTCCTTCAGTATCATTCACTCTTGCTTCTATGCTACATCGTGAAATAGTTGAATGTCAACTCGTATTTTATACAATGACTCTGATTTCTTTCCATCTTCTTCTAATGTCTCCTGTGACATTCGATATTTGCTCCACAGGATCTTTCAATCTTTCAAACTCAAGGTTTGAATTTTTCCTGAGTTCTTTCATTTTAAGTTGTTCTTACTTTTTAGATTTCTAACTCTAGGTATTTTCACATTTCATTATAATATTTTACTTTGTGTTCTCCAGGTGCCCTTTGAAATTTTGTTTAGTATTTTTATGTCATAATTTCTTCCATTTGCCTTAGCTACTCTATGATTAAAAGCAAGTTTCAGAGTCTCTTCTGTTGTCCCTACTAATCTTTCCTTTTTTGTTTGTCTGTTTTTTAAAATCGGGAGTTAATACACATATCATATCATATCATTCCATAGTTCAATCACATGAGCAGTATTGTACCATTGCTACCACTATCATTTTCAAAATATTCTTTCCCTTCCTGCACTCCTTGTCATTTTCTCCCTTTTAGCTGCCCCCATGACCGCTGTAACCCCCTCCCCAAAGAAGCCCTTATTCTACTTGCTATCCCTATAGGTTCATCAATTCTGGGCTTCATATACCGAAAAAGAGAAAAACAAATAATGCAAATTCAAAGGGTAACCCCAATAACATTAATGACCATTTGCTTTCTTCATATATGATGTTCTTGAAGTCATCCCACAGCTCATTAGGTAATCTTATCATTGCTGTTCACTGCTGAAAATCTGTTAAGGTGCTCTTGAATTTCACCTAATCCATGCTCATGG
This sequence comes from Echinops telfairi, assembly GCF_000313985.2. NCBI lineage: Eukaryota > Metazoa > Chordata > Mammalia > Afrosoricida > Tenrecidae > Echinops > Echinops telfairi. Next base: position 65,756,971 of record NW_022103906.1, read on the forward strand.
AAGCAGCAGTCAAGAAATCCAATGGTGTATTGCCTGGATGACATATACCGCACAAGACCTCTTTGGAATTGATAAGCCAGGATGTTTCTTTGAGTATTAAGGTGAGTGACCCAAACCATGGTACTTCCTATTGCCTCATATGTATGTTGGACATTGAATAAAGAAGACTGAAAAATAATCACAGCATTTGAATTATGGTTCTGGTGAAGAATATCGAAAGTACTATGGATTGCCAAAAGAATAAACAAATTTCTTTTGGAAGAAGTGCAGACAGAATTCTTCTTAGAAGCAAGCATTCTAGAATTTGTCTCATGAACTTTCGATTGGCAAGATAGGACTGGCAGAGGGGCTGCGATCATGGGCTGACACGTAGGAAGGACTGTGAGGCTGGCCCAGGACCAGGCAGTGCTTCATTCCGTCGTCCATACAAATCGGAACTGCCTCTACAGCACCTCACAACAGATTTCACCGGCAAGGTTTTGGCCTTTCCTCTAAACTCCACACTAACTAGGAATGTCTAGGAGCTCCAGCAACATGTATTGAAAAACTCATCTTTCCTCCATTCAATTAACGTTGTATATTTGTTTTAAAAAAAAAAGTGTTCATAACCACCACTGCCCTCCCCCACCCAGGGGAACAAGCAACAGAAGGGGCAGGGGAAGAGAGACAGCCGTCAGTATACGACTTGAAAAGAATCATCATTTATCATTATCAAGGGGTCACAAGGGTGAGGATGGGGAAGGAAAGAGGGAGGAAAAAAGAGGAGCTGATACCAAGGACGCAATAGAAAGTAAAAGTATAGAAAATAATTTTGGCAACATATGTAAAAATACCCTTGATACAATTGATGTATGGGTTGTTATAAGAGCTCTAAGAACCGCCAAGAAAACGATCTCTAAATTAAACAAAAGAAAGTCTTCATTCTATTTCTGATTTATCTGTTCTATTGATCTATATGTCTGTCCTTCCATATTTTTATTGCCATGTGTCTGCATATCTGTGTGACAAGAATTGATATCAAGTGATTCTTTCCATTGTAAGAATCTCTTTAAAATAACTTTGGTACTTCTTGATCCTGTATTTTTCCGTATACCAGAATGTTATAACAATTGTGTCGATATCTATCAAAAACTCAATTGGACATGATGTGTTAATTTTACACCCCATTATTTTTTAAATTTCGTATCATGTTGTTGTATTTTCCATTTGTTTCCACAGGCCCAATGTTGTTGCTGTTGGATGCCAATGAGTCAACTCCAACTGAGAGTTGGGCCCTAGAGACCATCGTTCTGACCCTTCAGAACCAACCCGGTTCCAGTCTGGTGCCAGTCTCACAATCAGTCTCATGTTTGAGCCTATTGTTGCGGCTGCCACTGTGCCAATCCATCTTCTCAAAGGCTTTTCTCTTGTCACTGGCCTTCTATTGCACCAAGCAGGATGTCCTTTGCCAGGAACTGGTTTTTCCTGGGGGGGAAAAAGTGTCCATAGACCAGGAGATGAAGCGTCACTATGCTCGCAATCGAGATGCATTGATAATGGTTGATGATTAGATTACAAAAGTTGGGGAAAAAAGAGAAAGAAATAATAGTGGAAATTATTGTCTCAATAATAGAAAGGAAACTGGAGATTGCATGATAGAATATTGTGAGTCTATTCTTCATCACAAACACTTTTTTACCATGGCACAAGCAGTAGTTATGCACGTGGGCTTCTGATGGAACCCACGGACATCAAGTGGACCACATCTGTGGGAAGAGTGGATGGAGAAGCTTCGTATCAGCAGCTAAAACTAGGCGATGGAACAACTGTGGAACCCACCATCAATTGCTCATCTGTAAGTTCAGGTTGAAGCTGAAGAAAAATAAAACAAGCCCAGAAGAACTTAAAAAATGACCTTGGGTGCATCCCCCTTGAATTTCAAGAACAGATTTGCTGAATTGAGCATTGATGACAGAAGAACTGGAGCTGCGGAATGACATCCAGAATATCAGACGTGCCCATTGTTAGTTTAAAACAGTCCTGTCGACTTTTGTATGCTGGTTTTATATTCTGAAAACTTGATGAACTCATTAGCTATAGAAGGTTTTTGTTCATTGATTAAGTTGCAGATAACATTCTATATCACGCTATACCATAAAAACCAAACCCAACCCCTGCCATCAAGTTAATTGTAAATCATTGCAATCCTCTTTAGAGTTTCCAGGAGTGTAAACTCATAGTAAAAAAGACAATCTCATCTTTCTCCGCAAAGTAGCTCCTTGGCGTGAATGACCGACCCGAGCAGTCTGATGCTGACCTGACAGCGCCACCAGAGGGCTACGTCACGGCAGAGTATAATGTTTGGGGATTTTAATCATCTGAAACAAACAAACAAAACAGGGTTTTGTTTTTCAATCTGCATGCTTTTGAGTTTCTTCTCATTTTTTTATTAAGTGAGCTGGCAATTCCAATAGTATGCTAAATAGCAGTGGTTAGGTAAAATATTCTTACCTTGTTCTCAGTTTTACTGAGTATGAATTTAATAGTTTCTCATTCAATATGTTGGCACCGATATATTTTTTGGTAGATATTTTTAATGAAGTTTAGAAAATTTTACTTTTATTCCTATTTTCTGTGAGTTTTTAAAATAAATGGCAATTCAAGTGTATTAAATATTTTCTTTGAATCCCATAATATAATGATGCATTTTTCTTTAGTTACTTACTATGATTAGGTAAACCGATGAATATTTTCAAATATGGAGTCAACCTTGATCTTTGCATGAACTTCATTTGTCACCATGCCTAATCATTGTATGTATTACTGAATTACATATGGTGAGTCAAAATATTTTTTGGAAAAATGGAATCAAATATATAATGGAATGTCTCCATGAACTGCTTAAGCCCCCTGTATTTGCTACACTGTGTTAAGAATCTGTGCGTGTATGCAGGTAGGGGCCTGGCTCATATTTTGTTGTCACTGTTGTTTTCTTTAGCAGGTTTTGGCATCAGGATCATATCAGCTTCTTAAAATTAATTGAGAGTTGTTCCCTCCTTTTCTGTGTTCTTGCAGAGAGTGTATAATTAATCATTCTTAAACATCTGCTAGCACTCTACTGTAAAACCATATGGTCTGGAAAATTTCTTATTCACAAGAATGATAATTACTTTTGTTTTTATTTTCACTTCTATCAGTTTGACTTCAAATATTCTGTAGCTCTATTACCTGCTACATCCAATTGTCTTTATAGTTATGGAGCTATTCAAATAATCACTTTCATATTCAGCAAATTATGGTCGTTTTTATGTTTCAAAAGCCAGCCCGTTTCTCTAAGTTGTTGATCCTGTGCTTGTAGAATCGATTGCTCATTGCAGTCTCTTATTTGATCATGACCGGGTCTGTAGTGCTGTTCTTTGCTTCATTCTTGATAGTAGTAATTTGTGTCTTTTGTTTCATCTTTTTATATTTACTAGGGATTTGCCAATTTTTGTGAAAAAGAATAAAATATGTAGTACATTTATTTATCTGTTTTTAATTCTGTCTTAAATTTCAGAGAGCTATTCTCTTATGTTCATTTCTTCCTATCTATTTTCCCCAGGTTCCTTTAAAACTTTTTTCTGGGTTCTTGACCTGGAAGCTAAGAAAAGGATAAAGTGCTTTCCTTTACTTGTAACGTACTTTGTACTAAAATTTTACTTTTAATACGATTTTAGCTGTGGCGTGTTTTATAGGTATATTTGAATTTTTATTCCATTCAATTTAATTTTTATTATTCTCTAGACTTCTTTGGTTTGTGGGTTATTTAGAAGTGTATTGCTTAGTTTTCAAGTGTTTGGAAATTCTTCTGCTAGAAATCTGTATAGTCTATTTAGTTTGATGCCATTGTGGTGAGAGAAAATACTTTGTATGGTCCCAATTGTTTTAAATTTGTTTCAGTGTGTTTATGACCCAACAGATGGCCTATTTTAATATGTGTTTGGTAAATATGGAAGATGATGTACATTGTTTCTAGTTTAAGTTGGTTTGGTCTTTTATAAATTTTGATTACCACTTAATGGTAGCTGCAATTGTAGAATTATTCTATATCATTGCTGATGTTCTATCAATTGATGAAATGTAAGTCTAAATGTCTACCACTACAATTGTGGATTTATTTTTACTTTCAGTTCTATCAGTGTGGCTTTGATTATTCTGTAGCTTTCTTACATGGTACATACACTTTTAGAACTACTTTTTCTTATGCATGGATCTTATCATTAAGTGATGTTCCTTTCTAGCAATGGTAATTTTCTTGGCTCTGAATTTATTTTACTTGATATAAATAGAGCCAACATAATTAATTTGGCTTAACATTTTGCATAACAAAACCTTTTTTCCATCCTTTTACTGGTAACCTATCTGTATATACCTTTGAAATTAGTTTTCTTAGACAGTATATATATACTGCTATATATATAGTGCTCTGCTAATTTCAATCTTGAAATTGGTATATTACATTGTATTGTCTAGAGAAATCAAACCAGTGACACTCATGTATATATAAGAAAGATCTTTATGTCAAGGAGAAGATTATAGAAGCAAGGCTTGATGATATTCCTCTAAATGATTGACTATTCCTCCTGGGGACTGAGAAGGTATTGATGGATGACCTTGCTCAAGCTGAGGAAGGCTTTGAGGCTCTGCTAAGGCTGTACTTTTTGGTCTTGCTCTAACTGGAGATACTTGCTGAAATTTAAACATCTTTATCAGAGTCCACTGAACTGCTGCTTCATTTTCCTTAGAATTAAGAGACTACTTAAATATCTACGCAGGTGTTTGATTCCCTACCCATATGTTTCCATTTGATTTCTGGATGTCTCTTTCTGAGCACCACATAGTATAAGAAGTGGTCAAAACTCTTAACCTCACACAGTCCATCACTCTTCCCTAGTTACGTTTTCACCCTCAAAGTCAAGTCTTCTTAGATGGCTTCTCCAGGTGCCAACCTGTATCTTATCCGCACAGTGAGTCCTTCACAATCCTCGGGCCTTCAAATGATGTTCTGTCCCTTCACCCCTCGCATTGCAAAACACTGAGAAAAATGCAGAAATGTGCATGGTACTGACATTAGTTTGCCTCTGTCATGAGATTATAACACCTCAAGTTCTGTCTGCCTTGGTTATTCTGCAATGCTTCAAAATAGTTGCTGTGGGTACTAGTTCAAGGCTTGTAGTGACTTGGACAAGGCTTAGTCTTACATGAGCTCATTTTCCACAAATGAAGGTCAAAATGATCAAATTATGAAAGTTTCAAGTAAAGTAAAATGGTTGGGAAACAAACAAATAATCACAAAACCTCTGAAACTAAAATCTAAATAAATTACTCAATCTATCTCATACAGCTTCTTTCCTCTTAGGAGACCTGCAGGTCTAGTGGTTATGCTTTCTGCTGATACCTGCAAGGTGAACAGATCAAAACCACCAGCTACTCTGCAGGAGAAGTGGGGCGTTCTGCTTCCATGAAGAGGTACTCTCTCAGTGGGAATGAGGGGAGGGCAGAGTGGAGACCCAAAGCCCATAAGTAGTCACTTGGACACCCCCTGTCAGAAGAGTCACAAGGAAGAGATGAGCCAGTCACGGTGCAGTATAGCACCGATCATATATACTGTACATATAAGAGCTCGCAACACAGGTACTCCAGAACAGATAAACCCCTCAGGAGCAATAAGGGGAGCACCAATACTAGGGTGCTAAGGGTAGGGGGGGAAGTACGGGGGAACCAATCACAATGATTGATGTATGACACCCCTCCCATAGGGACAGATAGAAGAAAAGTGGGTGAAATGAGACAGTGGTTGGTGTAAGACATGAAAAAAAAAGAATTCATAAATGATCAAGGGGACATGGGGGAGGGAGGGTAGCGGAAGGAGGGGGAAAATAAGGAGCTGATGCCAGGGGCTGGAGTAGAAAGAAAATGTTTTGAAAAAGATGATGACAACATATGTACAGATGTGTTTGACACAATGGATATACATATGAATTGTTATAAGAGCTGTAAGAGCCCAAGAGAGAGAGAGAGTTACAGTCTCAGAAAACCTCACAAAGTAGTCTACCCCATCCTCTATGGGCACCATGGATTGCAGTGAGTAGTGAGTAGTAGAGTGTCTTTGAAGTAACTTTTTCTCTCTCTGCCTATAGTTTTAAAATCTGTCACATCCTCTCCACTGCTGTATAATAGTTGACATATATTTCTCATAACTTGCCTTTAGGTAACTTAAAAAAAGTGTCTAATCAAATTCAACCTAATAACCTATTTCAATGATGTCAATGTGTTCAGTACATCAAAATAAAATTACCTTTCTGTTTGCGGAAGATCAGCACTTCACAGTTCACCAAGTCCAGGTTTTCTATATCCAAGTCTAACATTTGTAACTAGCTTGTTTTCCTTTAAAAACACCTAAACATATTTTCAAAGAATATTTAGCATTTGGGGATGCATCCAACACTTTATTGATGGTCTACTATGCCTATGTTGAAAATCTCTCAGTAAGTAGCCCTTGAAGAGCCAGGAGAGCATGTTAAGTACCATGAACAGGGTTCTTTAAACTCTGCTCTTCAGATAATAATTGTAGTACCTATAACTCAACATAAGACATAATCAGAGTATAACTTTACACCCCATATACCAAAGCAGCTCATTGAATGAAAAAGTATATTAATATCCACTATGCAGAGAAATCCTATTTTATATATATATATAGATATAGATATAGATATAGATATAGATATAGATATATATGTCAATGGTATCTGCTGAGTGTGTTATGATATACAGGGAACTTTCACAAAAACACCTAAAGAATCACCCAATGGGAGGGACCCCCATGCACTACAATGGAGCCTTTTCTTACAAAGAAAATGTTGGCCGTGAAACTGAGAGGAGGTGGTAGTGTCAGAGGCATAAAAACTTAGAAATAGATTATTCTATGTACAATTGCACTGAATTTCATTCCTATGAAATAGGAATGGAAGTTTATGGGGTTCTGTAAGATAGATCAGCACTTTAAATCGCATCTGTTCCGTTTTACTGCAAGCTGATGTCTTATTAAAACCAAACAACAGCATACTTTAGAGCCAAAAATTATTACAAGACTGCCACACCAGGAAAAATATGAAACAAACAAAACAAGATATAGTGAATAGTGCTACTTATTAAGCATGAAAATTATCCTCATCTGGGATTATTTGGATGCAATGCTGGAAGCATTTCATTCCTCAGTTGTCATTCCTGCAATAAATATTAAATTATGGTTCTATTTTCTTGCAATACATAAATTTTCCATCTTAGGGAAGGAATTGAGGGAAGGATCATAGATTAGGAAGGTTTTCACAAAAGGAAAGAAAACCAGGACAGATATAAGTAAAGGTATTACGTGAAATGATAAGTAAGAAATAAAGGCGCAGGTTGAACATGAGTGGGTAGAGGGATATACAAGAGGCAAAAATGTATCTATTTAGAGGAATCAGTGTTGCTTTATTATTTTTTCCATGTATAGATTAGGCTAATACATTCAGTGGAGTATAAACTTTAATACCACAAAGATTTTAAGACAGCTTTTGTTGGCAAACAAAAACAATTGTGCTATTTCATACTTAATGGCACGAAATATAGGCAAGCACCAAATTATTGGTAATGTACATCTTTCTTTATCATTGAAGACAGCACTATGCAGCCAAAATTACACAGAAATAGATGAAGATCTCTCATGGTTAAGCATTTGTCTGCTAAC
>NW_022103906.1:65764845-65788731 GCF_000313985.2 Echinops telfairi
TTCTTTATCATTGAAGACAGCACTATGCAGCCAAAATTACACAGAAATAGATGAAGATCTCTCATGGTTAAGCATTTGTCTGCTAACAGGAAGATCTATGACTAAAACTCTCCCCCGATTGGCAGGAGAAAGACGCTGTCATTGCTTCCATCGAGAGGATAACCTTGGAGACTGCGGGGACCTTCCACTGCGTTCTTGTGTCCTCTGAACGGACTTGCCAACAAAGGACTTTACTGTAATTCTTATGCTCTTCACAAAGTAAAATTTACTTTGTTTAAGCATCCAATTAGTGATCATTAAAAGGAGTTCTATTATTTTAATTAAATGGCCCAGATAATTCATTAATCTATGAATACATTTTAAACACATGGATACCTAATTACTCAAAATACGATGATATTAGAAATCACTTTGGTAAAAATCTGGCCAGATGCACGTTCATAGATGCAACTGCTTTGTAATATTTATAGATTCCTCTCTTGGTCCTGTAGAGGACAACAATAAATTTTATTAGGAAATGAATACCTTAATTAGCATTTAGCTTTGATATTTGTATTGAATTTTTATGGCTTTCCCTGCATTCAGAATGAAGGCACCACAGTCTAGACGATGCTTGTGGTTGCTGCGAACTCCGATGGGGTCAGCTCCAACTCGGGGCAACCTAGAGAGATGAGAGCAGAATGTTCTCCGGTCCGAGACCACTTTCTCACACTAGAGGAGACAACTTTCTGTTCAGATCTATACGGTTTTCATGGACCAACTTTTTTAGAAGTAGATCACCAAACATTTTTTGCCTAGTGTGTTTTAGTCTGAAAGCGCCACTGAACCTTGTTTCCCTTGGGCATCCCTGCTGATATTGAAAACACTAGTGGCATGACCTTCGGCAATTCAATAACGTACCAGCCATCACAGTGTGACACACCGATCTGTGCCAGGCAAACTCGAAGAGGAGTTTAATCAAATTCATAGCTGGGATAGCCATCGAGATGTGCACAGAGGGAGCTGGCATTCAGGGCGAAGTGAAAATGCTTACCGAAAGCCCTTCTATCCGTTTGTATGCAGTTCCCACAATTGATTGGCTGGGACCATGTATATAAGGGATAGAGGACTCTTAGTCGTGAGCTGGTCAATTTTGCCATTCTTCTGTGCCGAAGAGAGCGATCTCCGCAGCAGGAACAGAGAGAATGTTGGAACCATCATGAAAGAGCCCCATCCACTGAGCATCTGTGAGCTCCCTGTCCAAGCTGCAGGGGCAGCTTGGGCTACCAAGACCATGAGACAGAACAAAGAGGCCATGCAGAGACTATGAGACAGTGAAGCAGAGCAGCAGGTGCACGTCCTGGCCCATGGACATATCAACCAAAGGATTGGATGATGAGAGACTTACCTGCTGGCTGAAGAGAAATGATTCTGTGACCCAATGACTGTAAACTTCTTTTTTCTTTATTTTCTTGATACCTTGTTCACTCACTTCCCTAATAAAGTCCCATAATTGTAAATACTGTTTGTGGGTACTGTGTTGCCCCTGCAATGAATTATAATAGGGTGTGATGGAAGGAAGAGTAGGTGTCAGACTAAGGTAAAAAAAAAGCTGGAGAGTGGGGGTATGTCTAAAATCTGTCTTGTAATCAGTCTTAGGGATGATGTGGAGTTGGGATTCTCTTCCCACTGCAGCCAAATGAGGTCTGCCGTGGCTTTTGGACAATGCCCTCACCCTACTATGTTCACTGTGAAAGAGGAAAGAGTCGCTCATTTGAAAGGGCTCCTGAGGGAGGGGGGAGCGGGGAGGGAGGGGAAAAATGAGGACCTAATGCCGGGGGCTTAAGTGGAGAGGAAATGTTTTGAGAATGATGAGGGCAATGAATGTACAAATGCAGTTTACACAATTGATGTGTGTATGGATTGTGATAAGAGTTGTATGAGCCCCTAATAAAGTGATTTTTAAAAAAAAGAAAGAAAAACTCTTTGTTTGAAAGGAAAAATAATTTACAATAAGAGGGAGGTTGGCAAACATTTGCATCTATCTGAGTGGCAGGGAAGACACTAAAACAGTTCAAGAGTTAAAGGCAATAGTGATAACTATATCTAGTGTCAAATTCTGCAGTAACCGTGACCTGGGAGTAGATACAGGGATAGACACAGAGCTGAGTGCGTGTGGGAGGGAAAGTGGTTGTATAACCACATTCAAATGCAGGTTGGGGCGTATCCTGTCACCCTAGTTATTCAATCTGTATGTTGAACTAAGCAGAGCAGCTGGATCATGTGAAGAAGAACGTGGTCCAGGATTGGAGGAAGGCTCAGTTACCATCTGTGATGGTGCTTGCTGAAAGTAAAAGGGAATTGAAGCACTTGCTTTTGACGATCAAGGATTGCAGCCCTCAGGATGCATTCCAACGTGGAAAGAACACTGAAATCCTCACAGCTGGACCACTAGGTGACATGAGGATAGACCCAGATATGATTGAAGTTGTCAGGGTTTCATGGTGTTTGGATCCACAATCAATGGTGCTTCCCAAACTGAAAGTGTGGAGCAAATTGGAAGGAGCCAAGCAGAGAGTGCCAGAGAGCTTGGCCTTCATCTCATAGGCACTGGGAAACCAAGCTGTTTGGATTGTAAATGAATCCAGTGTTTCAAATGTTTGATGCATATTGCTCTAGTTTGTGCTCACATGGCCATATAAAGTAGAAGTTGGTTGTTGTTATTGTTGGTGCTTTTGCTTTATAGAAAAAGAAACTAACTCTCCAGATAATTTGCCTAAGAATACAGAAGCGAAAAGGGACAGAGCTAAGATCCAAACCCCAGTCTTTCTGTCTGCAGAGACAGCACTGCCAACCTCTGCACTACGTAAAATCACTGAATGTGTTTTATGAAATGGAGTGTACAAGGACATAATTTTTAGTGAAGCCTCCTCTTCAATTTGCTCTGCCCACCCATGTTTGGAAGATGCCTGTTTTAGGGTGTGGCTGTTGAGCTGGGAGCTTCAATGCCATGCAGGTCATATGCGTTTCTAAACATTCTCCTTTTACCTTGAAAACTACTGGCAGCACTGAGGGAAAGCTAAATAGTGTGCATCATGAAAAGATCCATTACTGCACTCTACTGCATTTTAATGCTTGCTTTAAAAATGATTGATATAGTCAATATCTTTCTTTTAATTTCCTAAGTATCTTCCAGAGAATTTAGGTGAAGTAGATAATAAAAGAGATAATAAGTGGGAGATGAGAGGTGGTGCAGTTTAAATTTAAGAACATACTTGAAAAACCTTTCCAATAAACGTTGACTCTTTCAGAGCTCATTTTCAGGTCATAGAGCAGAAACAAGATGGTGGCATTAATGAGGTTTTAAAATAATTCAAAGTAAATATAAGGTTTTGTATTAATATGGACATCAAGAAGGATCTTGACTATGTTTTCATTATCTGCTCCCTATGCTTGGTGACCTTGAAACATCATCTTGGTTAGTTCTACCTCTGTACTTGATTTATGACTTCCAAATTCAGAACTAGATCTGGAAATGCGATACTGAATCTTACATAGGTTGCTTTTTCGGGAAATTGTATTTTTATTATGAAATTTCCTTTTCCTGACCCTTGTTTGTAACCCTCAGAGAATTTAATCAATTTTCTCCATCTGACAACCCTCTAAAGAATGCATTCCCACTAAAGATTGGCACATTACTCATCTTACTGGATCATAGAAAAATAAAACCACATGACAGTAGACTCTAAAAGTGTCCAGTGGTTAAGATCTAGGAGTTACAAAATAGCATGCTTATTTAATGCCCATTATGATTAATCACTTTTAATCAGACATCAAAATAATTAGAATAGTCTTACATATTGGTACCTTAGAAAAGTATTTATACAAATGTATTATTTTTATATCAATAGGCACCACATTTTCTCTAGAATTTTAATCTGAGAATATAATATAAATCTTATATAAAGTGTCATTCAACATTAGAAACTCATTGTCTCTCCCATTCTATCATGATATATATTTTTTACGTTCCTTCTCATATCCCACATGAAATTAAACTGGCTATATAAATCAAGGTCCCAGAATTATCATCACTACAACTCTAAAGGTAAAAATTAAAAAATAATTAAGGGAATAAGTGGATCTATTTGTGAAAACTTGGCATTTGTATTGCACTAAAATACCCACTATCCAATTCTCAGTTCAATTGGCTGTTTTCTCTTGAATTCCTTTAAGTATAATGACATTATCCAAGAAAAATAGTAACACAATAACATGCAGCAAAGACAAGACTGAGGTGTTAAATTTTCAAAATTCAAAAAAAAAAGGAAAGAAAAAAGAAATGCACATTAGAGTATGCTGTAAATATTTCCTATTACGTATTAAAGTGCTATTGTGAAGGGGAAATGTTTGGTATATAACTTAAATGCAAAGTTTGGATGCACTATATATGGAGCAAGTAATTTACTAAGGCACAACACCAGCTTTTGCCTATTAGGAAAAGAGTTATATCACTGCATACTTTAATATTCCACATGTTTAATTTCTATTTTGTAACAGCTTAGTTCTTGTATACTTCAGAAATTAATATTAACTTGAATTTCAGACCCTACACAAATAAAATGTTTTTATTATCACTCTAATTCTTCCTTGTAAAAATGTTTTTGCTACCCCCTCTGCCACGGCTTTGACACCAAAGTACAACTAATTCCCCTTTTCAAGTCATATTACATTGATAACTCCCTTTAAATTAAAATCCACTGAAGCTCTCAGATTAAACACTATTGGACATTTATAATTTAAAAGAAGGAATTTCAGAGTTTGGTTTAATGTGTATTTTAGTTTAACATTATATGCCAATAATGTTGGCATATAATTTAGAACTGATATTAGCTCTTTGTAATTAAATGGTGCTGCCTTATTTGATTATCTTTGGAAATATCCACGTCTCAAAAGTAATCTCAAATAAAGACTAGTTCATTTTCCATAAAACATTTTAAATAAAATTACTGCATAATAAAGTAAATAAATTTGTATCTAAAATGCATATGCCTTAACATGTATAAATATGTATTTGATAAATGCAGTGAATGTGTATCCTCGATGTTATAACAATGGTGAAGTATACCAAGAAGCTCACTACAAATTCACTGCCAAAAACATCAATTCTGACTCCTAGCCGCCCTATAGGACAGGTAGAACGGACCCTGTGTGTTCCCAAGACTGTAACTCTTTATGTGAGGAGAAAGTGCCATCTTTCTCTCTTGGAGCTGCTGGTGGTTTCAAACTGCTGACCTTAGAGTTAGCAACCCAAGGCATAACCACTAAGCCATGATGGCTACTTGGGGTGAGATACAGTCTATTAATGCTCCTCTATCCATAATTCCTTAAATTATGTATAATTCCGAACTCTGTGTCTGTGGCTACCATCCCATTCAGGGGGCATCCTCTATTATGCTTATGAACAGGGTTAGGGTGGAATTAATAGAGGGTGTGAACCTAATCACACCCTTTTTTCTGGGGCGTCTAGTAGAGGGTGTGACTTAAGACACAATCCTTTGTGTCTAAGTTTAGGGTATGGTCAGCTAAGGACCCTTGGTGGGATGGTGGTTATGCTTTGATCTGAGATCCACATGGTCTGCAGCTCAGAACCTTCAGAAGGTGCACAAGAGAAAGATTGGGCTTTCTACTCCCACAAACAATTACAGTTCCAGAAACCCACTGGGGGTAGGAGGTCACTATGGGTCAATATTGACTCGATGGCAGTGAGATAGTCATCTAAAAGACAAACGACATCTCTATAAAGTTATCTTCATAGTATATAAGAGCTATCTGAGACACAAAGAGAGATGAAGGATGACCATCACCAAAAAAATGGGGTACCTTTTCCTCATCTACCCTGAGAAGGTGGGCAGGCTTCCTGGCCCAGGAAGGCAAAGGTCAAGGGACCATGCAACTGAGAGACTGAGGAGAGGAAAGAGACTTGACTACTGCCTAGGAGAGGTGTTGCTGTGGACCAGTGCCTATATTCTTACTGTTTGCAATCCTACTAATTTCCCTAGTAAGCCCTTTAATTGTGTCTATTGTCTGTTAGCTCTGTGTGGCCATTGCAATGAATTATTGAATCTAGCATAGAATTAGAGTGGCCTAGAAAGAACAATTAGTGAAAAATAGCTACAGAATTGGTGTAAAAATAGGTACCTGACTCCCGTCTCATGGCTATAGAGAAATCAAAGATAGATGGGTCAACTTCCATGCCATATACCCAGAACAAAAAATCATATCAATGTGACTGAAGGGAAACTTGGAGTGGAAACCCAAAGTCCATCTGTTGACAATTGGACATCCCTAACTGAAGGGTCACAAGGAAGAGACGAGTCAGTCAGGGTGCAGTAGAGCACCAAGGAAACATAACCTTTCTCTAGTTCTTTAAGGCTTCCTCCCCCCAGCTCCCACTATCATGACCCCAGTTCTACCTTATAAATCAGGCTAGACCAGAGCATGTCCACTGATACAGTTAAGGGTTCGCAACAGGGAATCCAGGACAGATAAACCCCTCAGAACCAATAACAAAAGTAGTGATATCATGAGGGTAAGGGAAATATGGAGGGTAGAGAGGGGAAACCAATCACAATTATCTACATATAACCTCTTCCCAGGGGGACGGACAGCAAAAAGTGGGTGAAGGGAGACAGCAGTCAGTGTAAGACATGAAATAATATACAAATTATCAAGGGTTCATGAGAGAGGGAGCGTAGGTGAGGGGGGAAATGAAGAACTGATATCAGGGCTCAAGTAGAAAAATATTTTGAAAATGATGATGGCAACATATGTACAAATGTGTTTGACACTATGGATGCATGTATGGATTGTGATAAGAGCCCTCAATAAAATGATTTTTTTTTTAAAGTAAAGAAAATGATTACTTCTAAAAAGACTGTTTGAATGGGTATGCATGTGCTTGCATATCAGAATACAGAAAAGCCATGTTTTCTATCTTTATGCTTCTTTATTTTCATTTTTTAAAAGTGTAACAAGGAGACATTTATATCATTTTATTTAAGAAGGCCTTCTAGACAAGGATGCATATTAATCCTTCACAAACCAGAATGGGGATGCAATGAAGATCATTTTAAGTCAATTCCTCAAAAACATAAATGCACTGAGGGTAAGAAAGCTGCATTACACATAAGTACGCTCTCCTGGATGTTAGTGAAATAATTTAGGTACTTAATAATATATAAAACAGAATGCATAAATAGGTAGCAACGGGAAACTCTGGCAATGCAAGCATCACAGAGGGATTGTGGCAAAAAACAAGGAGAAAGAAATGTGGCAGGAAAGTATCGTATAGAATCTATCAGCCAAGTTTCAGTTGTCAGGTTTTGAGAACTGGAAACAGAACAAGACAAGAACTCAGGCATGGGAACCACAATACGTTAATAGTATTAGTTTGATTCTAAAATGGACTTAGGAAACAGGGGTAGGTTCTAATAAATGAAGTATTAGGAAGTGTGGTAGTCAGATGAATTTATGTCAACTGAACACTCCTGGCTAGGCTAGGTATGGAATCAGACCTGTCAATCAGCCTGATGCTGTCTCCTTGAAGTGTGGCCTCCTCCCCAACCCCTCCTCATCATCTGTCTGTTTGTTGGCCACCAATTGTTGCCACAGCCCTGCCACACTTCCCTGAACCTTGGATCCAGAGGACTCTGCTCACAGGGGCCTGGGACCTTCCAGCATTCTGCATCATGGCATGTGGCTGTGTGAGTCTGCAAAGGGGCTTAGGGACTGGGTTGGACTTATGGACTTGAGTTGGACTGAGCTGGAATATTTTCTTGATATGTAATTACTTCTTGACATAAAATTATTTTTTATAAGAGTCTCACTGGATTTGTTTCTCTAGTCAACCGGCCTAACACAGCAAGGAAGTGAAAAACTCCAACCGTCATGAATTGACAGTGCAAATGCACAATTGTGAAGTCACTTGGCCTTTCTAAAGCACTGTGGTGCTTTCTAAAAATGTTAAACAAGAATCATCATAAGACATAGCCACTGTATGCCAAGGGATGTAATTGTTGGAATCAAAAGTGACTTAATAATAAAAATGCAAACAGATAAATGTACACCAGTAGCTCGTACAGCCTAGTCACAATAGTTATAAGGTCGAAACAATACAAGGGTGTATCAATGGATGAATGAAGAAACAACATGTAGTATATCATAAGTAAATGAATACCATTCATCCATCAAGAGAGATTAAATTCTGATTCATGCTACAACATCATAAGTAGACCTGAAAAAGCATCCTGCAGAGTATAATAAGTCAGACATAAAATAGGCAAATGCACCACGGATTAGTGGGTTGAGAGCCATTGACTTGGATGAAAGGAAGAACGGAGGGCCACGAGAGGGAGACAGGAAATTGGTGGAGGGACTGGGGTTGACTGTGGGGAGTGATGTGAGTAGTTAGAACAGTTGACTGCAGAGTTGATGATCTGAAATGTAACCCCCCCCCAACACATACTCAATTCACAATAAAAATAAATAAAGGATAAAAATCACGTAATTTCAAGTTCCTGTTTACAAAATTAAAGGTCTATGCCAAGTGAGTAGATCAATCTTTCTTTTTCAGAAATCAGTACAAATCAATATAATATATGGCTGGACTCTAAACATGTGACTATTTAATGTATTTTTGAACATGTAAATTTTTATGCAGGATTTTCAGTAAATACATATGAAAAGAAATTCAAACAGCATATGCAGAGATGAAGTTTATTAGTGAATACTAAAGATGGGGAGAAAGGAAGAGGGTTTAGTGCTGAAGTGTTACTTAGTGTGCTGTCTTAATTAATGTTCTCTATTTTACTTCTCTATGTTACAATATCCATTGCAATGTCTACACAGAACTCGCAGGCAAAGTTCATGGTCAAAGGGCTTATTAGGAAGTTAACAAGTCATACTTCCATTGAGAAATATTCAGGGCTGAGTTGTTTATCAGGACTTGCTGCAACGTTTTCTCAGGTCTGCTAATAAATGCCCAAAGGGCATACCACTCCCCCAGAAGCCTCACACACAGCGATGGCAACAAAATAGGGAACCAATTACCCATAGAAGAAAAAGTTAATTAAAAGAAAAAAAAATTAAGCAGAAAGAAAAGCCTGTATTTAGATCAAGCTCTGATTTTTGATCTCTAGGCATGTCTTTCAGTCAGGACTGATGTGTACCATGCTCTGGCCCCTGAGTCTGTCCTTTGTACTCCCTCGGGGGCTCTCTGCTCTGATCCCACGGTTGCTCTGGCACACACTTTTTGTGGTTTGCCTCGGTGTCTCAGGGTCAGTCTGGGCCAGTCCAGACACTGAGTCTCCAGTGTTGTCCCCCTTAGAGCCCGGGGCTATTAAGGGATGGCGTGCCTCATGGTGGGATCAGCCATATTGTCCACTCTGCCCACTGGCTGTTCAGAGTGGGGATGTCTTACTTCAGGCCTGGTGGGTCAGGATGTGCTCCACTCTCTCTTCCTCCCCCTAAGTGCTCCCCTTTGCTCTGATCAGACATGCCCCTCTCCCCTAACTGCAACTTCATTGCCATCCTCTCAAGTAGCTTCTTCTGGGGGGAGGGGCTGTTGTCCACATAGCTAGCATGGGGGCAGAGCCCTCAGGCCCCTCCACTGGCTCCCCCTCCTTGCCAACAAGCTGCATTCATCTGGCACTGGCTTTAAATCTGGTCCCCCTTTCCCTGTGGATACACAAACAATACCCTTCCCTTGGGTGGTCAGTGCCCTATTCCCCCATCACATTTCTTTTTCCCTTTCTCCTTTCCTCCTCTCCCCCCCTTTTTGGTTGGCTACCCTGTGTACCCCTGGATTTTGTCTGGCACCTGTCATACTACCTGGACCTTACCCCTAGAGTGTTTGTATACAGTAGCTTTTCCCTGTGCCCCTTTTGCATTTACCTTTCTGTTCTTTCTTTTATATATATATAAAAACTTACCTCAGCCGACTCATGTTATACTTGTCCTTTTGTGCTTGGCTTACTTCGCTTAGCATGATTTCCTCAAGTTCTTCCCATGCAACATATGATTCATGCATTCATTGCTGCTTTTTAATGATGCATAGTACTCCATTGTATGTATGTACCATAGTTTTTTAATCCATTCGTTTGTTGATGGAAATTTGGGTTGCTTCCAACTCCTTACGATTGAAGGCACTAGGTTTTTATATGGGTTGGCAAAACTTTTGAAAATGGATTATGGTGATGGCAGCACAGCATGAATAGAATAAAGGTCTGGGTTATACAAACAAGAGTGCTGAGATGTCAAATTTCTATATATATTTTACCACAATAAGTTTTTAAAAATCTATCTGCTGAGAAACAGCATTGTGGTTTATGGAAGATTGAGTCCTGGGAGAAGAAATGCCCTCTATTTTCTGCTTCCAGAAAATGGTATTGTCTCTGAATTGGCACAATTTGAAGTCAACCACCAGAAATTATACCACCACAGAAGCCATAGTATAGTGAGGAGGCAAGAAACGATGTCCTTCCCTTAGCCCTCAAATTTCTGAGATCTAGATTAAAAACCAGCAATAGGAAAATTAAAATAAGAGAAAGTAATCCTAGGAAGGTTTTTACAACCTGTGTGTTTCCCACGGTCATATACATATACACATGTATATGTATATATATGATTATATATATATCTATCTATATATATAATAAGATTAAAATTTTAATGTTTTGGATGTATTCCAAATGCTTTCCATTTTATCCATTCCATTGGTGTAGTGGGTTAATTGGGAGCAACAGGCTGGCAGTTCTACCCCGTCAGCTGCTCTGTGGGAGAAAGATGAATCGGCTTTGTGAATAGCTCTAGTCTGGGAAAACCTGTGAAAGAGTTCTACTCTGGCCTAGAGTGACACTGAGTCTAGTTTGACTCAATAGCAATGGGTATTCATACTTTTATGGTTCAGGGCTCATCAATTCTGGAAAGACTATAGCGATCAGACATGAACTGGCATTCCTAGATCCAACTTTTCCCTATTCCAATCGATAGTAAACACTATTCCTGGATCTATTTCATGAAAGTTCCTTACTTGAATTTATCAATAGCTTCCATTATTTGGCAGCTGAAGTCCAGTTTCTTAAGTGGCAAAGGAGACCTGAGCAGGTTAAAATGTAGCCATCACCCTTTAGTTTCCAAATTTGGAATAAAGATAAATGAACAATAGGATTCTGAATACTTGACATAAACAAAATAGATTTCTTCCTTCGAGAAGTATGAAGTGTATAAAAACCAAAAGAAAACCCTAAAAACAAAGTCCCTGTCACGGAGTCTGCCTGCGCATGGGGACCGGACAGGGCAGGGTAGAACTAGCTAGGTGAACTTCTGAGCCTGTAACGGTTGACAGGAGTAGACAGCCCTGTCCTCCCCAGAACGGGCTAGCAGTTTCTATCTGCTGATCTTGCAGTTTGCAGCCCAGTGAGTAACCAGCCACTATCCACCTGCGTCAAAAAGGGGGCAAGATTATGTACATGTGAAATCCAATAACATTCGGTGGACTACAATATTTTCATTGTTGTTGTCAGGAGCCTTGGCGTCTCTTCTGGTTCATAGTTACCGTGTGTGCCACAGAACCAAACATGCCCAGACCTGTGCCACTCTCACCACTATTGTTACATTTAAGCCCATGTTGCCCCGACTGTGTCAAGTCATCTCCTGGAGGGTCTTCATCTTTTTAGCTGATCCTCTGCTTTACCAAGGATGATGTCCTTTTCCAGGGACCCAAATTGTGGGAGGCAGAATCTTATCATCTCCCTTCTAGGGAGCACACTGTCTATGTCTTTCAAAAGAGATGTGTCTGCTCTGGTAGTCCGTGGTGGTTGCAATATTGCTTGCCAATACCATAACCCTCAAATACCTCCATTCTTGGGGTTACCTTATTCATTAGCTAGGTTTAAATAGGAAACTAGGTGTTTAATCCACAGGAAGAAACTTTTACCTGAGGAGGATTTTGGAAAGAAAATACACATGGTTGGAATAGAAAGTGGAGAATTTTGCTTTTGAAAAGATTACCATATTTCTACATGCACACATAAAAGCCTACATTTTTTATGTGTTCATTTACCAACCACAACCTCTCACCAAGGTATTTTTATAACCACATACTTCTCATACTATACTTCCAAAAATACCTTGGGGAGAAGGTTTAGTGGTAACTCCTACTTTCTTTGGATGTTCAGAATATAGTAAGCCGAATTGACAAAGTAAATTGGAAAATAGGTTAGCTTTAAATAAAGTATCTGATATAGCTCATTTTGGGTCAGATTGAAGGGAATTTGGCATGCTTTGATCGAGAAAAGGGGTTGGATATAACCTGCTAAAGCACAGGGAGTCCTCATGTACTTTTGGGATCTAGACTTTAGGCATAATATGAGAATTTTACACCTCAAATATTCAACTATTTGAGTTCCAATTTGTGTTAGGCAGGGTTCTCTAGAGAAACAATACCAGGACCCTTATGATTATATATAAATATATATATATGTATAGATTAGATGATATAGAGATAGAGATAGATATATAGATATATGAGCATAGGTTTCTACAGTGAGAAGGAACATAACATGCAATTAGTCCATGCAGCAGTACAGGACGGTTCAGTTCAACTCACTTTCATGGAACAGCTACTATAGTGGAAGTCCTTCAACTCACATGGGTTGCCAGTCCAAGGTCAAGAGAGCAAACAGCGAGTGGAATCTTCCTCAGGGAAGACAGGCATTCTGTCCACAGGCAGCAGACAACAGGTTGGGTCAGCAAGTCAGTAGCATGGGTGCTTAGCAAAGCAGGCCCCAATGAGATCTTGAACGCATGAGATGCTGGGTGACAATATCTCCAACCTTGAGCTTGTGCCATGTACGCACCAGCAGTGTGGTGAAGCAGGTCTCAAAGGAGCTCAAACCCTAGTGACACTATGCTCGTGACTGAGCCACCTGGGAGGGCAGCACAGTCACTCAAGCAGCAGCAGGATGGTCCGACCACCAGGGAGGAAGAGGAAGATGGGATGCTGCCCCCCTTTATTTATCTGAGTGGCCCTCCCATCAAGATGCAACCTGATTAGATATGTTCCTATTGGCCTGCTTGGCACATAAACCTAACTATCACACAATTGTAGCTTGAGTTTCCAGAGTAATTCAAGTTAGTGGGTTCAGTTAACACTGGTCTGGCCATCTTGAATGAAATGAAACAATACCATTAAATATTCAACTTCAAAAGGTAATAATAAGCGTGGCTGTAGATAAGAGTAAATAGGGGTGAAGTAAATCATGGGATTGTAGGCATTTGCCCTTGTTTTCTCAAGCATATTACAAGAGAAGGTATTGCCAGTTTAGAACTTTTCCCTCAGGATAAATGTGACAAGTGGTGAAAGAAATGATGATCGTGAATGTTTAGCTCAAAACATCTGTAACTCCGCCAAACCTGCATTAAAAAATCCGTGCCCCGTGGCCTCATTTACTATTACCTCTGCTGCCCCTCACCACCACTGGAGGGTGGCCCTTTTCTTCTCAAGGGTGTTCTTCCTCTTTGGACCAAAACCAAATCCATTGCTGTGAAGTCAATTTTGACTCATAACACTCCATATGTTACCGAGGCAAACTGCATATAAAGTTTTCTTGGCTATAATTTTTATGAAAGCAAATTGCCAAACCTTTCTTCGGTACTGAATGAATTTCAATTGGCACTCTTTGAACCAGCAGTTCAGTATAAAATCATTTGTGCCACCCAGGAACCTTAGAGCCCTTATTAAAAGCCAGGGTATAATTATAAGCAGCTCAAGTATTTGTTTTAGAAGGAAATATTTACAAAAACTAGACACTACAACACTTTGAAAATTGTACTCATTGATGATCACATTGATTTACTTTTCTATCTTGGTAAGCTCAAATAGATGTCTCTTGGAAGAGATATGGCCACAGTGTTCCATAGAAGCACGGATGACAAGACTTCTTATATACTTTGGACATGTCAGGAGAGACCAGTCCTTGAACAAGGACATGACATTTGGTAGAAGGGCAGCTAAAAAGGAGGAAGGCGCTGAAGGAGATGGATTGACAGCATGGCTGCAACCAAGGACTCAGCCATAGAAACAATTGAGAGGGTGACAAAGGACCAGGCAGTGTTTCATTCTGTTGTGCAGAGGGTCAGTATGGTTCGCAACTGCCTGGATGGCATCTAAAAATAACAACAATTTATACAGGTACAGATGATATAGATAGTTATATATATATATTTAGATATAGATAGATATACATATGTGTGTTAGGACGTATTGATACTCAAATTCCAGTTCAGACATGTTGATTTATTCACAAGAAAATATGTTTTTAAATGTCCTGTGATCAGTAGACGGTTGTAAACAAGTTATATCAGCAAAACATTTGTCTTAGTCTCTTAAAGTTGCCTTAAAAAATGCGACTCAAAATAGTTACTTGTGAGATGATCTTCTGGATCAATTAAATTCAAACCAAAGAGATCTACTTAGAGAGTTATGGTTACGTTTCTTGAGCTTCCAAAGGGATAGCGTTCCTAGATTTTCTCAAAGGACACAGGACAATCACAGGGGCTTATGAGTAAGATGTTTGAGAAAATTGAAAACTGCATTGGTAAGAAAAAGGACAGGAAAGTTGCACTGAAGAATCTCCCACGCCCAACATTCTTTGAGGGTAGTTAGGGGTGTCCTAGTAGGATTTCAGTGGGAAACCATGCACTATCTACTCAACAACCTGGATCTTACTCTCAGACTTTTTGTCCCCAAAACTCAAAGAACATTTAAAAGAACCATGATCTGAATCCTTCAAAGATACCAAAACTGCCATTTTGATGTGTCTTAAAGTGAAGAGCTCAACATTTTTCAGGGGGAAAATGAAAGAGATGGAACACTGCCTTTAGATGGGTGTAGCCTTAGATGGAGCAAAGTCAAGAAACAATGGACTCACTTTTAGATATTTTGCACCAATATGTTTTGACTTACCCTTGTATTTGATCTCCCTTTTCCATTTTCCCTTCAAAACATGCCTCCACTAGTTACTGGTTGTGCCATTAGTGATCTAAACTCTCAGATCCTCAGCACATCTCCAAGGTGAAGATAATAATGGACTCTACTTAATAGCTTATTTTAAGGAATAAATTAGTCACCATATGAAATATATTTAAGAAGTATTAGGCACTGTTTATTGGTGATTTGCTGGTAATATTTTTTCCTTCATTGTGGAGATTCAAGTTTGACTCCTGGCCAACACACTTCATGCATACCACCCTATCAGAGGAGACTTGCATGTTGTTAAAATTTTGTATGGATTTCAGTGGAGCTTCTAGACTAAAACACACAGAACAAAGATGTAGGGATCATCTTCCATAATCAGCCAGTGCATAAAATTGCCATGGATTGAAGGTGAGCTAATGATGACAATAACAAGCAAATAACACATCTCAAGAAGAGAAAAATCACAGAAGACAACTTAATGCTTCCTTTATAATTATTTCCATTTCCTCATTTTAAAATATAGTAAAAGTTACTGTCCACGTTACCACAATAAGGGGTCAATTCTTAGTCTTCAGCGGATTACGGCTGTCCTCACACAGTGTTTGTTACACCACTTTCAGGCTTTCCCTTCTCTGCTGAGGCTGCATCTGCCCAGTAAGTATTAGGAACGGATCACCCCCATTTTCAGTCATCTGACCTCATCTTTTCTCCCTGTCTCACTTCATCCAGATCATGACTTCCAAACCATCACTTAAAGTAAGTCTCTGAGCTAGAAGATCCCCTATATGTGAGTTCATCTATCCATTTATCCATTGAAAAGTCCTACTTGGGAAGTTAACAAATAACACACAATAACATTTCCCAATCTGAAAATCTGGTCATTCTCCAAATCATTTTACCCACAATCTTTCCTGTCTTTATGTATTGCAACTTCACCCTTCCAATGTCTTAATATAATGCCTGCAAGACATACTGCATGTCATCAGTTTTTTTTAAATAAGGAAAAAATTATTCTCCTTTATGACTACCTTTATAGCATTGCATTATACTTATTCTGATCAAGCCATCATCGTCTCTTATCTAGACTTTTTAAATGGTCTCCAAATTAGAATGCACATTCTCCCCTCCCCACAATTGATGCTCAACTCAGTTGCTAGATTGGTGTGTATAAACTATACAGTATTGTGTTCAAATAATAACATACTATACACATACTATACATTTTTTGCAAACCATTATCCCTACCCTTTTTCATAAATTTTCCATACCAATGTGTTTTCTGCATATAGCTAACTTCTATTTCATTTATTTTCTGTCTAATGAGTTGGTTTAAAGTGTGGTGAAGAAATCAGATTGTGACCAGCTTAAGAAAGTGTCTGTGTTCTTAAAGGCATCTCTTAAAATAATCAGTTATCTAAGTGAAGTGAGGTCTAATTTCACATTGAAGAAGCACATCAACTTGTGTGATAAAAAATGATAATAAATAAAAAATTCCAAAACTAGAGTAGGGAATGGTGTTAGAGCTTAAATTCTGAGCATTAAGCTTGCCGAACACTATGAATGACAATGTTGTTGCTGTTAGGTCCCAGTGGAGGAGATTCTGACTCATGGAGATCCGATGAGCAACAGAAAGTAACACTGCCAGGTATTGCACCATGCTCCTAATTGTTATGACTAAGCTTATTGTTACAGCCACTGTCTCAATCCATCTTGTTGAAGGCTGTCCTCTACTTCACCAAGCTTTATGTCCTTCTCTATGGGCAGGTCTTTCCTGACAACCTGTCCAAGAAAATGTAAGACAAAGTCTTGCCATTCTTGCCTCTCAGGAACTCTCTGACTTTACTTCCTCTAGGAGGTATTTGTTTGGCAATCCATGATACTTTTAACATTCTTTGTCAGTATCGTAATTCAAAGCCATCAATTGTTCTCTGGTCTTCCTTAGTCAATGCCAAACTTTCACATGCGGATGAAGCAATTGAAAATGCCATGGCTTGGGTCAGACACATTTTAGCCCTCAAAGCAATCGCCTTGCTTTCAATCTTTTAAAGATTCCTTGTGCAGCAGATTTACCCAGTTTATATATTTGACTCTTGACTACTGCTTCCATGAACATTGATTGTGGATTCATGTGAGATGAAATCCTTGGCAACTTCAATGTTTTGTCCACTTATCATGCTGTTACCTATTCATTCAGTTGTGAGAGTTTTGGTCTTCTTTACATTAAGTTGTAATCTATACTGAAAGTTGCAATCCTGATCTTCATCAGCAAGTGGTGGAAATCCTCTTGACTTTCAGGAAGCCAGGTTGTGTCATCTGCATATTATAGATTGGCAACGAGTCTCTCTGATCCTGATGCCACATTCTTCATATAACTCAGCTTCTCTGATGAGTTGCTCAGTATACAGATTGAATAAATACAGTGAGAGAATAGAACCTTGACACATACCTTTACTGATTTTATGCAATGAAGAAGTGGTGGTGGATGACAATGAGAGTCCAAAATTCAGTTGCGGAGCTCCCACATAGACTACAATTCCATTGAATTTCAACAGTACATTGACCAGTGATGTGAATAGTCATCCCTAGACAGAGTGCATTAGAAAGTGGATTACTGTAGATATATAGTTAGGTTATAATTTAACATTTTACAATTTGTTTTGCATTTTGACCTATTTTTAGCTTATTTTAACTTTTTATTACTTTCTGCTATCTTTTGAAATGAGGTTTTCCCGTTTCATCCTGTTGTTGTTCTTGTGGGTTTTTTTCGATCATTTTCTTTCTGTGAAACTCATGATAGATCAATCTATACAATTAACAACTAGATTAATAGTTTCTTATGTTATGATGCGGGAGGTTAGGGGGAAATTGAGAGCTAATGATATTGAGTGCAAGAATTAAGATAATGTTCTAAAATTAATTGTGATGATGAATTGCCAACTCTTTAATATATTTGAAGAAATGAATTAAATGTCAATTAAAGAGAGCAAATAAATGATCTCATGGAACCTTCTGTTTAGGTTTGTATTTGTATTTTTCTAAACCAATTGCAACCAATAGCGACCTAAATAGACTCATGATAGAAACGCAATGCTATGTTGAAACCAGAGTACAGAGGCACAAAAAACTAGAAGTTAGTAAGGCATCATCCTTTCTGATCATGTCACCCTCTATTCTCAACTCACCAAAAACTGCTTTTAATAATAACCTGAGACCTTCACCTTTGAGGATGAGCCTGTTCCTTTGCCAGCTGCTCCTCTGTTGTTCTTTCAGGTGTAATCCAGCCAGCCTCTGTAGCCACAGGTTCTGCAGCCACAGTTTCAGCCAACTACGGGTTGGAAATATTTGGGGAAAACATTTTAGAAAATAAAACTTCAAAAATTCACATACTTACCCTATCCACAAGAATAAAGTGGTTTTCAGACATATCCAGTTACAGGCTCTCTACCATTTCCCAGATGCTCAATCTCTTTCTAGAAATCATTGATTTCCTCACATCTTATTTGTTCATTACTTGTGCTGTATGCACCCTTGGTTCCTCTGGGGGCGGGGGGGATGCTCCTAAAAATCAATTAATAAATCAAAGCCATCCTGCAAAGGCTGAAGAAATGTAAAGTGCTACTTATATACCACTAACATTGCATTAGGTATTATACATAATCTAGAGATCATTTAAAGTATGCAGGAGGATTTATAAAGGTTATAAGTAAAGTCCACACTACTTATATGATAGACATGGATACTCATTAATTTGATTTCTATATGGAGTCCTGGAACCAATCCTTCATAGATACAAAAGGACTATTAACCATGCTCAGCAGCATTATTTGAATTCTTAAAAAGCAATTAATTAGTTAATATCAAAAAATAATATGTAATTTTGATGAAAGAACAAAATAAATCCACAATATTTTTTATAGGCTATAAAACTTGAGGACTTAATTAAATTGGCATTTAGAATGAAGTTGTCAACTTTCATTCAACTCTTTCAATTGAGTTTTATTTTTAAAAGACTACGTAGAATAATAATGCATGAAAAGATTCTTAAAAATAATTAAAACCCTTTTTTTCTTTTGTTTTTCTTATGTTTCTTGGGCTGACATTGCAGGAAACCCTGTTGTCCATAGATGACAGAGAAAGCTAAAGAGCGCGGTAGGACTGAAGGGACTCTAGATCTGCTGACATACACGTGGTTGCGTGCCACAGTATAAAATGATTTTACACAATGCTGGTATTTGAAGAGCACACAACATTTCAAGGAAAAAAACAATCACTCAAGTTCCCTGTGTACCGGTAAAACTATATATGCATTCAACCAAGTTTCAATGCAATTTAAATAATATTAAATATTTCAATAAAGATTCTATTGACATAATACCACAGTTTCATATATAAGGAATTCTTACTGATTATGATTGTCCTAGTAACTAACATAGCCTGTAAAAGTCACCTTTAAATAGGATCTCAAAGGCAGTTTGCCAGTGCACATATTGTATCAAGAATTTGTTTAGGACCCCATATTGATGGGTCATCTATATTCAAATACATGACTACTGATGGATTTGTTTCCTTTGTGTTTTGAGTTATTGAGTAATTTTGTCCAATTACTCCACCTGAGTGTTATTAATTAAGCTCACATTCAGCATTATAATTATTTAACTATCTATGATGGAATGTGTTACTGAAAAATAATTGGTTGTCACAAGTAAATATTATCTAAAGAGCAATAGGGGATAAAGGCTACACAACCAAAAATGCCATCCATTTGTCATTTCATTTAAGAGTCAAATAATATTGGACACTTGCATACTAGATAAATCCTGGTTTATTTGTGGTACTTAAGAAGAAACACTAAGGAATGATAATCATAATATTTTTCACTATTTATACTTGGATGATCAAAATGTCTTACAATGCTTAAAATATCTGGAAATATTTCTCATTTATGAAAAATATGAGAAATAAAATTAAATTTAGAAAGTGTCACATATTATAATGAAATATATTTGAGAATTAGTTCAGACCATACGACAAATTGATCACATAAATCTCTAGCAAAATATATTAATAGCTACAGTAAAATCCAATAAAGCAAAATTAGCATCCTTAAGCCTCAGGGCACATTCGACTTCCCTTATAGATCCAAGTTCCAGACTATTTCAACTCAATGTCCTTTTTGCCAAGAAATGGTTTGCTTGAAATACTCATTTTTTTCCTAAAGTAACAACCCATGCTAACTTTGAAAATCTCTGTCTTTCAAATGTACAAATTCTGTTTCAAATGACCATTTTGGCAAGTACATAGAGAGGGAAAAAATGGCTTTACTCACTTTCCCGTCCCTCAATAAGTCTAAAGCCAAAATAAAACAAACAAAAAAAACTGAAAAAAAAATGTTTCTTGATTCTGGCTCTCATGTTCACATTTTTGTATCTAGATAATAAAATAATATAATGAAGATATTTATTGACTGTAAAGTAATAACATATAAGGCAGTATTGTCATTTTATGTGTAGGAAAGCATTTCAGAAAAAAACTTTATAATGCATAAACAATCAACAAAAGCCTTAGTTACTGCCCTAAACAAAAAAAAACCCTTTAGATTAATTAAACTTTGATTATTTCCAGTACGTTATTTCTCTGATATTAAACTACCTGATCTGCTTCAAAAGTAGGTGATTAGATTTTAGTAAGCAAATACTGTATTTCCTTATTAATATACTATTGTTTATTACTTAAACTTTATTTCTGTTGTTAAACAATCTTTACACTACTTCTGAAATAAGAACAGAATCCATGCCATCTCACAATGATCAAGGCTCTATTAGTCCTTAATATGCATACTAATAAATGCATACATGCTCCTCAGAAGTCAATTAGACCTAATATGGTATACTAATTTACTTTCATTTTCTCAGTTATGTGAAGACAAACCAATGTTTAATGATGTAGTAGAAAATAAGTTAACCAATTTGGTCTCCTCTGAAGTATAACTATGTGTAGCAACAGGAATACTTATCTTTATCTCTGTGTCTTCTTGTATAGATAAGTCTGGCTGGCCTAGAATAAAGACATTTGCCTGTGATAATCAGTGAAAATACAGGCCATTCATTATACTAAAAAATACACATATGAGACAAGAAACTGTGATTTGCAAGGTAGGCTTTAGGCAGCAGAAGCCACCTTTCAACAGGACCAACACAAAAGCAACTGCCTAACAGCCAACTGACATTGAGTCAGTCCAGACTCAGTGACCTGTAAAACAGGCTAGACCTACTCCCCATAGACACACAGACTAAATCTTCATGGATGCAGGCAGCCTAATCCTTCTTCTACAAAGTGTCAGATGGTTTTGACATGGAGTGTCTCTATCTGGCCTCCAGTCAGGTATTTATCTCCACCATGCACCAAATGAGGTCATCAAGCTGCGACCTGATTGACAGACTAGACTCCACACTTTCACAATAGTAAAAATGTATCTGTAACTAAATGCATGTAACTCAAAATGTCTCAACCTCCTTTAAACCCAATACTTTATAAGCAAACAAAAATATTCTACACTTAACAATTGCAGTTATCTAAACACCTACACCATAATTATATATATATATATATATATTCCCCCACCCATGAAAGTTCGTAAGCCAACCATGTCATGCCTTTATCCTCCCGATTTTGGGTATCCAATTTCTATACAGTCCACTTACATCAACCCAGTGCTCTGAGGAGACTCTTCTATTCTTTGACATGAAGAATCTTCATTCCAGTTGGAACCTTGTGAAATCTGCATACATAAGCAAAATCAAATCAGGACAGGCCATCCATAAACTCTGCAGCAATGTGCACCAGTTCACAGGCTCAAAAATCTTCTCTTCATCTGGTCGGGTTCTGGTCAATTCAATGTGGGCTGCCTCACTTAGCCTCACCAGGGTGCCCATTGGTGGCCTTGCTCTTAGACCATGGGCCCCATCACAAATTCTCAATAACCCTAGCCCCCATGTGCTAGGTCATGAACTTCAGACCAATCAACTCACTGTTGTTTTCTCCTCTAGTCCCTGTGAACCAGGCCCACAGGTGTCAGTGACCAGACTCAAACTGTCTCTTCATTGCTGCAGGTCTCCAACTTCCACTCAACAAGTGGATCCAGGTGGTCACCCAGCAAGCATTTCAGGCTGCCCGCAGGATCCCTTCAACTTTCAGTCCTAGAGAGGAGAATTTCTTCATGACTCCAAAACTTTTTTGAGCTTCTGACACAAATGATTAATTCAAATTTTAAAAATCCAAAAGGATCCTTTTTTCTTCAATCTGTCAACAGTCCCCTAGGCAAGTCTCTTTGCCTTTGAATGTCCTGAGTACTCAAGACACTAGGTGTTACTTATCATTTTAGAACCTTCTATGCAGGTGTGTCCTAAACCCATTTAAAGATTCAAATTAATGACTGAAGACAGGTATGCTTACAAAGTTTCCATTTATATTTTCTAATAATCATTTCTCTCAATCATTATATCAATAGCAATAGGCAGAAGAAAACAGTATAAACAAAGTAGAATCAGATCCTAAATTCAATTCTTAAAACAGTCAGGTTCAAGCCTTATCTACCTTATCTTAATCCTTATCTTCACTTATTCCATTGCCTCAAGCCAGGATAGGACCTTCTGTCAGCCATTTTAACCTCATTCAGCCATTTTCTCTAAACAGAGTGGTCTCAGAAATTTAAAAGGTGATGTTGCCACTCGAGCTCAAGATTCACATTTATAACAGATATTTTCATCATTTCAGACAGGATTAACCAAAGACAATTTTTAGGAGTCAAAACTTTAACTTTTCATGTTCTTTCCATAAAACAGTCCAGTCAACTGCACGGCCATATCTGACCTCCAAGTAGCCAAAAAAGAAAAACTACCAGGAGGCAGAGGTCAAACAAGCATCTACTCTCCATCTTCCTGATGTTTTTCTCTAGTACCCCTCTCCCAAGGGCCCACGGTGTGTTAGTCAGAGTCTAGAGAAACAAATTCATAGACACTCATGTGTCTAAGAGTGAACTTTATATCAAAGAGCAATTGTATATTAAGAAAACATCCCATTCCTGTCCAGATCAAGTCCATAAGTCCAATTTTTGCCCATATGTTGATAGTAGTCCATAAATTCCTCTTTAGACTCACGCAGCCATGAAATTCAGGAAGATCACAGGCCAGTGGGTGGAAAATCGTGTGGATCCAGTGGTGGTGGAAGCATCTCAGCACTGGCAGGGTTCTCCAAATGGCGCTTCCAGCTCCAGGGCTCTGGCTCTATCAAGGTAGCTCCATGTGGCTTGTCAACAGGAATGTCTCAACATGGAGTGTCTGCTTCTCTGTCTATCTCTGTTATCCCTCCAAATGTGGTCATCCAGCTACGACCTGATTGACAGGCTAGACTCCACTCCTTCACAAGTTGACAGGATATTATGTAACTGCCATACTTACCATAGAAGCTTATCACAAATGCAAACTTGATATGTAAAAACATAGCTAAGGTGAGAGAAATGGTCTTATAAAAATATATTATTAGGGAGATCTGACCTAGGCAGAAATGTCAGGCTTTCTTAAGGAAGTAACAACTGAGCTGGAGTATATAAGACACATATTGGACAGAGGTGAAAAATCCCAAAACTGGAATAGCAGCTACAAAGATCCTATAGTAAAAGGGAGCACAAAATTTACAAAGTATTGAATTGAGTTGTAGCCAATTTTAACTAGAAGGAGTGTAGAACACGATGATTGTGGACACATATATGGTGCTCCTGCAGTTCTGCAATCTGAAATCTCTTAAATTAAGAGAATTAGTAAGCTATTGAAAGATTCGTGTGTGTGTGTGTGTGTGTGTGTGTGTGTGTG
>NW_022103906.1:65788831-65791502 GCF_000313985.2 Echinops telfairi
GTGTGTGTGTGTGTGTGTGTGTGTGTGTGTGTGTCTGTGTGTGTCCATGTAGCCATATGAGGTGGTTTCAACATATTTTTGTATACCAAATTGTGGCGGTTACATAATCTACTCGCATCTTGCAGAAGGGGTGAAGCGTAGCCTGTCAATAGGGTTACAGTTTGCTGACCTCATTTGGAGGTGCGATGGAGATAAATAGCTCACTGGAGGCCAGGCATACTCT
The DNA here is from genome assembly GCF_000313985.2 of Echinops telfairi. NCBI lineage: Eukaryota > Metazoa > Chordata > Mammalia > Afrosoricida > Tenrecidae > Echinops > Echinops telfairi. The sequence continues at coordinate 65,789,055 of NW_022103906.1, forward strand.
CTGCTTCATCTTCCTGCTGACAAGTCACATGGAGCTATGCTAAGAAAGCCAGAGTCCTGGAGCTGGAGGAGCCATGTGAAAACCGCTGCCAGCACAGAGATGCTGCCCCTGCCACTGATAGCATCCACCAGAATTTCCACCCTCTGGCCTGTGATCTTCTTGCACTCGGTGTCATTGCATGTGTTGCATGAGTCTGAAGAGGAATTTATAGACTGGTGTGGGATATATAGGCTAATATCAAACTTGATCTAGACTGGTCTAGGACGTTTTCTCAATATACAGTTGCTCTTTTATGTAAAGCTCTTTCTTATACACATATGAATGTCTACGAATTTGATTCTCTAGTCAACCCAGACTAAAAAACTAATGTACAAATAAATAGATAAATTACTCTTTACACATAAGTAATAACCAAAAGAAATAAAAATATATAACACCTCAATATAATCCCCCAAATATGGACATATATAAAGAGAATCCCAAAATTTGACTGAATGATGAAAGGTAAATCTTAGAGAATTTAACAAGTTTCTCAATGTGGCGAACACATATTGTATTTCTTTTTAAATACATATTTTCAATATGATTACATGTGATTATATGTGTGTGTATGTGTATATATTTATTTAAAGTATAAATACCTGGAATAATAAAAATAATACTAGCTAAGAAAATTTAGAAAAAGGATTTAACAAGTAGAGAAAGCATTTCTGGATATAAAAATATAACGTATAAAATAATGAAAGCAGGCTGTATTAAAAAAAGCTTGTGTAATAATTCGGTACAGCACCAGATAAACAATGAAATTCATGGAAGTTAACAAATTGTTGTAAACCAAATCCTAATGTTGATAAGCATTGATTTCACGCTGAGCTACCACAAAAGACATGGGATATATAATTCAATAAATAATGTTGGCATCACAAATTGAATCAGGTCCAGTGTGGTTAAACTATAAATATTTAAGTGAATTATTTTTACATAAAATTTGTAACTGTTTCCTGAATTGAACAGTGTGTCACTGTGGCTAGTGTCACTCAGTGTGCTAAGTTGTGGTGTCATCCTCACTTCCACCTTCTCTCACAGCAAACCACACAGAATCCTTAGTAATTTTTATTATAAATTTTAACCACAGAAAAATATCTAATACATATTTCTATAAATGACTTAAATGTAATGTAAGGGGAGTTATAACAATTTTTTAAAAAATCTTTCTACATTGAATTATAGCAGTATTGGTTACAACATTATTATTAACTGAGCAGAAAGCCTTTCTTTTTTTTTTTTAATGTTGTCTTCTTTTTCTCTAATTCGGAGGTGCTATGGCTGAGGCCGTGGGATGCTATCCAAAAAATTAGTATAACAAATCCACCAGCTACTCCACATTAGAAAGATGAGACTATTCTTGACATTGACTTGCTAGCCATGGAATTGGGATTTTCTTTTCCCTTTAATTACTACTTCATTATGAATAAATAAATAAATTAATAATAAATAAATATATCAAAGATAAATTATTGATATCAGTACAAAACACTACTTAGCATGATATTGTAGAGAACTCACCAGAAAATTTGACTGTATCAGCAACTATAAAAACGTCCACGTCAAGAAAAAAATGTGACTGGGACAAAGTGGCTGCCCAAAGTATAAATTAGCATAGATTTTAGTCTTATAGGTATACAGGTAGATGTAAGCTGGGATTATGAAAAAATATTGTTATTATAACTAACTATAAGGATATTTTGACAAATAATAAATTTCTGCCTAAACCTCACACGAAAATATTTTATATGCATTTTGATTTTGATTTTTTTGACAGTAAACCCTGTCTAGTCATTTTCCCCACAGATCCTTAGTATCGCCACTAGAATTGAAAACAATTTCCCAGTTACCAAATCTCCAAAACAATTAGTAAATAAAGTGTTCTTGATGCCAAAGAACATATATGAGATTAAAAGAAAAAAATGATAAATGAAACAGCAGCAAAGTTTTACAAACACTGATGATTATATAAAGATATGCAATCTCTGTTGTATTTATAAGGATGTTGGTGGTGCAGAAATTAAGCAACTAAATGGAAATGCAATGGTTTGGAACGATCTGCAAAAGATGGGTGATCAAATGCTTTCCTAAAGGTCTAGGCCCTTGAAAACGTATGGGTTAGTTCTTCGGTGTCCAACAGGATCGCTGTGAGGTGGAGTTAACCAGGTGGCTGTGCGTTTGGTTGATTTGATTAGTTAGTTGAAGAAAACCATTCTTTACAACATGAACAATATTAACCAGAAACTTGAGTATCAAAAGCCATTGTTGATTGCCTAAATCCTGACCCCATAGAAATGACATAGGACAAGGTAGAATTACCCTACACAGTTTCTTTTTTTTTTAAATCAATTTATTGGGGCTCATACAATTCATCACAATACATAGATCAATTGTGTAAAGCAC
>NW_022103906.1:65793878-65796856 GCF_000313985.2 Echinops telfairi
GTGGGCCAGTGCCCTGTTCCCTCCGTGCCACCAACCCAGTCTCTCCCCAACAGGGTGGGGGAGAGACTGGGTTGGTCCCACACAGTTTCTAAGACAGTCATTTTTAAGGAAAGTGTCTCCTGCAATTGGTTCTAATGATCTTTCGTTTATCTTCCAAGTGCTTTAGCCATTGAATCACCAGGAATCCATATGAGTGGGTTTCAAAACGCCACTGCTATGGAGTCCATTCCTACTCACAGTGACCCTCTCTGGGGTTTCTGAAACGAAATCTTTAAGCGTCCAGTTAGTCTCATCTTTCTCCATTGGGGAGTTAGTGTGTTTGAACTGCTGACCTTATAGTGAGCAGTCCAATGCCTAGTCCATAGAATCACTAGGATGCGTTTTTGAGTGGGTAAAAGACATATAAATTGCTTTCAGCTCTCTGAAAAGCATTCAACAATTTGTATCAAGGTTTCTAAAATGGCCTATTCCATTTGAAAGATCCCTAATCAATTGCTATACAACAATTTCTGACTCGTGCACACTTTATAAGGCCAAGAAGAGCTGTTCCTGAGAGTTTGTAAGGCTGTAAATCATTGATGGAGGAAATGGCCCGATCTTGTTCCCTCAGAGTGTCTACTGGACTAGAACTGTTGACATTGAGGGGAGCAGTCAACTATGTAACCCATCACATCACTAGAGCTCCTTGTTGAGAGGACCCCTACCTACTCACTACTCTCCAGTCGACTCTAATTCACAGCGACCCAATAGGACAGGGTTAATTGCCCTTGTGGATTTCCAATACTGTAACTCTTTATAGGGGTAGAAAGCCTAGTCTTCCTCCCAAGGAGCAGTTTGTGGTTTTGAAGCACTGACCCCAAAGCTAGCAGCTCAATACATAACCACTAGACTAGGTGTAGGCATGCGATTATTTGTGGTTCATCTTGTCGGAGCAGCCTCGTGATATGTTTTCTTAAAGATTATGGCCAAGAAAACCATATGGAACTCAGCTCTACTTTGTAACATACAAGGTCATCATGACTGAGAATTGACTCAAAGCCAATTAAAAAAAAATTGGGGGAGGGATGGTGTTCCAATTAACGTAATTGTTTTCATTCTGACATCTTAAATATTATGTGGAAATATATCTATCAAAGCACTTTCATAATAGGGAGAACAGTTGAGTCAAAATATCAATAATTGGAAAATAGTTAATTATGGCAAATTTATATAAACAACTATTATAGACAACAAAAATAGATGTTTAAAGAATTGTACTCGCATGAAAAAATTTTACAATATCAAATGAAATATGTGCTGCATAAATTTACTTAGTTTGACACAATTCTGGAATAAGAAAAATATTGAAAGAAAATATATCAATTAGCAAATCAAATACTGACTCTCTTTGATTAGTGAGTACACAGTGCATTTTATTTTTTCCTTAATATGTTCTCTTTTCTTTCAAATGGGCATCTACTCCTACCATAATCCTGCACACACACAACTGTTAAACCTGGGAGCTCTGAATATGTATTTTTCAATCATTTTCTACTACTTTTGATAGATTAGATAGAAATCTTCGGGGCAGTGAGTTTATTTTCATGGAGTGCACATAACAGAAAAGAGAGATAGGAATACTTGCACAACTCACAGACGTAATCAATGTGACAACAATTATTCTTGTAGCAGTAGCTGAATTTGTGTATATTTTACTGTGAATATTATCAAAAACAACAACAAAATAAATAAAAGTCAGGGGAAATGTGGCACTGGAATGAAGAATTATATTCAACTTCATTTTAAGCATCAAAGCAAGTATTGTATCACTATGAAACTTGCAACAGAATTGGTATTATATGCTATTGATATGAATGAGTTTTATGATTCATAGAAATAATTTAAAAGATTATTATTAGTACACTCTCTTAAACATCTTTTAAATATGTTCCTAGTGCAGGATACTTTTTCCAAACTCAGTCACGTAATAATTTCTAAAAAAAACAAATTTAAACAAAATATCACTTAAAAAAATCCCACCCTTGTATGTTATCAAATGACCCCTGATGGCATTCTGGGGAAGATATTGGACTGCTAATTGCAAGGTCAGGATTTCAAGTCCACCATCTGCTTTGAGGGAGAAACATGGGACTCTCTGCTCCTATAAAGTTTATAACCTCAAAAACCATATATAAGGTCACTATGACTCAATATAAACTCAAAGCAAGTGAGTTAGTTATAAGAGGGGGTATCCCCCTAAAAAACCCAATTGTGCTCTGTTTTCTTTTTAAATTTGAAGGGGATAGTGCATTTTGAGTTCAGACAGTTAATCAAGCTTTCTATTTAGATATTCTGAAAAGTTTGCATAACAGTGTGCGACAACTACAACAAAAAGTCCTGATTTGTGGCAGATGGACTGGTTTTGTCACCATGACAATGCACCTGCTCATGCAGCCATCTCAGTGCACCAATTTCTGGCAAAGAACAGCATGCCTCTCTTGCCCCACACACCTTACTCACCTGACCTTGCTCCGTGCAACTTCTTTTTGTTTCTGCGAATGAAAGGACAGTGATTTGATGATGTGAAAGAGGTGAAGAAAAAGACAAGGGAGGTGCTGTCAGTCCAAACAGATGAGTTTAAAAAGGTTTCCAAGAATGGAATCACAGATTTGACAAATGTATCAAATGTAATGGAAAGTACTTTGAAGGAGATAAGGTTGTTTTTGCAGGGAAAAAACTTAATACAAAGCTTTGGAAAAAATCCCAGTTTTTTGGGGGGGTAGGGAGTTCCCTGTGTGTGTGGGATGGGGTGCCTGTGTATGGGGTGCCTGGTTCTGTTTTTCTGAAGAATCCTGACTAATAGATATTGCTCAGAGCAGCTCTGGCAAACGTTTTCTGCAAAGAGCCAGATCTTTTCAGCTTTTGTGACATGGTCCCTGCCATGGCAGCCAGAAAGCATCCACAGACAGTACACACATGAGCAGAAATGGCCAGGTTCC
>NW_022103906.1:65796956-65822662 GCF_000313985.2 Echinops telfairi
CCTCTCTTGCCCCATGCACCTGACTCACGTGACCTCGCTCTGTGTGACTTCTTTTTGCTTCCACAATGAAGAAGGACATGAAAGACAGCAATTTGACAATGTAGAAAAAAATAAAGTGAAGAAAAAAAATGAGGGAGGTGCTGTCAGCCATTCAAACAGATGAGTTTGAAAAATGTTTCCAAGAATGGAATCACAGATTTGACAAATGTATTTCGTGTAATGGAGAGTACATTAAAGGTGATAAGGTTTTGTGGGGAAAAATGAAATACATAGCTTTTTAAAAATGTTCCATTTGGTGGGGGGGAGTACCCCTTTGTATGTTACCAATTTATAGAATTATTTATTGAAATACATCCAATAAAAGGGAGTGCAGGTGGTGGGGTGGCTTGAACCTTGTTCTGCAGTTAACACCCATCAGCCACTCGTGGGAGGAGAGATGAAGCTGCCTGTCGGGAGCAGTTTTACGCGGCCCTGTACCGAGTCACTAGGAAGCCCAATTGAATTGATGGCAGCGGGGTTTGGTGTTTCAATAAAGTTATGAAGAGATTTGAATTATGAAACTGAAGTTTCAGAGTTAAAAATGTACTCATTTAAATGATAGGCATATAAACATGTACAGAAAAAAATCGTTTTATAAGTTGCAATGAGGTGGAACATAATATTAATTAAATTGCTTTTGCTTAAATTCAAATGCAAATTAACACTAAAATTTTCTTCAGGTTACTGTTTTCATTTTATCTAACAATGATCACACTGATGAAATAATTATTAATCTTCTAATGTGTTATATTACTTTTTTCAAAATTACAAAATTAAATTAAATAGAAAAATTTTTTTCATTAAAATATCATTGTAGAGGGTACTGGCTGTCCCATTCTTTTATCCCTTCATTCCTCCACACATCTTCCCCCATCACAATTCAAGTACTCTAATGTTTGGGGGAAAGACTCTTAATGATATGGGCTGCTAACTGCAAGGTCAATGGTTCCAAACCACCAGCAGGTCCTTAGCAGAAAGGCGAGGTTTTCTACTCCCTAAAGAGTTGGTCTCTGATCCCTACAGGGGCAATTCTACCCTGTCTTATAGGGTCACCATGAGTCGGAATCCACTCAATGGCAAAAGTTTTTGTTCACTTGTTTGCTTATCTGTTTGGAAAATTTGGGGTAATTCCACATGCTAAAATGAATAGTTTCCCTTTTCTTGTCCGGAGCCCTGGTGGCATATTGGTTACCCGTTGTGGTTTCACAATGTGCTGATAATCCCAAGATTTGAAACTACCTTCTTCTCTGCAGAAGAAACACTGGGCTTTCTGCTCCCATAAAGTGTTAACAGCCTTGAAAGCCCACTGGGGCAGCTCTGCCCTGTCCAGTCGGGTCTCTAAGGGTTGGAGCTGACTCTATCAGCAGTGAATATTCTGGTGTGCTTTTTTCTTTTCTAGTGGTTTTTGTTGTTTTCTTCTCTTCAACCACTACCATTTCCTTTGAGTATTTTAAACTTGCTGGTATAAAAAACAGAGTCTAAAAAGCAGAGTTTGCCTAATCTGATCTGGATTTTTATGTACTGATTATTGCTAAAGACCCCTGTTAGTAAGAATTTATATTTCTTACTTTCTGTTAGTAAGAATTTATATTTCTGAACATAACTGTCCAAGCACAGTTTTTTTTTAAATAGTGAAAAATTTATAGTCTTTTGAAAGATTGATTCAGCAACTGTTCATGTTCCTGTGTCCTTATCTAAGCTATTTTTAAAAGTAAGTATACATACTGAATATATTCTAGTGTACAAATATAGACTGTTTTATCTCTCGTGATTTTATTGTAAATATTTCCCCTAACAGTCAGAACTATTGCCCTATAAAACTTATTAAGAGGTATTTGATTTTACATTCAACTTCTGTAGCTATGCATTACCTATTTGAATTCGTTTTATTAAACTTAATACCAGTGTATGTTTTAATTTGCAAATATACTTTAGGTCATATATTAATATAGGAAAATGATATTAATAAATAAATTGATGTTTATGGTGGTTCTGCTCCCTTCTCTCTTTTTCTATCTCCTTTTTCCTCTTATTTAAATCAGCAGAGATGATTGGATTTTCATTACATGTGCTAAAGAAGTCTTTGCACATCACAATGAGCAGCCATCATTTAGGAAATGTCAATAACCTTAGAAGTCAAAGCATGCTGATTTGCTCCCATTGAAGCATGGAGAGAACTCTTCTCCCAGATGTATTAGTTAGAGCATCAGTAATATTCAAAATCAATTTAGCTCTTGAATACGGACAAGACCTGTGAAAGATGTGGAAAGTGCGTTATGCAGAAAACAGGAGCTACGACTTCCAACATGACCCTGCTGCTGGCCAGCAGCGTAACTCTCTAGACCTCAGCTTCATCTTTAAAGACAGCCCTTGGTCACAATTTGTAAAGTTACACTTAACTGTAATTCCTAAATTGGAAGTAAGCACACCAGTCTAAGCTGAAGGAAAAACTATTCTGTAAATTGCTACAATTACTGGTGCAGATGTTTTTTTAAATAAAACATTATCCTTTAACAAAATGTACATTCAATTTAGAAGTGAGTTCTGGTTATCCTGTAAGAATATGGGTAGGGAATCACGTACCCAAGATTGTAAATTATTAATTTAACCTTTTTCTTGGAACTTAATGATGAATTTATGTTTATCATTCTCTAGTAATTCTAGGTCACATAAGAGCAGGTCCTGGCCCCCAAGGGTCGCTGTTTAATGAAGAATTGGCCTCCAAATGCTGATGTGACAGATCAACCCCCAAGCAAGTTCTAGTCTCTATCTTCATTCGATTCAGACGTTATATATTTTCTATATTTTGATGACTCTCAAGTTTGAATCTCAATTTCTCTCTATTGAAGATTCCTAACATTTCCACTCTTGGATATATAAGTCGATAAAAGATCATTGTTTATATTCTCCACCTCCTCTTCTTCATCTTAGTAATCACAGCTACTCACCTAATAAATCAATTCAAAAACACTTAATAACATATCTCCATACTCAATAAACTTTAACTCAAATTTTTGTTCCGGTTATAACCTCCGTAAAATCATTTTCACTGCCTCTGTCAGGGTAATCCAAGACACCACCATGTCTTACTTCATAGAAAAAACAGCACCCACGCCCATCCCTTTGCTTTGCCTCTTGTTTCTTTTACAAGTTTACTCTCTACAAAATTAGAGTGCTCTTTTAAAAACTTTAATTAGATCATGTCATTTGACTGCTCAAACTCATCTGATAGCTAGTGTCCAATCAGACTTAATACAAACAAAAGTACTTGTTGCCTTCTAGACTGCCTTAAGTGCCATGTGTGTGTGTATATGCGTGTGTGTGTGTGTGTGTGTGTGTGTATAAAATTGTCAGGATGATGAGGCAACCCTAAATAAAACATATCAGTAAAAGTCTATCAAAACTAGGGATATTGTGAAGGGTCCACTTCCTGGTGACACAGTAAAGATGTGGATTTAAAGAAGGAAAAGTAGAGTAAGAAGGGCAAACGGGGCAAAGATGTGAAAAATAGTTTAGTCGTAACCAATCACAGGGAGGGAATGAGTTACTGAACCTAGGGCTTCAGTACCATAACTATTTGGCACAACATCCTGCAAAAGGACACTGTTCTATATCCCCTTGGTGAGCAGTGCTGGGGTCTTACAGCTTCGGATTGCCCATCTCAAATGAAACTATTGTTTATCCTTCCAAATCAAAGACTAGTTAAGACCATCAAAGGCTCATGGAAGCAATTGGGCCAAAGTACTAATGAACAATGTGAACCCCAGCCTCCAAGACAACCCTCTGACCAAAAGATCTACATAGTACTTGATATCAAGGCTGACCCATCTGAAAAGCAATTCAATGGGGGGGTCTTGGTCAGAATGGAAAAAAAATGTGGAGCAAAACTCAAGTTAAAAACACAAACAACACCAGTGTTATATAGATTGGTATAAACCTTGAGATTAAGGCCCTTAGTCAAACATGGAACTAAATTCATCCCCATGGCTCAACTTTCAGTCCAAAAACGTTGCTGTCTCTGTAGTTCTTGTTGTTAATGTACCATTGAGTAGGTTCCCATTCACAATGGCCCTGTATACAGGAGACAGACATACTTCCTGGTTCTGCACCATCCTCGCAATAGTCACTAGGTGTGAGCCCCCTGTTGTAGGCACCTGTGACAATCTATCTCTTTGGAGATCTTCCTCTTTGGGGTGAGCCTATATTTTACCAAGCTTCCTGCATGAATTTATCACTCAAATTCCTCAACGATTGCTGGTAGTTTAAGAACTTCATAGAGTTTTAATTAATTATAAAACATTATTAAACTCTTCCACACAAAATAACTTGATCTGTTACTCAACTTTCAGTGATGAAAACAAATTTATTTGGAAGGACAATTTGGTAATGTAGAGAAAATTGATATTTCAACAGAAAATGCTTTGCAGCCCAGGAAGATGAATATGGTAACCTGTACCTGGGCTCCTTTTCGCCTTCACATTACTCAAGGGCTTTCTTTTCAGGGGAAAAATGGCTTATTGTTCAGCCAATAAAGTGTAGAAATACATACTCAATAAATGTTGATTTCTTATAAAGTTTAAAGGGACAGATAGTTTGCTCAACGCGTTCTTTTGTGTGTGTATAATTCTGCACCGGGGAAGTTTTATGCTTCCTCTATGCTGTCATTCAGTCAGTTCCACTTCTGTTAACAGCTGTTCAGAAGCTTGGAAGAAAAATAGATAATGCTCCCAGTTGACTGCTTAATGTATGTAAGGAAACACGTTTAGTTTACATTGAGATCAACGTGATTTAAACCAGATCCCTACAACCACACACAGGTGTACAACCAGAACAGTGAAAAGTCAACACAAAAAGACTAATAAAAGAACGGTTTTATTATGTTTTACCTACTTTAAGGTGCTGACTATTGAATAATTCTGCTGCCTCAGAACTAGGTTAACTACTTAAAGTTGTGTAAATGTTACTGATTATTTCTGTTGCTTTTTCATACAATTAACATAAACTTGATCTATGTTGGTAATTTAAAAAAACACACACACAAAGGATTTTAGGCAGCATTAAAAATGCTGATCTGCAATTTGCTCGTAGAAACGCAGAAGCTCATTCTTACATACCCTGAGGGTGAGAAGTTTAGGATATTTTAATAAATTCACTACAAAATCCTCTAAAAGGAAGCCATTCGACTTAATACTAAACTCCAAACAAGTGTGGATGTCTGATATTAGATCCTAATTGATATGCATGTTTCTTCTTAGGGAAAGATAAAAACCTATCATAATTTATAAAATGACTTTAAAATTACAGGCCTGTATAAGAACTGTTACCCTAACTACTACTCAATTACAATAAAAGGCAAGCACAGAGATTGCCAAAGGCTATCATATAAGGAGTGGTTGTCACTAACAGATGTATGTAAAGTTATTTAGGGAATATTTTAAGAGCAATGCCCATGTCTGACTCATAGAAATTCTTATTTAATTGTTCTGAGGCAGGATCATGAAGTTAGAAAACATTTGGATTGTGGCTAGTTTTGCAGGCCAAGACCATTCAGACCTTAGTGCAGCGGTTCTCAACCTGTGGGTCGCGATGCTTTTGGGGCTTGAACGACCCTTTCACAGGGGTTGCCCGGTTCATAACAGTAGCAAAATGGCAGTGATGAAGTAGCAACAAAAATGATTTTATGGTTGTGGGTCACCATCCCATGAGGAACTGTATGAAAGGGTCGCGGCATTAGGAAGGTTGAGAACCACTGCCCTAGTGTTTTATGTAAAATGTCCCAGTGGCTAAGTGCTGGATTACTAGCCAAAAGATTGGCGACTTGAAGCAACCAGATAATCAGCAGTAGAAAGAAGATGTGGCGGTCAGTTTCTCTAAAGATTACAGCCGTGGAAACCTTCGGGGGTAGTTTTACTCTGTTTTATACGGTAGCTGTGACTCTGAATTAACTCCAGAGCCATGGGTTTTATTTCAATTGCAGAGCTGACAGCTCCAAACTGCCCCGCAGTTCTCCAGAACCAAAGGCCTGGTAACCTGCTTCTATAAAGATCACAGCCAGCAAGACCCAGCTCGGCTCCGTACACAGGGGCCAACCACTCATGGGGCACAGGAGTGGAATCAGCTTGAGGAAACGGGCTTGGGTTTTGTTTTGTTTTGCTTTTGCTTTAAGAATTTTATATGAAACTATAAGACCAGATACTATACTAGCCAAAAGGCCAAGAAGTGATATTAAGAATTTTATAGATATCCATCACATGCAAGTAAAATTTTTCTGAAGATATTTGAAAAACAATTTGCCTAGTACACTGACGGGAAACTGTCGGAAATTCAAGCCAGAGTCAGGAAAGGATACTATTAATGATGTCAGAAGGGTCTTGATGGCAAGAAAATATCAGCAAGTTATTTATCTGTGTATTATTGACTCAGCCAGGCAGTAGTCTGTGTGGGTTCTGACAAAGGATGGGTAAGAATGTATATAATAGAAATTCCAGAAAACTTCATTAAACTATACATAAACTTACACATAAACCAAGAGGCAGTCATTCAAAAAAAAAAATAAGACTTGGAACCAGGAAAATTGTACATCAGAATAGTGTTCTATCACCATATCTATTTCATCTGTATGCTGAGCAGATAATCTAATAAATTCATATATGAAGAAAAGTGCAGCATGGATATTAAGGAGGCAGTCTCATTAGCAGTCTGTGATATGCAAGTGGCACAAGCTTGCTTCCGGAACATGAAGAAGACAGGAAGCCCTTAATGAAGATCAAAAGCATAAGCAAATGTGGCGAAGAAAGCTGATGGTGCCCGACTATCAAAAAGTATAGCATTTGGGGTGTTCAAGGCTTAAAGCTAATCAAGCGGCCATCAAGCTCAGAAGCAACAAAGCCCACATGGAAGAAACACACCAGCCTATGCAACCACGAGGTGGTGAAGGGATCAGGTATAAGGCATCATCAGAACAAAAAATCTTACCATAGTGAATGATGGGGGGAGTGCGGAATGGAGACCCAAAGCCCATTAGGAGGCCACTGGAGATCCCCCTTGCAGAGGGGTCTCGGGGAGGAGATGAGCCAGTCAGGGTGCGATGTAACAACGATGAGAAATACAACTTTCCATGAGTTCCTAAATGTTTCCTCCCCGCTCCCACTACCATGACTCGAGTTCGACCTTGCAAGTCTGGCTAGACCAGAGGATGTACACTGGTACAGATAGGAACTGAAAATCCAGGGAATCCAGGGCTGATGAGCCCTACGGGACCAGTGGTGTGAGTGGCGAAACAGGGAGGGTAGAGGGAGAGTGGGTAGGAAAGAGGGAACTGATTACAAGGAACTATATGTGACCTCCTCCCTGGGAGACGGACAACAGAAAAGTGGGTGAAGGGAGATGTCGGACAGGGCAAGATATGACAAAATGCCAATTTATAAACTATCAAGGGCTCATGAGGGAGTGGGGAGCAGGGAGGGAGGGGAAAATGAGGACCTAATGTCGGGGGTTTAAGTGGAGAGAAAATGTTTTGAGAATGATGTACAAATGCGTTTTACACAATTGATGTGTGTATGGATTGCAATAACAGTTGTATGATCCCCTAATAAAATGTTAAAAAAAAATCAAAGATGCCATTTTAAGGACTGAGGTGTGCCTGACCCACATGATATTTTCAATCACTTAATACACGTGCAAAAGCTGGCCAATGAATAAGGAAGACTGAAGAAGAATGAATGCTTTTGAATTATAGAGTTGGCAAATGATATAGAAATATGCCATCCACTGTCAAAAGAATGAATACATCTGTTTTGGAAGAGAGCAGTAAGGATGCTCCTCGGGATTCAGGATCGTGAGGCTTCACCTTATGTATTGTAGACATGTTAGCTGGTGGTACTACTTTCTACAGAAGGAAACCCTGCTCGGAAAAGCAGTCGTTACCGTCGTTTGGTGCCATTGGGTTGGTTCTGACTCATAGTGACACTGTGTACAACAGAGTGAAACACTGTCCGGTCCTATGCCATTCTCACAATTGTTCTTTTGTTTGAGACCAGCCACTGTGTCAAGCCATCTCAATGGGGCCCTTGCTCCCTTCTGCTGCCCCTCTACTTTACCAAGCATAATGTCTTTCTCCAGGGACTAGTTTCACCTGAGTACACGACCAAAGTGCTTGACACAAAGTCTCAACATCCTTGCCTCTAGGGAGCATTCTAGCTGTACTTATGAGACAGACTTATTTGCACCTTTAGCAGTCCGTGGTACTTTCAAACGATTGTAAGGATGGCACAAGACCGCGCAGTGCCTCATTCTGTTGTGCATGGCTCGGCATTGACTGGATGGCAAATAACACCAACACCAACACAACAACATGGTGCTTTCAATATTCTTCACCAACACAATTCAAATACAACAATTCTTCTTTGATCTTTTTGACTACATTTACAAATCTCACATGCATCATATAAAAAAATGTATTTGCAATGAGGAAGTAGTGTTTCTCATTTCAATAACACCATCTCCAACTTAGCTTTTTGTCAGCAAGACCATATTCTCCAACAACTCTTTCTTCTTTTATTATCAACTGTCATAGTCAATTGCCAATAATTATTTTCCCAATACTTTTATTGTGATAAAATCACATATCATGTACTTCCATAGTGCAGTTGTCTTTAACAAAGAGTTCTATGTACATCAACACAGTCCATTCCAGTGCATCTCCCCTACTCAGGTACTCACCATTTGTCTCCAAGTCCCTTCAACCCCACCCCCAACCCCCACCCCAACCAGCCATTATATCAGTGATTGTCTCTATACATCCTCCCATTCTGTGCTTCATATACTGAGAAACATACCAAAGACAAACATGGAAAGAAAGAAAATTCCATGGACAATATTAAAATTACCCAGTGAGGAAACCTCTTTCAAGAAATAATCAAGAAATCTATAAAACTAGAACAAATTCAGAATGGCTCATGTGGGATAGCTGCTGACCAGGTATACTATTATATCATAATCAAGTTTACAATAATGTCTGTCTGACAATTGACTATTTCCCTCCCTCAACTGTGGCCAGGGGAGATCTCCGCCAGAGGGTTAATCTGCTTGTTTAGTCTGAAGATAGATTTTGGGCTCCCATTATCCTCCATAGCCTTCTACAAATTGGGTGTTCACACTTTGAGCTCTGACATCTTTCCGCCTATGATATTTGGATTTTATTATTCGTCATATTTGGATCACAGAGGCTGGAGTACATTTTCCATGTGCACTTAGTTGGTGCTTCGCTTATAGACAGCTGCATGTTTGAATACAAGCCTTTAAGAGCCCAGATGCTATTCTTATGAATAGTGTGGCACCGATTACTTTCTTCACCACACTTTGCACCCATATCTTCAGTGAGCTCTTTGTGAAGGCGAGTGTTGAGCAGGGCCATGTCATGCATTCTTGGATCAGGGTTAGAATTAAGTGGGAGCCCAGAATCTTTCCACTTGTCCATGGATTATGTATGACTCTGGCTTCCTTGTAGGGATCTAATTATCATTTTATAAACAAACAACATTCCAACCATCTTGTAATATTCCTTGCCAAGGAAATATCTTTGCCTGTCAGATTAATACATGTCATATGATAAAGTAAGGAGGGCAATAAGATAGTAAAAATTTGGTAGTTCTGGGTATCTATCATTGGACACCTGCTAGATGTCCTAACCAAGGTCTAACTATAGCAAGCCTGAGTTTATAGGGTGGCCAGCAACTGTTTCTGCTCTCATGAGGGAATTTCAGAAATAAGTCCAAGGGATTCAGGTAATTTTGAGGTCAAGCCCTGTTCACTCAATGGGCTTTCCACTTTGGGTCCTTCTGGTGTGGCCAATAGGGCTGCCATGTTGCTGGAAATGGCCAGTAATTATTTGTGCATCTTAACTGGATGTTTGATAGATATCAGATTGATGAATGTTGTAAAAATCTTCCATTTGTTCATCACTGACTTTGGTGGTTGGTGCACAAATGTGAATAATATTTGTATTAACTGGGTTTCTTTATGGGGTTTCTTGTCGCAGATCGCCTTGAGCTTCAGGATTGCTCTTGAAATGTTCTTTTTGATGACGGATGCCTCACTCATCCTCTTGAATTTGCCATTTCTGGCATAGTAAAGCATGAAGGTTTGAAACCTTTGATGCAGCTACACCATTAAGTTTGACTCTCCTTTAGGAAGTAACTCTCCATCAGTCATATTTTGCACATGTTTCAACCTGAGGGGCTCATGTCCTCCCAGTGTATTTGAAAATGTTGTTGTGCTCTCACTAGCAGATGTTGAGTCGATTTCAGACTCATAACAACCTTGTAGGACAGGGTAGAACTTTCCTGGGGAGGAGGGGCATTCCAAGACTGTAAGTCTTGATGGGTCTAGAAAGCCTTGTCTGTCTCCCGCAGTGACTGCTGGCATCAAACTGCTGACTTCCACCACTAACCACTACCGCACCGGGGCTCTGTTCTGCTTTTCATAAGAATGTCAGTGACTAATCGTTCAGAAGTAGACAGCCCGTTCCTTCTTCCAGTCTGTACTTACAGTCTGTACTTAGTCTGGAAGTGCCACTGAAATCTCTTCCCCACGGGTGCTCCTGCTGACCTGTTAAACCCTGAGCATGTAGCTTCCAACATCTCAGCAGCAGAAAAAGCACCGTGATAAAATAAGCTGTTGGACAAGTGGTGACTTCTGCGATTATATAAGACTGTCATAGCCCACTGGAGGGGGATTGTCATTCAGAAAGAAGCGCTCCTGTTGGCCTGAAGGAAAATAAAGAGCATTGCTATGAACTGTTGAAGTGACCTTGCTCCAGCTGGTCTGGGATTAAGCCCTGGGGAACAGCTATAAGAAAATGGGGACTTCGTCATAGATCCATGAAGCTGAATTCTGCCAACAGCCAGTGAGCTTGGAAGAGGACCTTGAGTCTCAAATGAGAATTGCATTCCTAATTTACATCATAATGGCAGCCTATGAGACCCTGAGCCAAAGAGTAGGGGAGCCCTCCACCTTTCCCTGACCAGTAACCTGTGATACAGGAATCTGAGCTATTTTACACTGATACCTTGTCAGTAATTTGGAATGCAGTTATACAAAAGAAATACATCACTTTCAACAAAGCTTTAAAAATGGAAAGTAATTTATAAATATACTATCTAAAATATAAAATTAGTTCTATGTAAACTATATAGTAAATATACTTTAAAGCTCTTTATATTATAGGGAAAATAATGAACTCAATTATACCATAGTAAAGCCTATCCAAACTGAAGAACAGAAGGGAAAAAGTGAAAACAAAAATAAGCAGACACACAGGAACAATATCAAGAATAGTGTCTCATAATTGCTAAGATAATTAACATTTTATTTTATATTTGGTGACAATCATGACATTTAATAAACTCGAAAGAACCAAAGATTGTCACTACAAAGGAATTCAAACCAATAGTCATACATAGCATTGGTGAATTCCATCACGTCGCCAACATATAGTTCACGCTGTAGGAAGAAACGATACATTTCCACAAATGATAAGAGTGGAAATCAGTGAAGTACGTAGCCCTCCTCTACCAGGCTACTCCACACAATGCATCCCTGTTTCCTCACAGGGTCTTCTCTCTCTTCTTGGATCATCCCAATGGAGATGCCTTACAGGAAAACTTCTGAGGCCCCATTAGCTCTAATAGGCTTCTTTAAAAAAAATCATTTTATCGGGGGCTCGTACAATTCTTATCACAATCCATCCATCCATTGTGTCAAGTTCATTGGTACCTTTGTTGCCATCATCATTCTCAAAACATTTGCTTTCTGCTTGAGCCCTTGGTATCAGCTCCTCATTTTTCCCCTCCCTTGGCACTCCCCGCTCCCTCATGAACCCTTGATAATTTACAAATTATTATTACTTTGTCATATTTTACACTGTCCGGGGTCTCCCTTCACCCACTTTTCTGTTGTCCATCCCCAAGGGTAGAGGTTATATGTAGATCCTTGTAATCGGGTCAGGCATCAAAGAACAAAAAAATCAAATAGTTGTGAATGAGGGAAAGTGCAGAATGGGGACCCAAAACCCATCTGCAGGCAACTGGACATCCCCTTACAGAAGGGTCACAGGGAGGAGACGAGCCAGTCAAGGTGCAGTGTATCAACAATAAAACATACAACTTTCCTCTAGTTCCTAAATGCTCCCTCCCACCCCCCACTATCATGATCCCAGTTCTACCTTACAAATCTGGCTAGACCAGAGGATGTACACTGGTGCAGATAGGAACTGGAAACACAGGGAATCCAGGATGGATGATCCCGTCAGGACCAGTAGTGAGAGAGGCGATACAGGGAGGGTGAAGGGAGCATGGGGTGGAAAGGGGAAAGATATAATAGGCTTCTTATGTCTAAGGATATGTGTACTTAGTGTCTCTTTATCTCTTAACTCAAATGGCATAGAGTCCTATGTAGCCATTCTAGTAAGAGGCCAGGGACCAGTGAACTCTTGAATTTCAGGTGGGGCGTGCCATCTCCGTCTCTGCTCTCCCCAGGATTGGATACCCAGGGAATAGAACAAGAGTTAGGCCCTATGTTGGGAGCTAAGTTTGTTATCCCAAATATCAGTTCTGTGCTCTGGCTCAATCGGGCCTAATTAATAACTCCTCCAAGTGGAACAGAAGAGAATAAGCTGTTCGCCTGTTAGAAAGCCAGCAAAGGAAGCTAAGACCTAAGCAGTTGTTTGGACTCTTGGGAAATGGTTATAGCTTACAATGATAAGTATACAGGCAATTGCAATAATATATATCCATATGCATATCTATCTATCTATCTATCTACCATAGCTAGATATAGATATGTAACTTAAACCTGGCTGATTCAAATCAAAATGGCTGCAGTCCTGCTCACAAGTCTTCCTGATAACTCACAGGAACTCCCCCAAAGTTTACCGAGAGCCTTCCCCGATAGCTAGTGTCCTGACATCAAACTTACGGCCTCTATTGAAATAAGAAGATACATTTCTTGTCTTTAAATCTATTCCCTTGCAGTGATTCTGGTAAAGCAGCCCTAGGGAACGAGGACGTCAAGGAAACGGGAGTTAGATAATCTAAGAGCCTGTTATTCACTGTTGGATGATCTGGATAATTTAAGTTGTTCAACTCCAAACTGAGTTGTCATTGGGCACGGCCAAAACCAGATTGCTATTATCAAAAGATCTAATAGCAGACTTCTAAAATTGGTTGTAACTTCACACTTCTTATCATGCTACATCTATTATATTTATTTGTCCAAGCTTATTTGAAATTTGTGCTCTGTGCGTAGGGCAAGAAATACGATATATATTAAATCAACACTACTATTGTGTTGTTCAAATTTGCAATGTCCTCTGTTTATGGGTATTTTAATGAGAGTAGCTTATTAATGACTCTTCCAGTAATTGTTAATTTACCTCAGGTGTGCAATGACTTTTGTCATAAATATTGTGCTGCCTTATTATTTATCGCACAGTTTCCTGACTAAATTGTCTTTATTAAAAATTGCACCTGAAGGAGTTTAACATGTAAAGAGCCTTGCAAAGTGTCTTACAGTATAAATATAGAAAAAGTGAGCCAGTATTATTATGAGATCTTATTTTTAAAATGACTATTGCTGGCTCTTTCCATTTAGTAAGTTTTTAAAATGACTGTTAGGCATTTGTCACTGAAGGGATCATCTGTCCTGGATTCACTGTGTTTCCAGTTCCTATGTGTAGCAATGTACATCCTCTGGTCTAACCAGATTTGTAAGGTAGAATTGAGATCATGATAGTGCGGGGAGGAAGCATTTAAGAACTAGAGAAACGTTGTATGTTTCATCTTTGCTACCCTGCACCCTGACTGGCTCATCTTCTCCCTACAACCCTTCAGTAAGGGAGTGTCTAGTTGCCTACAGATGGGCTTTGGGTCTCCACTCTACATTCACCCTCATTTACAATGATATGATAAAGCAGTCATCTCCAAGTGGCTTTGATCACATCCTCATCAGATTAAAAAATATATGTGATATATTAATATGAAAATAAACACAAAATCACCTCCATCCAGTCAGTGCTGACTCATAGCGACCTCCTGCGGGTTCCCAGACTCTGTCTACAGGGTCGAGAGCACAGGCTTTGCTGGTGGGGGTTTCAAGCTGCCCACCATACAGATCGCAGCCCACCGTGCAACCACTGCACTGCCCAGACACCCAGACATAGATCGATATGTGTGGCACATGTTAATGTATAATTGTAGTAATAAGATGTCATTTCACTCAGAAGCTTTGCTGCTCAATCATGGACAGCTATTTATTAGTTTATAAGTCTGCATTTGGAAGTGTATAGACCTAGAAAAATACAGATAAATGGTAGCTTTTCTGGCCCCTTCTCATCTTATTTTCCAGGAAAGGATATTATAGAATTATATTTATCATTCCAGCTAATCATTTGAAATGATGTCTAAATTCTTTTATAAATTGTTTAGTAGTTTTAGATTTCAACATTTCGGGATATATAGTGGAATAGAAGGAAATCTTCAATATCATTTTAGCTTGAATGTGGTTTATGATATATCAAGAGTGGATAGTCAACTAATACGTTTGTCACAGAATATTTGAAAGGTAACATTTAAAATGAATATCTTACAATTTTATACTCCTTTTAAATTTCCAATAACCTACAGAATATAATTCAAACTTGTCAATAGGGAAGATGTGATTTTCATGAATCAAGATCATCTCTACACCAAAGACACTTGACTTCTTACACTTGGACAGTTTTATTTCCATAAACATAATTAATATTTCATATCACACCATGG
This sequence comes from Echinops telfairi, assembly GCF_000313985.2. Classification (NCBI taxonomy): domain Eukaryota; kingdom Metazoa; phylum Chordata; class Mammalia; order Afrosoricida; family Tenrecidae; genus Echinops; species Echinops telfairi. The sequence continues at coordinate 65,811,815 of NW_022103906.1, forward strand.
CTTTCTATATACTTAGTATGTTCCATAAGGGATGTCTGTTACTTCCCTTATCTGTTTGGACAACAAATAATAAAAGTTACTTTTTCAAGAAAGCCAATATTCCTATATCATAGTCATCACAAGTAATCAGCACTCAGATATCTCTATATATAGGTGCATGTGTATGTGTATAGATAAAAAGAAACATATATACAACTTAAAAATTATATATTCGTCAGATGAGTATATGATGAATATGATAATATACTATATATATATGGCATGTGGAAATACATATCCATATATACATACACCCATACATATGCTTGCATATATGAGTAACAAATTATTTCTACACGATCCTAGAAAGCTTTATTAAATGAAATATATCAAAGTGCTATTTTTTTTTGACATAATGACTATCAAACTCTACACATTTCTGAAGGCAGCATTTTCTTCTTTCTAACCCTTTTCTGAAGAATACCGCACTCTTTAGTTAATACCACACTAGTCTTAAGGGCCTCAAATGATGCTCCTTTTAATTTTTTTTTTTTTTGGTTTGGGAAACAAAGAAATCTGACGGTGCAAACTGAGCAGTATAAGGCAGGTTCTGTGAGTTTCCCACTGAAACCCTCCTGCAACAGCCTGTGCCGCCCTTGAAGAATGAGCCAGCGCATTGTCCAGCTTCAAAAGACTCATAAGAACTAGAAGATCCCCAAAAAAAATATGTTTGTGAGATTTCAATAAATTTAAGGTTTTAAACAAATTATTCAACATTACTCTTTGCATTTTCCACTGCTGACGTTAGCATTCTGATTGTCGACAGTTATTTCTTCAGGTAATTTCCATATACTTATACCAATTGTTTATGTAAGGAAATATGAAAACCTATTGATTTACAACCCTCTAACCTCTAAACTGAAATTTGACTTGTGGTCTACTTTGCCTCATCCAAATTGAACTATATATAATTCCAAGAATTCAAGCCGGCTAACTAAAGATCTCTTCTATTCTCTTTTACCATGTAGACTTGGTAACATTTTTTCAATTTAAGTAAGAATGAAAGTTCTCTTTGGGGGATTATTCAAACCACTGCTAACCTAGGGTGTTATTTTAATGTGGAAACCATTGTTTTGCTATCTTGTAATTAAAGAGATTTTTCTTGATGCAAATATTCAGCAACATTCTTTAGGGACATTTTAAAGCAAATGTTCCTACTTTGTGTGGTTTAGGGAGTGGAGTAATTTTTGTATTTTTTTCTATTATATTTTGCAAGATTGCGAGTGCTTTGCTCCTAAAATGCCCTGCAATGGCTATAAGCACAGCAGTCTGAAGAAAAGCTTTAAGGATACAGGAACACAATTTGAAACAATGTGGAGCCACTGTCGACTTCGGGGAAATAACAGCAGCTGATAGACCGACCTGGAACACAGCAATCCGAAATAAGGTCATTCACATTTAGCAAAAGCCTTGGGCATTTTCAAGGAAAGAGGATAAGCCAAAAACAACCATTTCCCTGAGCCAAAGGATATTCTTCAAAAGTACAGTAAAATAGACTCCTCATTCCATATGGGCCCTTCCAGGCACCATTATGTCCAGAGGTAACAACAACGACACCAGTCAGTCATATTGCCTTCAAATATGGAATCCATCAATATCACATATTAGTGAGGTTTCAATAAACTTTAAGTTTTTGAAACATGCCATTCAACATTATTCTCTCCATTTTCAACTGCTGATTTTAACAGTTGTAGTTTCTATAGTTATTTCTTCAAGTAATTTTCTACATATTCAGAGAACTGGGGGGGGAAAAGGTTTATTTGAGAATTGCGAATCATGTTTGGCTAGCTGGTAATTGAAATGCTTTCTTAGCACACACTTTTCAGTAGGGTGTTGCTAGGGGGGGGGGATTTACCTCCTGTGGGTTGTGTTCAAAGCTATAAAAACTCCTTATTTTGTTTGCTTTAGCTTGAGGTTGGAGTGGAGGATTGATGTTACATCCTCATTCTCATAAAATGATTTTTGTTCCACATGTTCTATTTGAAGGCCTGCAATTTCTTCACCACTGTTGAGGGTAGAAATGAAGTTTGTTGGGGGAAATGATGTGGAAAGTTGCATTTGAGATTTCTGTGCTGTCCCAATGAGTCTGAGGGTGAGCAAGCTAACAGATTTTACACACAGAATCTTCCATGGCATTAGCAAGCCACAAATAACCTTTGCTTTTCAAAGAATAATTAGTTTAGTTTGATTTATCAATAATGACTTCGCTGTAATTATAGCAGAAATAATGAATAGATCTTCTGTCTGTGAAGAATTATGCTCTCTTGTGTGCAGCCTGTTTGGTGGGTTCGAACAATAAGTCAAACAAATTTAACATGCTAAGGCTGTTCTGCGCAGTAACTTTCAGCACAGCCACACAAGAGCTCCATTTCCAAGCTATAGTTTCTTGTGTAATAAATTGACATCAAAGCAAATGAAAAAGTTGGAAAGTTATTCCTGCTAATATAAAAATATTTATTAGATAATGAACCTGATTCCATGTGATTTTATGGTAGGATCAACACTTCATTTTGACACATACAGAGCACAGTGTTAAACAAAGCAGAAATGAACCACACTCAAGTAGAAAAACCCCAGAAAGTTCATAAGTTTCGGGTCGAACAGAGCACACATGCTGATAGACTGAGCACGAGATTTAGAACCTGCCTCACACTTTCTTTCCTCCACACTCCCTCCTTCCCTTTCTTCTTTCTCCCTCTTCCTTTCCTTCTCTCCTACATTCTTCTTTCTTTCCTTTCCTGGACAGACTTTACTACGACCAACAATAAGATGATTTAGACATTTTTTATTAAATTACTTTTCAAGCACTTAGTCTTTGGCATGACCATTTGGAGTGTTGACCCCTGTTACTACATGCAGTACTGAAAATGAGCTGTTAATGAGTTACATCAAATGGGTAATTGTTACAGGCCTTCAAAATGCTTTAGTCAAATAAGTAGTTGGCAATTATTAATTAATTTTTGAAGAATCTTAATGAATCTAAGCCCCTAAAAGTATTGTTATTGTTAGATGTCTTCAAATTGGCTTGATTCATAGGGACCTTATGTACAACAAGATGAATCACTGCCTAGTCCTACCCAAGCCCCACAGTTGCTATATCTGAAGCCATCGTTACAGCACTGTATTAGTTCATCCCCTGAGAGTGGGCCTTTTTTAAGGTAACCTGATTTTCCTAAGAAAGATATCCTTCTTCAAAAACTGTTCTCGCTTGAAAGTATGCCTAACGTACATGAGCTGAACTCTCAAAATTGTTGTTTCTGAGGAGTATTCAAGTTACACTTATTCTCAAATGGATTTGTCCTTTCTTCTGGAAGTCCATAGAATATTTAATATTCTTTGCTAACACCATAATTCAAGTGCATCAATTCTTCTTTGATCCGTCATATTGATTGTTCCGTTTTCATGTGCATTAGAAGCAATTGCAAATACTTAAGTCAGGTGCACCTCAGTCCTCATAATGCCATCTTGGTTTCCTATTCTTTCATGAGATCTTTTATAGTAGATTTTCCCACTGCAATTCACCATTTGATTTTTTGACTGTTGCTTCCATGAGTGTCAGTTATGGATCCAATTGAATTGACAACTTCCATGAGTGTCGGTTATGGATCCAATTGAATTGAAAACTTCACTATTTTATCCTAAATTGTAATCACTGAGAACAGTCCAAAATAATTTTAACTGATAAAATTTCACTCCGTGACAATAACATGAGCACATCAAAAGAGATCTTAGGATTAAATGAGAAATTCACTCTTGTTTCTTAGCAGATGCTTTAAAATGGTATGCATAAACACCAAGCGCAATAAGCACTCGCTCTGGTGGTGTGTTGGGCTATGCTTTGGACAACCGTCCCTACCCTCAGCAGTTGGACGCCAGCTGCAGCTCTGCGAGAGAAAGGTGAAACTTCGTCTACCCATAGAGACTCACCGCGTGGCTCACAGGGGCAGTTCTGTTCTGCCCTATGGGGTTTCTGGGCATGTTTTCAGGAGAGGCTAGTCCCTGGAGAAGGACATCAAGTTTTGTAAAGTAGTGAGGCAGCAGAAAAGAGGAAGGCGCTCGACGAGATGGATTGGTAAGGTGGCTGCAACAATGGGCTCAAACATAAGAACGAATCTGAGGCTAGCACAGGACTGGGCAGGGTTCAGTGCGGTTGTACGTAGAGTGGATATGAGGAGGAACTTACCTAGAAACAGCAGCAAGCACTCTGGCCTGCTAAATGTTACATACCTGATTTGGAAATAATTTATATGCAGTGACATTAGAGTTTAGAGGTGCTTTTCCAATCAACTGCTTATCTTTTAATATATTTAAAATAAAAAAATAGACATTGAAAACATGCCCAAAGGACCAAGGGAGTATCTGATGTTTTGCAGGAGCATTGCTGAGCAATTTATGTTCAACCAATAGAAGTGTCCGATGATGCCAAGAATTCATCTTTTTTGACTTCAAATAAGGCACTTTATTTCAACAGACATACCTTAGGGTAGTTGTATACAGAAACATAAAGTAGTGAAAAAACACACTGTTAATTTTATTAAAATTAACAATTTCTATTGTACCATCCTGTCCTTAGATGCAAAACCTTAGGCAAAAGTATGAAGCCATCTATATTCAAATTTTCAAGTTATGAATGTCAGGTGCTTGGTTCAATTTTGTGTTCCATATAAATAGTTATTGAATATAATTTAAGAATCCAAATACCTATTTTTTATGTATGTATGTGTGTAAAACTCCATACAATAAATATTTTTAAATAAAATAAAACCTAAATCATGAAGCACATTTTATTATATTTTTAACATAAATTATTACCTGAAGAGACAAGTATATGAGACATATTAAGAAATGAAAATCTGAATGGAAAGCAATTCAATTTGGAAGAATATAAATAACCCATGCGGATTTTAAGACACTCAGATGGTGAAAGTTCATGCACATTGCAAAGTCCTAATTTATGTCTATCAAATAAAAACTTCAAGATGTAAAATACTTAAGTTAGGAGACCGGATGACTTTTATACCAAGCCAGTACCAGTTTGTTAGTCAATTTTGTCTCATGGTGACATTAAATATATCAGTAAAATGGTGGTCCATGGTTTTTCAGTGGCTGATTTTTTTGGAAGTATATTGCCTGGATTTACTTCTAAGGTAAAAATGTATTAATGCAAATCTTCAACCTTTTTTTAATTAAAAGATCATTTTATTGGAGCTCTTATAACAATCCATACATCAATTGTATCAAGCGTATTTGTACATCTATTGCCATCATTATTTTCTAGGCCTTTGTATTGAGCCCTTGGTATCAGCTCCTCTTTTTTCCCTCCCTTCCCACCCTCACCCTCATTACCCCTAGAAAAATTACATATTATTATTTTCATATCTTACACTGACCACTGTCTCTCTTCCCCTCAAGGTTTCTGTTGTCCATCCCCCTGGAGGGAGAAAGGGGTGTGTGGTTATGTGTCGATCATTGCAATAGGTTCCCCCTTCCTCCTCCCTCTCCCCACCTTCCCCTACCATTCTGCTGTCACTAATCCCATTCCTGTTCCTAGATTCCATGTTTAGTTAGCTCTTATCTCTTATCTGTGCCTGTACACATGTTCCGGTCTAGCCCACAGTGAAAGGCAGTACTGGGGTCATGATAGTGGGGGGTGAGGAAGCCTCAAGGAACCAGAGGAATATTGTGTGTTTCATCAGTGCTTTACTGAGCCCTGATTGACTCATCTCTACAGTGTGACCTTTCTGTGAGGGGATGTCCCATTGTCAACAGATGGGTTTTGGGTCTCTGCTCTGACTCCCCTCATTCCCAACAATATGGTTTTTTGTTGGTTGGTTGGTTCATTTGTTTTGGGTCTTCTGATGCCTGTTACCCTGTCTCACGACACCTGATGATCTCACAGGCTATTGTGTTTCTTCCATGTGGGCTTCTTGTTTCTCTGTTAGATGGCTGCTTGTTTCACTTCAAGCCTTTAAGACCCCAGATGCTATATCTTTTGATAGGCAGGCACCGTCTGCTTCTTCACCACATTTGCTTATGCAGCCATTTGTCTTCAGTGATTGTGCAAAGAGGGTGAGCATCACAGAATGCTGGTTGATAAGAACGACGTGTTCTTGCATTGAGGGAGGCCAAGCTCATTAACAATTTACCTCACAATTATTTGTAATGTAACCAGTATGTTGTTGTTCTTGTTAGGTGCCATTGACTTGGCTCCAACCCACAGCAACCCTATGTACAACAAAGTAAAACACTGCATGGTGCTGCACCATCCTTCCAATTGTTCCTATGCATGAGCCTATTGATGGAGCCACTGTACCATACATGATGACCCTCTCTAGGGACTGGTCTCTCCTGATAATATGTCCATTCTTGCCTCTAAGAAATATGCTTGAGGGCCTTACTTCTTCCAATGCAGGTTGGGTTTGTCGTTTTAGCAGTCTATGGTACTTTCAATAATCTCCTTCAACACCACAATTCAAATGCATCAATTTTTCTAGGTGTTCTTTATCCAATCCCCAGCTTTCATATCCAAATGATGCAATGAAGAAAAGTGGGTGAAGGGAGACATAGGTTAGTGTAAGACATGAAAAAATAATAATAATTTTAAAATTATCAAAGGTTCATGAGGGAAGGGGGGTGGGGGAAAGAAGGGAAAAAATGAGGAGTTGATACCAAGTGCTCAAGTAAAAAGAAAATGTTTTGAAAATGATGATGGGAACATGGACAAATGTGCTTGATACAATGGATGGGCATATGAATTGTGATAAGAGCTGTATGAGCCACGACCCCAATGAAATTATAAAAAGACAAAAATGAAAGACTAGCTGAAACCTCTGGGCAGTGGAAATAAAAACTTTTCCTCTTGACACACACACACACACACACACACACGTTTCTTTTAAATATGACAATATGTAACCTCTGTGTGTGGGAGGGAGGTGGAAGGGGAATAGGAGAACACTATATATATATTCAAATCAAATTTATGCAGATTTTCCACTAAGTTCTTTTCTGTCTTCCATCTGAACTTGAAGTACTAAAATTATCTTGGTTTTGGTCTTAATTATGAACCCTTAAACTTCCTATAAATACACTAACTGGTTTTAAAATAAGAGTTTATAATAGAGTAAGACATCTTTATACAAATGTTCTAGTTGATACTGTTGTTATCTGCTATGGATTCTGCTTAAACTCATACTGACTTTATGCACAATGAAGAGCACACTAAATGCTTGCTGCCTGTCAGGAAAACCAAGAGGTGTTCATTGGCTGATTTGGGGGAGTGTAACCCCAAGGTTTTCTTTCTAGTCTCTCTTAGTCTGGAAACTCCCCTGAAACTTCACAGCAGCATCCAAGCTCTACTGACAGTCCAGATCGCACGTGAAATGCATTAGACAAGCATCAAACTCAAAACTCCAACTCCATAGAGAGTTCTCCCACTTAACTGCCAAGTTTCCATAGTAAGGCATGAAAGTGTGAGAAATTAATTAATTATAAATTCCTCAAAAGAAAGAGATACCTATCATTCATTTTGTTTTCCTTTTGCAAGTTACTTTCTATTTTATACCTGAAAAATGAGTAGCAAAGTGATACCTAAAACTAAATGAGGAAATGGCTTTGCTGTGCTGCAGGTGTTGCTCTTAAGACATCTGTGAGAGCAAACATTAAACAATGAGGTTGTGGCTCATTTGGGGGTCTCTGGAGTGTCTTCTACAAAATGTCATCTTAATTATTTATGATGAGAAAAGAAACTTCATCATACACGTGGAACATTTTTTTAAAGCTCAAACTCACCTTTAGGAAGAATAAAACTTTGCATTTATAAAGTGCTGTGAAGACGTCTGTGGGGAGTGAAATTTCTTAATTCGGCTCTTCTATCCAAGTCTCTGTTATGTGCATCAAATGATTGGGTGAGATGATGCAAATCTGGTGTGTGTAACACTCAGAAAGGTGATTGGTCAGTTTTCATTACAACCCCCCTGGCTATAATAATGAGTCATCTCAGGAGCCCTGGCTTAGTGCCTACACATTGGCCTACGATCCACAAAGTCAGGAGCTCAAAACCACAGGGCTTTCTATTCCCATAAGCAGTTACAGTCTTAGAAACCCACAGGGGCCATTCTACCCTGTCCTACGGAGTCTGTATGAGATGCAATCAACTCCATGGCAGTTACGTGACATGAAGCAGCAGCAGAAAGACCTTGGAAGACAAAGTTCAAGATCTCTGTTTGAAGTGGCATGGGTGGCTGAGACAGGATGCATCAGAGACTGTGGCAGGAGACTCAAGAGGAGCAATGCCAAGACTATGAGAGGGCTTCCCCTCATCTGGCTTGAGGCTATGGAACAATGGGGTAGTGATTGATAGGCTGCCTTCCTGACCCATGGAGGCAAAGCTTCCACAGCTAAGAAATTGAGGACTGAAGAAAGACGTGGCTACCACATGATGAGAACTGGAGAGACTTGCCTATTGGCTGGGGAAACCAAATGTCTATATCCTTACTATGTTAGACAGGATTCTCCAGAGAAACAAAACCAGAACACTTATGATGTAGATGGATAGATAGATGATAGATAGATAGATAGATAGATAGATAGATAGATAGATAGATAGATGATAGGTAGATAGATAGATGATAGGTAGATAGACAGATAATACATAAGAAATAAACAGCTAATTAGTCCACAGAGTAGTACTAATGACTCAGTTCAGCTCACTTCTGTGAGACAGTTAAAACACTGGCAGTCCTTCAACTCACAAAGGCTGCTGGGTGCAAGTCAAGGAAACAGACATCTGAGTCTTCTGTAGATCAATATAGGCAGTCCGACCACAGGCAGCAAACAACAGGACAGGTCACCAACGGTCAGCCAGATGACAGGGTCCAACAGTCCCCAGATGAAGTGATGTATGCACCAGCAGTGTATTGAAGCAGGTCTTGAAGGAACCTCAAACTATAGTGACACAGGCCATGGGTTGGGTGTTCCACAGGTAGCATAGCTTTGCAAGTTGAAGCAGAGAACTAACTGAGGTAGCTGCACACAGGTCCGATCATCAGAGAGCAAGAGACAGAAAGGCAGGGCTTGCTGAGCCATTTATCTCTTTACCTTTCAATTAAACTGCAGCCTTATTAACCCCACATGTGTTTATTGGCCTGATTGACACAATAATCAATAATCCAACCTATCACATGCACTGTTTACTAGCCCTGACTTCTTGTAACTTGCTGACTTTTCTCATAAACCCTCTTCACTGTGAGTATTTCCTTCACTGTGAGTTCTGTGTGGCCATAGCAAAGAGTTAGCAAACCCAGCATAGAAATAAAGCGGTGTGGGGAGAAGAGCTGGTGTCAGGATAGATAATGAAGAATGGGCCTTGGAGACTTGTCTGACTTCTGACTCATGGTAATAGGGACATCAGAGAAGGTCACATATGGTCATCAATTGCCATTTATTGTAACATTATTGTAAGGTTTTCCAGTTTATTGAGATTGTTGTTGTTAGGTGCCTTGAGTTCTGACACACAGGGATCCAGTGCACAACATAATGAAACACTGCCTGGCTTGCACCAGCCTGCCACTTGTTCCTATGCTTGCAACCATGTTGAGATTAAATGCCTGCTTAAATACTCAGCCCAGGGTAGAAAGGTAACTTGGACAGAGTTAGCACAGTGATAGTAACAGAATTAAAAATAAATTCAGAATTCTCTTCCTAAACTAATACAGTATCAATAAGGATAAATGTCCAAGAAAGAGACTCATTCAAAAGAGAGCAAGACAATGTTTTGGAATTAAAATGTATGTGTAAAAATCCACCATGTGTTTGCTTTTCCTTGTTTATATTCCTGTAACACTTAGGTACATGTTTTTATGCTTTTTCTCAATTCTGTATATGCTTTAGTTTTGTTTACTTCTTTATTTTACTTACTTAGGCATTTATTTATATCAAGGATAGAAAGAGAGAGAGAGAGATGATTAAAAACTCACTGACATTAAGATCACTTTGAATCATAGCAACCCTATAGAACAGAACTGCCCTTCTGTCTCCAAGGCTGTATATTTTTCCAGGAGGAATAGCCTCCTCTTTCTGATAAGGAGTGGCTGGTGATTTTAAACTGCTGATCTGGTGGTTAGCAGCCCGACTCAAACTCATTATACCATCAGGGCTCCAGCAGGTAGATGAGAAATGGATGGACACACACACAAAACAGGCGAAAAAGTATTTTTTTATTTGAGGGAGATAGTCATTTGGTTTGTTCTACCAGGTCAGACTGTTAAGCAAGCTTTCTATTTAGAGTTTCTGAAAAGATTGTGTGACAGTGTGAGGCATAAGGCCTGCTTTCTGGCAGATATGGGAGTGGTCTTGCCATCATGACAACGCCCATGCTCACACAGTCATTTCAGTGGGTGAGTTTTTGGCAAAAATCATCCTTCCTCTCATGTCCCACACACTTACTCACCTGACCTCACTTTGCGCAACTTCTTTCTGTTTCCTTGAATGAAGAGGAACACGAAAGGAAAGTGATTTGATTACATAAAAGACGTGAAGAAAACAACAAGGGAGGTGCTGTCAGCCTCTAAAATGATGAGCTTGAAAAATGTTTCCAAGAATGGAATCACAGATTTTGTTATTATTAAGCATATTAATAATAAATGTATTAATAAATGTATTAAGTGTAATGGAGAATACTTTGAAGGTTATAAGGTGGTTTCGTAAAAAAATTTAAATACATATACATAGCTCTGATACATATATATATGTATTTGAGAGGTTCCTGGAAAAATGAGACTAAAAAATAATAGAATTTTCCCATGGATT
>NW_022103906.1:65823186-65824318 GCF_000313985.2 Echinops telfairi
ACACACACACACACACACACACACACACTCCAAATACCAAGAAGTCCAAATAACATAGACCCTAGATAGGGCTGGAAAGGCTGTTAATCTTCACAAGAGAAAATCACCTAATTTTTGTCACAGAAACCAGCTGGTTGGTTTGAACCACGACTTTGAAGCTAGCAATCCGACATTAGCTGACAACCCCACCAGGACTCCTCCATGAATTTTTTAAAAACCCTTTGTGTGCATGCATACGTGTTCCTTACCAAAAAAAAGGATTTAATTTGCTTTTATGATTAGCTTTTCCACCTATTAGAATGAGAGTTGGATGCGTATAATAAATAAATGTGTAGTAAATAAATGAACAGGTTCTCATCATCAGAGTGCAGGCATTCTGGTCTGTATGTAATTTTACATCTTTGACTCGGGGTGTTTTTAGTTTAAACTGGCATTTGACATCTTTTACTGAGATATTTTAGTTTTAACTGGCAGTTCAAAGTCATCATCCAGTTCATGGGAGAAAGAGGAAGCTGTTTGCTACAGTAAAAATTTAAATCTAGACACCTGGTATATGGTTGCTATGAAACAGAATCAACTTGATGGCAGTGGGTTTGTTTTGGGGGTTGGTTTAATTGAGAAACACCTGTTAATTTAATATATACAGAAAAAGTAAATAGTTCTCTCTTCCTATAAAGCTCCATGACCCAAATATATCCAAATTTGCATACTCCATAATTGTTTCCACAGTTTCCTTCCTAAGTAAACTAATCTATACATTACCAATCATACTTATAATATTTGTGGGGGAACAAAACTGTTTTATAGAAGTCTATATGTAAGACATTTTGTATAGGGGCATAAGCAAATGTGGTGAAGAAAGCTGGTGGTGCCTGGCTATTAAAAGATAGTGTCTGTGGTCTTAAGGGCTTGAAGTTAGAGAAGCAGCCATCTATAAGGGAAGCAACAAAACCCACATGGGATAAACATACCAGCCTATGTAATCATGAGGTATCTATGGGATCAAGTATCAGGCATCAGAGGACACAAAACAATCATATTGATGCAAATGATCAGGGTCAGAGTGGAGACCCAAAGCCCATCTGTAGACAATTGGATATTCCCTCACAGAAGGGTCACAAGGAAAGAACAG
>NW_022103906.1:65825436-65836962 GCF_000313985.2 Echinops telfairi
TTTTACAAGTCTACAAACCAGTAAAAACAAATAAACCACTAACCTTAGGAAGTGGTTACTGCAAATAAGATGGTAAAAATCCATCCACCTCTCAGGGCAAGAAGAAACACTTAACTAGGCAAATATGTTCACTCATTGTATTTCATCTCCACTTAACAGGGGCAAGTTTTGGTAAACTCATGAAACTGGGTTTTCCTGAGCTGACTTTTCCGAAGCAAATCACCTCTTTTCTAAGGTACTCCTGAGTGGACAAGAAGCTCAGCCTTCTGGTGAGCAGCCTAAGCACGTTCACTCTTTCAACCAGACAAGGATTCTCCCAAAATGTATCGATGTGGCATAAGTGCAATTGTGCATGCTGGTGTGTAGGTGTGTGTGTGTGAGAGAGAGAGGGAGACAGAGAGATATGTAAGTAAAGAATTGCTTAGAAAAGAATGAAGAAAATCCCCGAAGTTCAAACACAGGAGTCTGCCCAAGAATTGAAATGGCCACTGCCGAAGGCATTCTGCTGATGTGAGCAACCCAGAAATGTGAATAAAACACGCGTGAGGACAAGCAAAGAAGCCCTGGAGAGTTGCAACTAAGAACTCCACAGATAGTTCCCATGCAAACTCAATACAAGTATGAAATAGAAAAATAGATAATCCCACTGAGAGATGAAACCCGAAAATATGTTTGCCGGTTTTAGCCTGGTGCTGGTCAGAAAAAATTAAAACTCTCCTGGAAATTCAGAAGCACATTGGGCCTGAGGCTTGAATTTCAAGTATGACCTGGGACTCACGAACTCAAGAAATGAACATTAAATGCCATCTGAGCTGCGGAGACATGCAGCCCCTGGAAAATGCCTACAGAAACCTCTCTTGAGGGACATGCACTTTACTCAAGCCCCCAAGTTTTTCTTCAAACTAAGCCTTACTAAAGATTTTCTCCCTGAGTTAGTTAATTGTGCCAGCCTGGCCGATAATCACATGTGGGGCTGGTTGAAAGGCAGAGGGATAAATGGGTGGTGAAGCCTCGCCTTTCTAGTTCTCGGGTCTCTTGTTTTGTGATGGTTGCATTGGGTGCAGCTGCCTTAGCAGTTCCCTGCTTCAGCTTGCAAGATGGATTTCCTACAAGACATCCCCAAGGAGAAGCCGCATGGATCTATCCCGATGCAGCCCTGGGTGCTGGAGCAGCCGTGTGGAGACCCCTGCCAGTGCTGAGATGCTTACACGTTCACTGACTCAGCTTTCCTCCTGCAGTCGGCATTATTGCCTCTGTTTTGTGAGGTGGAGAACTTTGTGGACTGGTGTTGGGTATGGGTTAATGTTGGACTTGGGGGCTTGGGCAGCATTGGGTTGGGATGTTTTCGTGATGCACATTTTCTTTGCATAAAACTCTCTCTTATACGTGAGTTGCTGTGGATTTGTTTCTCCAAAGTACCCAGACTAATACACTCCCAGACTAAACCTATGAAATATACTACAAAACAACCCCACATGTGTGGGAAGCAGCTGACCCAATAAATACAGTGTAGTAGAAAGAAATACTTTCTACAGAAGCTACACATGATCAAACAATGTTAGATTAAAAAAATAAACAGTTGTTATCTAGTCAGTTCAGCTCATCTGTCTCCTTGTCATTGAGTCAATTCTAAAGGGGAAAATGAGTAATTTTTTTTTAAAAGACAAAGTAAAATGACCATATGAGTTTCCAAAACTATACATTTTTAAAGGATTAGAAAGTCTCATCTTTCTCCCACAGAGCAACTGATAGGTTCAAACCATTGACCTGGTAGTTAGCAGCTTAGTGCATATCCTACTATGCCCCCAGAGCATTCTCCTTTAGGACTCTGGTAAGACAGAGTACCATTGCCATAGAGAGTTTCCATGATGCTGAAGGAAACAGACAACCACATCTTTCTCTACAGAAGTAGCTCGAGAGTTCTAATGATGATGTTTTAGTTAGTGGCTTAGTGCTTAACCACTGTGCAGCCAGAGGCCTTGTAGACGATATCGTGGCCTCAAAATGAATAAACAAAAAAGAAATAAAAATTAAAATAAAAATCCCTGATCAAGTGAGTGCCTTAAACTTTTGGTACATTTGAGAGGAAAAAATGCAGAAACCTGAATATTGAGAAGCATAGCATATGCAGCCATTGCACAAGTCAAGCATGAGACAAAATTCACTTTTTTGTCTATCTTGAAAGAAATAAGCTATTAGGAACATAAGAATAGATAGTAGCTAAAAGAGCCCTGGGGGTCTAGTGATTACGCATTGATTGGATTGCTAACTGCAGAGTCAGCAGTTTAAAACCACCAAGCAGAACGGGGGAGAAAGACAGAGCTTTATGCTTCTGTAAAGAGTGACGGTCTCCAGGACAGTGCGCAGGGGCACTTCTCCCATGTTCTATTGGGTCCTTGCATGTCGGCATGAACTTGATGGCGGTGAGTATAGTTTTTATTTATGTTGTTAGTTTGTTTTCAAGTGATAATGGTATTTATCAAAAACATTATTCAAATATCACACGAAATGATTGAGACATTAGTTACATTTTTGTAAAAAATCAGGAAATAATGAGGCTGCTTCCCCCACTATTTTTATTTCATGTTCTACTGTAGTTTCTAGAAGGAAAATAAGTAAACTTTGTAAGTACTGCTATTGAAAATTATTATTTTTGTGTTATAAGTGTCTATAAGGAAACTCTAGGAGTGTCTACAAATGTTTACAACTAAATAATAAGTTCATCAATTTGCATGGCAAATCCCATGTAAAAAAATCCATTACTTTCCTATAAAATAGCAACACATAAGAAAGGTAGAAAGACATCGGAGAGTTGTAACTGTACAATTAAATTAAACTATGATTTAAGAAAATATTAAAGATGTGAACATTTTTGTGGGATTCTAAATATAGGGAGAGATATATTGTGTTTATAAATTGAAGACAAGTGTTGGAAAGATGTCCTATCTCCTCAGATTGAGCTTAAAAACAAAACAATGCCTTTCAGCATTGAAACAGATTTGTTGAGTTTCTTGTTAGTATAGTAAGAAAATTGACAAAGTGACTCTAAAAATGATATGAACGTTTCATGATCAAACAGTTACCAAGATATTATATATGCACACCACCTTTGTAACGTATATATATATTATAATATACACACACCAAGTTTGGAGATAGTGCTAAGAGTCATATTATAAAGACATAATGACTAAGCTAGTGCGGCATCTGTCCGTGCAGGGACCTCACTCACTGCCGTCGAGTCAACGCTGACGCACAGTGACTCCTGCGTTGGTCTCCCAGGCTGTAACTGTTCACAGGGAGTAGAAAGCCCAGCCTTACTCTTTCAGAACTACAGGTGGTTTTGAACAGCGGACCATGCTGATCACCGCCCCACGAGTAACCACTACATGATGAAGGCTCCAACCATTTTTGAAACTTGATCTAACACCGGGATTAGATCCTGCAGTCAATTAGACTTTTCAGCGCCTTTCATTCTCTGGCCCCTGGGCCTCTTTCTTCAGGTATTGTTGTTGTAGTTGGGTGCTATGAAGTTGTCCAACAGAAGGTAGCCCTGCCCAGCCCTGTGCCATCTTTATTGTTCTTATGCATGTTTGAGCCCATTGTTGCAATCGCTGTGTCAATCCTTACTTTGCCTCTCCACTTTACCAAGCTCTTTCTCTGTGTCACCGGGAAATTAGAGTTGATTGTATCTGGAGTGGCCCCTCTTAAATGTTAAGACTTCAGGCATATCAAAATTCTAGAAGGTAGCACAAAAATAGGGCATTTCAGCTCATGGCTAACAGTTATACAGAACAACAAAATGCTGCCTGGTGCCGCATCATCTTTACTAGCATTCCTTTATGTAAGCACATTGATTCAACCCAACCTCAATCCAGCTCATTTTCCAGCTCTCATGTGCATATAAATTCATTTGACACACCATGGCTTTGGGGGAAACTGTACCTTAGTCCTCAAGGGTGACAGCTTTACTTTTTATCCCAGGAAAGAGTGGGGGGGGAGGGGTTTGCATCAAATCAGTTTAATGTAAAAAGCATTTGCTTTTTTGACTGCAGTGTCCTGAGTACTGATTGGGGATCTAAGTAAAATGAAATCCATGACAACTTCAATCTTTTCTCTATTTATCATCATCTGCTTATTGACCTGCTTATGGTACAGTTGTGAGGATATTTGTTTTTCTTGATATTGAGGTGTAATGTGTACCGAAGGCTGTAGACCTTCATCAGCTTTAAAGTACTCTTTGTTTCCAACAAGCAAGAATGTGTTAGATTCGTATCACCAGTTGTTAACATTCTTACTCAAAGCATGATACGGTGTTCTTCCTCATGCAGTCTAGTTTTCCCGATGATTTGCTCAGCCTATGGAATGAATAAGTATAATGAAAAGACCCAACCCTTGTGCACATCCTAGTTGATTTGAAAGCACCTGGTGTCATTCATGTACTGTCTTTGGGCCGGCTTTTCACATTCCTAGTCAATGGTTCAAGCATAGTCAATGGGAGCTTATTCCCCATGGGTCTCTGCGAATGGATTTTGGGATTTCACTTTCACCCATAATCTTCTCCAAACTGAGTATTCGTAATTTAATATGTTTCCCTCCTCTGATTTGAGTTTTGTTAGTTACAATCCTTAGACCACACAGGCTGATGTGCTTCTTCTAGGTGGGCTAACTGTTACTTCACTTAGATGGCTACTTGTTTTAAGGAAAGATTATAAGACCCCAGACCCTATTCTTTCTGAAAGCTAAGCATCACCTAATCTCATCTATAATTTTCAGTGATTCCTTTATGAGAGTAAGTTTTGGGTCAGGCCTCATTATAAGAACATAGTTCTTAGTTTAAGCTTTGAAATTGAATGTGAACTTAAAATCAGCCTTATATTTAAAGTGTGTATATATTCCTGTTCTATGTTAATGGCAGCATTATTAGTTTGTCGAGGATACTATAAGAGACTTCCACGCACTCTTGAGCAATTCTAATAGTACTATTGCTAAACTCACCACTGGTATAGAATTTAGAATCTTGTTGAGATGGGGAAAATATTGGCTTTGGGGAAAGTTTTTTTTTTACCAAATTGCATAGGATGTTCCATTATACATTTTTAAAACTCACATGACTGAATCCTCTTTAAGAAAGCAAGGAGGGCTAGACACAGGGTACAAAGTTCAATAATAGTCAACCCCTATAGCAGAACTATGTTTAAAGAGTTAAAGCATGTCTTAGAAAGCTAAGAAAATATTAAAGTATTAAATGTATGGTAGTCTTAATTTGCCTATTATTGGGGAACTTCAGGAGCAAATCCAATGACTTCCCATGCCATAACCCTGGGGGAGCAATCTTCCTCTTCTTTGCTTCCTAGAACCTTATAGTTTTAAGTCCAGAATAATATATGGGCTTCTTTATCTGCAAAAGGTGTGGTTTAAAGTAAAGTCTAATTCACTTAGTGGGTTGTCCAAATCAGATATTTTTGGTGTGGTCTATGTAGAATGCTGTATGCCTTAAGTGGAAAAAAAATCAATAAAATCCAGGTAGCCTATAGCATGGGTCACCAAGGGCTGAAAAGAAACTGGATTAAACATTCATAAGTAGCCATATCATATGGTACATTATTTCTATGCTGGATTTGATAAATCCTTGCAATAGCCACATAGAACTCACATATAAAACTCACAATTATGGGTTTTTATTAGGAAATTACTATGTTACCACAAGTCAGGACCCAAATAAGTGCCTCTCCTCAGCCTGTAGCCAAGCCTCTCTGGTTCTTAGCGTCTCAGTTACATGAATGCTTGGCTAACCTCTCTCTTGAAATCCCATAATTTCCTTGTCACTGTCTCTGGTGCCTTTGGTCTCAACTTTTGTCACTTCAAATAGAGATCTTCAACCTAATCTTCTTCTCATAGTCCTGCAGTTTTTCTCCTTTCAGTCAAGATGACTCATCGTTACAGCCAGGGGAGTAACAACTAAAATTGACTAGCCCCCTCTGTAAGTGTCATATATGCCCCTTTTCATAGACCCACACAGTCATTGGGTAGCAGTCACAGAGCCATATTAAGAAACTAAACTCCATCACATACTTGAACCGTTTTTTAAAAGAACATATGTATATTATTAAAGATAAAATGTGTATTATTTTGTATTGTCTATATGTCTATAGATTACCTAGTGGTATGTATCATAGACTATGATCAGAATGAACAAATCAGTCCTGAAAGAACTACATTCAGAATGCTCCTGATAAACGAGGCTGGCTCCTTATAAACTCACGTTGGAGATGTTGTCAGGTGGATGCGCACCTGGAGAAGAACAGCGTGTTTGGTACAGCAGAGGGTCAGCAATGAGTAGGAAGACTCTCCAGGAGAAGGGCTCAGACAGGAGCTGCAGAATCAGGCTCTGACTATGAGGACGGGGCAGGACCCACGAAGGTGTCCTTCAGTTCTCACAGGGTCTCTGAGTTGGAACAAACTCAACAGCACCAAGCAACAACATTATATAAAATGATGATTATATTTGAAAATGAGGTGGTTGAAGCACAGGACTGGGAGGATGCAGTAGAAATCAGATGTTGTTTGATATGTTTGAAAATCAATCTGCACTTTGATAATTTTTCACTTTACTTGAAAAGCTAGAAAACTTGCTGACCTAGATTTATCACATTATGTTTTAATCCAAATAAGAATCTCCTGTCATCTCAGTGAGACCTTTGGCTCATAAATTAGATGCTTCCCTTTTGTCTATTAACTTTAAAAACAATTTTCTTTGGTCTATTAACTTTTAAGGTGTCTGTTGTTTGTCACATAAAATATTGATGAATAGAGTCAAAAATTATTTTTGGACAGTAAAATGTTTTACATATATTTATATTAATCATGTACTTACATATATTTATATCTATCCATTAAATATAAATACATATATAGAATTTTTAAAGTGAATGTTAATTTAATCAAGAGGTACATGAGGTTTAAAAATGAAGTCTAGTTGATGTTAAGGTATTATCTATTGGTTGTTGTTGTTGTCAGATGTGTCGAATTCGTTCTAACTCATAATGACCCTATATGCAAAGTAGGGTTTCTAGGCTGTGATCCTTACAGAAGCAGATCAGAAGATCTTTTCTTATGTAGGACAAATCATGAATGGACCTTTCTACAGTTAACAGTTTGGTGCTTCACCATTATTCCACAAAGACACCTTTTTTTTCTACAAGTATCCCAAGTATTTTTCCTCATTTAAATAGCATGGTTGAATCAGGCTTAAATACCAAGTGGCAATTTAGTGGCAAATTAATTCTTGTTAACTCAACAAAATACTATAATGAACTACAAAGATGGGGGGCTGGAGCCTAATCTGTGGTCCTAATCACACCCTGATTTTGTCATCACTGTATTTAAATAGTATTTTAATATTTTGAAACTCAGCATCTCCATGGGAAAAAAAAATACAGTGAGCCTAATTGCGGGCCTCATCAGGGTTACACCTGGTTGATTACACCTTATTGAAAGGTCTAGTGGGGGATTTTCAAGTTGCTCAGTTGTCTAATAAGCTTATATTGAGTGATTTCCCCTCACTCGCTATATAAGCAATTCAGAGACATAAGGGACCTAGTTAGGGGATAGTATTAAAAAGTGTCTGGTGAGCTTCTTAATTAAAAGAAAGAATCTATAATACAGTCAAGATATGAATAATTTTTTAAAAGACTGCCACCCTTATTTCACATCAAACGCCAACAATTTATAAATGAAATGTATACATTTTATGGCTGTATGCCTCATTAAGAATTATTTTCAAATAGATAACTTTGTAGAATATATTCATTCTATACTTAAATGTGGGTAGCCAAAACTCCTACAAAAATGAATGAAGCAGGCAAGAAAATGAATCAATATTTTCCATCTTAATCTGTCAGAGTACTTGAACAAGACTCTCTACATATAGATTGTGGGTGAGGTAAGGGCGGGGCTTTAAGCAGGGACACCCTACAGCACAGTCATTTTCAGTAATATTATGATATCTTAAAGTTTTTATTGGGAAATGCTTTCTTATAGAAATAAGATTACACTATAATAAATTAAATATATTTGAACTTACTCTTGTTATTTAAGTGAAATATACAATATACCTTGCACTGTGCCCATTTCATCTTATGTATCTTAAAAGGCTCAGATTAAATTCCACATCTTTGAATTAAATTTTGGCCCTTGCTCCCAAACCATTGACCCCTTCCCCTAACTGACACATAAGGATTATTCTGACCTCACAATTTAGGAATCATTGCCTATATTCTTGTCCTGTTCTGTTTCCCAGAATAAATGATAAATCCTGGAAGCAGTTTTATTAATCATTCCTTTGTGGGTAAACTATTTTAAATTGATCTAGCCCTTTAAATTTCTCTGTGATACGCTCTTAAATCTCTTAAATGCCCCATATTCCTTTCACAGAGGACACTAACGATAGTCTTAAAAACACTGCACTATTGATCATAATTTCACTGTTAATTTTAGTGTAGAACCAAATAAAATTCAACCTTACGTTTCATCTCCTTTTCCTTTGCAGAGTTGCTTAGTTTTTATTGTTTATCTTGGTTTTATTTTTTGTAGTTTGGTTTGTTTTTTTCTCTCCGAAGGATATTGGTCAGAAGCAAACATCTCTTGATTCTTTTACGGTTATACCTTCACTTTTCAAGAGTCATTTATAATCACACTGTCATTAAAATACAACTTTCACCGAGCGATTCAAGAAAGAAGTCAGATCGGTAAACTGTATTGATAAAGAAGTCATCTAGATCACATTAAATGCACTTAAGAACCTGTAAGTAATTCAAAGGAAAATTGGAAAAGATTAGCCAACATCTATAACTGGCCATTGTGTGGGGTGATTGTTACAAAGCAATGGAATTCCACTGTGAAGGGTTTCTCACACAGATTTGTACCACGTGTCCGTCATTCTGTTGGACCGTGTGGCTTCTGTGTTGCTGCGATGATGGAAGCTTCATTACTGCTTTTTCAAATACCAGCAAGGTAATCAAAAGTGAACAGGTTTCAGCAATGAGTCCAGACTAAGAACAGAATACGATGAACGACTAAGCTGTGTATTTCAAAGGACGTAGCCATTAAAAACCCTCTGGACAACATCAAAACAGTGTCAGATACTGAAAAGTCTAGAAATCAAAGCAGAGCTCTGTCAGAGATACTGTCAGAAGATGATCCCCAAAGTTTGAAAAGTACTCAATACATGGTTGAAGCGCTGACTCTCTCCGTAGAGACCAATGGAGGAAAGCCTGCCGAGCAAAGCTTCCTTGCTATTCATTTCCGGAGGAGCATGACTCAAAATGAGAAGAAACAGCTGAAAATACCTTTTAATGACTGGAATGTGGAATATACAAAGTATAAACCTAGGAAAGTTGGCAATTGTTGAAAATGAAATGGTATTATCCTAGACACCAGGGAGTTATATGCAACTGGAATTGGCCTTTTTGAATCAGTAAGCATGTGGTTTACAATGCCAGGATTCCTAGATTTAAGAGGAATGGTGTTGCATTACTTCCTAAAAAAGGACATTGCAAGACCTGTCTTGAGGTACAATGCTGTTTGTAAAAGGATACTATCTAACCCCTACAAGGAAATCCAGCCAACACAACTATTACTGAAATGTATGCAACAACCGCTAAAATTCTCAAAAACAAAATTCTCTTGCATTGAGTCCATTTCAATAAGTATGGTCAGGGTAGAACTGTCCCTGTGGGTGTCCAAAAATGTAACTGCATATGGGAATACAATGCCTCAATTTTCTCCCAGAGAGCAGCTGGTGGTTGAGAACTGCTGACTTTGATGTTGGCATCCTAAAGCATAACTATTATGCCACCAGA
The DNA here is from genome assembly GCF_000313985.2 of Echinops telfairi. NCBI lineage: Eukaryota > Metazoa > Chordata > Mammalia > Afrosoricida > Tenrecidae > Echinops > Echinops telfairi. The sequence continues at coordinate 65,835,300 of NW_022103906.1, forward strand.
GCTTGAAGAATTCAACCAATGTCTTCAGTGTAAAATTGATCAAACATGCAATCCAGATGCGTTGATAATTATTGGCGATTAGAATACAAAGGTTGGAAACAAAAGGAAAGGAATCATAGTTAGAAAATATAGGCTTGCTGACAGAAAGGAAGCTGGAGATTACATGATAGAATTTTATAAAATCAATTACTTCTTCATTGCACATACCTTGTTTTGTTTGTTGTTTGGAACAACACAAACAGCATCTATATACATAAACTTCTCTTGCTGGAACACACAGAAGTCAAACTGATTATATTTGAGGGAAGAGATGATGTAGAAACTCAATATCAGCAGCTGAAAACAGGTCAAGGGCTAATTGTGAAACAGCTCATGATCAACTGATCATATATAAGTTCATGTTGAGAATTTGTGACTGGGCCCATGGTCGAAAGGGAGATGACTAATGGGCACCCTGGTGAGGCAAAGCGAGACAGCCAACATCAAGTTGACTAGAACCCAATAAGTTTTTTAAGCCTATAAATTGGTGCATATAGCTGCTGACTTTATGGACAGCCTGTTTAATTTGACTTTGCTTATGGATGCGGACTCACAAGGCAGAGCCAAGATAATTGTCACCTGCAGCCGCTATACTTCCTTCTCCTGCTATCAAACTAAGTGTCTAATTATGGACACGCTAGTCATACTCATATCAGGAATCAGTTGAACCTCCCAAACAGTGTGTGTGTGTGTGTCTGTGTGTGTGTGTGTGTGTATATATATATATATACAAGTTTCAGCAAGTTTTCCACCATCACTCCCTATGGAATTCATGCAGAAATCACCTCTTGGAAATTTGATATGTCAAGTTGTTAGGTGGGCAGTTTTTCAGAATCATCAAATTTGCCCCCACACTACCACCACCACCATATTACTGATTATTCGGGAGGAAGACAGTTTCAGTGCAGAGTTGGTACAGAGTTATACTGGAATGCTTCCTAGTGGTCCTGTCACATAAATTTTACTTTGGAAAACTAAAGTAATTTACCATTGATTTAATCTTGTCCAGTAACAAATATGTTAAAAATTTGCAATGCGGATATGAGATTTAACAATTTAAAAAAACTTATTATTTTCTGGCCTCCTTTTGTTTTTGTTTCACTTTGGCTTTTTGTTATTGTTATCATTCTTCCTTATAAAATTATCGTGGCTTCATATTAAATATACTCTGTAAGTTTGTTCAACTTGTCATAAAGCAACACCACTAAGTCTGCTTAAGGTAAGCAGAGCAGGGTCTCATTGTGCTGTGGAGGTATCTGTTGCGTCCCGGCCTGCAGACTCACGAGCAAGGCCCTGCGGGGAAAGTGGAACCTGGATGGAGAAAAGACACGGAGACGTGGAGCAAGACAAAACTCTGATCAAACTCATTTATTTGGGCAAAGCTGGGGTATATAAAAGGGGAACTGGGAGGTGCATATTTTAATAAGGTGTGCGACACAACATCCAATCCAACATGTACATTAAAGAAGCTCCAATGAGCGCCTGGCATTATTAACCAATGGGTGAAAAGGTCAACTTTACAACTGCCCGTTCTACAGAGCACGTAGCTAGGAACGCGGAGGCAGGGTTGGGCAGGGATTTCAGGCAGGGCCAGTTCCCACAGATTTAGCAAATGAAAGACACA
>NW_022103906.1:65837245-65940664 GCF_000313985.2 Echinops telfairi
GTCTAGCCTGGGCCGCTTCTGTTTGTTGTTTAACAAAAGAGATAAGCTTGTTAAAAATGACAGGTCCCAGTGAAATTACAACAAGCAAAACAATTACTGGCCCTATGAAGGGGGGCAAAAAACGAAAATAATGGTGAAGACCACCAACTTATCGACTTTGGGGGCTTACATCTGAAATTAAATAACTCCTTACTGATATCATTAAGTTTGTTTACCCGATCCTCAACTAGTCCAGATTCATTAATATAATAACAACATTCTTCTTGTAAGAACAAACAAGTACCAGCCTTCTCGGCAGTAATAAGGTCCAGTGCGCGGGTTCTGCAGAGCAACTTGGGCTAGAGAGGTGATTTGTCGTTGAAGAGACGCCAGGGATTCTGCAGAGGCATCTATGGCTTCCTGAAGGCGGGCGGCCAGGTCGTTGGTGGTGGTGATGGAAAGTCCAAGTGCTGCTCCTCCAACACCAACAGCGGCGACAGAGGAGGCCAATGAAAGGCCCACCAAGACGGGGAGGAAAATAGCTCTTTTTGACTTGGTAAGGGAGCGAGGGGTGAATTTAGATTGAAATTCAGCAATGGTATAAACAGTTAATTGGGGCACCAAAGTAACAGGCATACACCATAAAGAAGGTTGGTGGGAGACATTTAAATGCTTTGTGAGGGTACGATTACACCAAAAGACAAAAACCATCAGGTGCAGCTGGGAGTGTAAGCGAATTATTACAAAGGGATGAAGACGGCACGGAATAACAAACCGGGACTTGAGTTGCCCCAAGAGGTAAATATAAGGGAACATTAGTGATAGTCACAAGAGTTTGGGGAGTGGGGTGGTATTATTGGAAATAGGGTTGAAGGTTGGGACTGCAGCAAGCAGGGGGCGGTTTAATGCGGCGCACATAAGGCAAGAAGAAAAGTTAGTTAATCCAGTAAAATTAACCAAGGCTAGTCCTTGCTGTAAAAGCGTCAGCCACGAAAAAGGGTGGCTAACTTTGCTTTGAGAAAGCACCTAGGTTAGCTGTTTTTCCTGTTTCTGAATATGCTCGTGAACAGCCCTGGGGTGCGCGTGGAATGGTCACTAATGCACGCCAAATAAAAAGCTTAGCCGAGGGGTAACTATCACTATGATCTTTATAAAGGGCTCCCTTTTGCATCACGTCCCAAAGACTACTGCTGGGGTCGGGGATAGAAAGAACAAACTGGGAGCTGCTGTGATAAAAAATTAACTCTACGTGAGGTGGGGCATGCTGTACTACCAGCAGTTTTGAACTTTAAAAGATGCATACAACAACTTGACCAGGGACACCCAACATTTTCATGAATCCATTGCTTAGTGCAGTTATTGTTGGTAAATTGTTCAAACAAAAAACAAACGGTGGGGGAGGAGGAGGAACAAACAGTTAAAATATTGTTAAACTTAAAATCTAAATCCACACGAGTGCATCCCGTGGGGGGACATTCAACAGTGGCCAAAAGAGCAGAATGGCCCACACCCAGAAGGCGCTGGTTGTAGTCTCCAGATGTCTTGTTTCCTGTAAGGTAAAATCTGTAAACTGCAGCGGGCTGCAGGGCAGCAAAAGGGAAGCACAAAACCAAAAATTTTGCCAAAACTAAAAACTGTGCCATAATGGACAAAACTCAGAAACAAACTAATAAAAATTTCGAAAACAATCTAACCCTGCAAACATTAAACATATAAATATATAAAAGACTGGAAACCCTCGCGGCATGCTTCTGTGGCTCTTTTTAAAAGTACTCAGTTACGAGGAGCGCTCTCGACAGGCGCCAAAACGGGAGCAGAAGTCCGTGACTGAGACACAATTTTAGAAATATCGGTGATTTGTAAAATCTCCTGTATCATAGTCCAATAATTATTAGCATCAACGGGTACCTTAGAAGGCCCAAAAGAACGATAATAATCTTTTAAACAATCCCCTACACGTAACCAACGTTTTTCATCGATGGTTCCTTCCTGAGGGAAACAAGGACATATATTTTCAATAAACAAAAAGAATTTAACTAGATCCTTTTTCTTAACCCGAGTCCCGCGTGTCTTAAGGGATTCTTTCAATCCTTGAATAAATTGCGAGTCACTTTCGCAGTCAGGTAATCTGCGCAGACCTCAATGCGAGTCACTTTCCGCGGGGCTCCGGAGGACACCTCGGCGGACTCAAATGCTATCTCCGGTACTTCTCTGGAGTCGGAGATTTCACTGCTTGGGACCCTAGCACCACGTGTCTTGAGGGACGCCTTCAGTCCCTGAATAAATTGCTCACGGGCAGATAAAGTTTGCCCCATAATATAGTTGCTTCACTTACCGAAATGCAGGTCCTGTATCACAGTCGGGCAGCCTGTGTTGAACCTGGTGCGAGTCTGTATCGCAGTTGAGAAGTGTCTGCGTCGGACCCAAGGCGATCTCCGGTGCTCCTTTGAGGCAGAGATCCAATGTGTGGACGGCCGTCCTTGCTGAAGCGATGTCCAGATTCGTGATCCCCATGAGGCCCTACGTTGCGGCGCCAGTTGTTGCGTCCCGGCCTGCGGGACTCACGAGCAAGGCCCTGCGGGGAAAGTGGAACCTGGATGGAGAAAAGACACGGAGACGTGGAGCAAGACACCAGCTCCCAACAGGTATCCAGACCAGGAAGATACCCAGACTCACAAGGTAAGGTGGCGGCTCCACTGTAGAAGGGGGAAGAAAGCATTCCCAGGAACTGAGACTCACAAAATCATAATTGACTGCAAGGCGATCAGGGTGATCAAAGAAGAGATATCTAAAAGGAGGATTCAGCAATATGCACTGGTACAAACCTTTGGATGTACTTTGGACATGTTGTCAGGAATGCCCAGTCCCTGGAAAAGCACATCATTCTTGATAAGGTAGTGGGGCAGCAAGAAAGAGGAAGGCCCTCTCCCAGATGGACACAGTGGCTGCAACAATGGGCTGAAGCAGGGGAAAAACTTTGAGGATGCACAGCACGAGACCCTGTTTCCTTCTGTTGTGCATAAGGTCACTATGGGTCGAGATCCACTCGACACCTAACAACATCAGGCATTGGTAAGGGTACTTAATTATAAGTGTCGATGCTTTCTCGTTTATTATAGGATGGTCACAGGACACTGGCAGGACAAGTCCATTGGATAACTGTGGGAAAATTGCTTTCTTAATCTTATCTGTTTCTGGGGGTCCATTGCAAAGGTTTATCAATGATTCTGGGCAACAAATGGCTTTGGGTAAACACTATCACATGTTGCGTCTGCTAGACCATATTGCAAAGATATTTTGGCAATAAATTTCTATATCCTGCACCTGCCAGCTCCTAAGAATCTCTCTCTTAGGATGTGGGCTTGGGTCAGCCTCAAGCTTAGGGGAACTGCTGTTAGAAAGACAGCTTAAAAATTCAGAGTGGATTTCAGATCATGCCAAGACTTTAAAGCAGAACTAAATCTCCTCTTTCACACTTTCTTTTTACATACAGTAAGTCAAATGCCTCTGATCTTAGATTCTCACACAAGCCTTTCTATCACATATGTGGTATTATTCTTGTTTAATAGCCTAAAGTTATTTTGACAATTAAAAAAAGTTAAGCAGAATTATACGTATCAAATGGCAGACAAAATGTCAGCTTCAGGTATGCTGGGGTAGTTAAAAAATGGCCCAGTTACAAAGAACTTGCTAGCCTCGTGCAGGAGACTGATCTATAGAAGCTTTCCTATAAATACTCAGTGCAATAATAAACTGTCACACTGGGCAGGGTGACGTCAGAGAGGGGGTTGCCAAAATAAATTGCAGTAGGGAAACCTTCCTGGAGAAGATGATATTTCTACTGAGACATAATACAATGAAAGGTGAATGATAAATGCCAGATGTATCAGAAAGAGACCAAAGAATAAGGAAAAGCTCAGTGGTGAGAAGCAGGGCTAAGAATATTTCTGTGTACTTGATTAGTACAGTACAAAGGTTTGATACTTCTCTGATCTACTTTTTTATGTATCATTCAGTATATGACTATCCCGACCAAGCTTGGAAGGGCATTCCTGCTGCCGTACAGATATAAGATGGTATCATTTATAAGACAGGTAACACGCAAAGAGGTAGAAAACATGCAAATGCTTAAAAGTATTTATGTTAGAAGCATATTGTCCAAATTGCATGCAACTCAATATTATTTTAAAAATAAAGTTTCTTTAAAATGCTCATTTTTACTAACTTTTTTTCTTTCCTACAAACTGGCACCTCAATTGAATCATTTACCACAGAGTTAGCTGAAGATGCACGCATTTTTTTTTCTCTCCTTGGGAGAGACACCTTGTTTGAATTTGATTTGTATATGAATGGAACCTTCAACATGTTAATTTTCTCATTAATATTCCCCTTTGGCAGGTACTAGCTGAGGATAATTGGCAGTAATGTGATTTAAACTTACTTGAATATGTAGTTGTTAATTGAACCTTCACTTTTAGTAACTCTGCATCACAGCCTAGAAATAAATATATTCACGTAGTATGCTCCCAAATCTCCTTCTCCACAGACAGCCATCAGAGCGAGATAGTTTCCATACCCTCCTTATGACCTGGGATCAGCGGGATCAACTGTAAATAACCTCTAGCATTCTCTTCTAATCTCGTGATTTGATGGTTATGGAATGGGTTACTTGCCTATTTATCTCCCAGTACACAGTGCAGTTCGAAGAGGAGCCATTAATCCAATGAGGGGCCTTTGAACTAATTTCAGTGAAGGGTGAATGTAGTCAAGAGGTGATTTTAAATTGTAATGATGAAGAAAGCAATCAGATGATGCAGATTTTAGAAGTTGAACCAGAAACAATAATGAGAAAAGAGGATTGTTAATCACATTCAGAAAAAGAATTATACGAATTCATAATTAAAGCACTGATAATGAGTAGTAGAGCTCTTTGTGTCATAGCTTTCAAATATCACTAGAAGCACAGTAAGAAAGAGACATCATCTTATGATTCAGTTATATGACTTTCACTTAAACACAAAGAAACTGCTTTATTTCTCCTAGAACCCACATTTCTGGAATCCAGGGTGTTGATACAGACACCCCAGGCCATTGCCCGTAGGTGGTCTTTTGAACTTGGACCAATGAAGTAAATGGATTCTTGAAAGTCACCTTTAAACCAACTAGATGTTCTAAACTAGTAAAAACTGGTTTAACTTAGATGTTGGGCTTGTTTGAAGAATGATCCTATGTGCAGTCAGTTTCCAGGAACAGAATCTCCCAAATCAGACTACAAACAGTGTTTTAGGGAACTCTGGAGGCATAATGGGAAAGGAGCGGGCTGCGAACTCAAGGTCAGCACTTAGAAACCCCCAGCTGGGGGAGAAAGATGGGGTTTCTACAACTGTAAATAGTTACAGTCTCAGCAACCCACAGCAACAGTTCTATGTCTCATAAGGTTGCTTGCTATGAGACAGCATCAACTCCATGCCAGTGAATTTGGGTTTGGGTTTTGCTCTTAAATAATATAATGGTATTATAGTCTGGTACCATTTCAATCACACCATCCATAAGATAGAGTATAAGAATGCTTAGTAGTTGTATTAGTCTGGGTACTTTAGAGAAACAAATCCATAGAAACTCATGTATAAGAGTGAGTTTTATATAAAGGGTAAGTGCACATCAAGAAAACATCCCAACCCAGTGCTGCCCAAGCCCACAAGTCCAACATTAACCCATTAACCCATATCTCCAATACCAGTCCACAAAGTCCTCCTCCATGTCACAAAACACACACTATGATGCTGACTGGAGGAGGAAAACCGAATAATTGAATGCGTAAACATCTCAGCACTGGCAGGGTTCTCCACACGGCTGCTCCAGCACCCAGGGCTACATAGCGGGAGGTCCATGTGGCTTCTCCTTAGGGATGTCTTGCAGGAAGTGAGCCTTGCAAGCTGAAGCAGGGAACTGCTAAGGTAGCTGCACCCTGGCCTGACCATCACAAAGCAAGAGACCTAAGACCCAGAAAGGCAAGACTCACCCAATCATTATGTGTCCACCCTTCACTTAACCCCACGTGTGTTTATTGGCCAGGTTGGCACAATAAACTTTAACTGTATCAGTAGTTTTCTCATCTCCGAATGGTTGTGTCTCTCTAGTTAAAATGTTATACAGATTTGCAAATTATATTTAAAAGAAATCTCAATCAGTTGCTATTATTGGCTTAATATGATTTGAGGTTTTAATAAAGTTTGGGAAGAAAATAAAGTTAGAAAGCCATAGAGTTAAATGCAAACACAAACCATTGGGTATGTGACCAAAAAGTTAATAAATCTTTACAGTGTACTTACTATAAAAATAAATGCAGAGAGGAATACAACAAAAATGCAATTTTGTATTTTAATATATTCTACAAATAAAGAATTACAAAATGATTAAGAATGGCAGTAGAAAATAAATGTCCTTTCAAACTACAAATGTTAATCCAGAGACATAATAGAAAGTATTTCATGATTCCAAGAAAAAACTCATGCTCTAGACTGGATTCCAACCCCTAGGAGACCAAGAAAACAGATTGAGCTGCCCCTTTGGGGTCCTGGGAATTTTAATCATAATAGGAGTAGACAGCCTTATCTTAATCCAGTGGAGTGTCTTGTGGGTTCAAACCACTAATCTTGTGAGGGAAATGTTTAATACACTGTTACCAGAGTATTGTTGGGTGTTTAAAAATATAACAATGAATGAAATACACTGCAGGAAATCAACTTGGCAAAATAATAAATTATTTTAAGACCTAAACTTTGAAAATAATGTTGTACTAAAAGGACTCACTGCCATCAAGTAGTTGCCGACTCACAGCAACCCTATAGGACAGGGTAGAATTGTCCCTGTGAGTTCGTGAGACTATTACTATGGGAGTAGAAAGCCTTATCTTTCTTCCATGGAGTTGCTGATGGTTTCGAACTGCTGACCTTGCATGTGTTTATTGGCCAGGTTGACACTATAAAACTTAACTATCTTTTTTGTTGTCATTGTTGTCTTCCCTTCTGTCGCTTTGTCTTGTTATGCCTTGGTTTTGGGGAGCATATTATTATCTCTGCAGATCTATCTAGATAAAATAGGCTGGATGAACAGTCTGGAGGAGAAAACAACGGGACTGATGTTTCCAGGAGGACATGGGAGAGGGGGAGGCGGGGTAAGGAGGTGGTGTTGACCACCTCAGAGACAAGGAAGCAACAAGTGATACAAAATTAGTGACAAGGAGAGTGTGAGAGGCCTGGTAAGGTCAATGTAACTGAGAGAAATTACCAAAACCCAAATGAAGGCTGAGCATGATAGTGGGACAAGAGGAAAGTTAAAGGAAACAGAGGAAAGAATTAGGAGACAAAGGGTATTTATAGAGGTCTAAATACAGGCATGTACAAATGTAAATATATTTATATAAGATGGTGGAGAAATAGATCTATGTGCATATATTTAAAGGTTTAATATTAAGGCAGCAGATGGACTTTGGACCTCCACTCAAGTGCTTACTCAATGCAAGAACATTTTGTTCTATTAAATTGGCATTCCATGATGCACACCTTCCCGACACAATCGTTGAAGACAAATGTGTGCATAAGCAAATGTGGTGAAGAAAGCTGATGGTGCCCGGCTATCAAAAGATATAATATCTGGGGTCTTAAAGGCTTGAAGATAAACAAGTGGCCATCTAGCTCAGAAGCAACAAAGCCCACATGGAAGAAGCACACCAGCCTGTGTGACCACTTGGTGTCTGAGGGATCAGGTATCAGACATCAAAGAACAAAAAATCATATCATTGTAAATGAGAGTGAGTACAGAATGGAGACCCAAAGCCCATCTGTAGGCAACTGGACACCTCCTTACTGAAGGGTCGCGGGGAGGAGATGAGCCATTCAGGTTGCAGGGTAGCAATGATGAAACATACAACTTTCCTCTACTTCTTAAATGCCCCCCCCCATCATGATCCCAATTCTACCTTACAAATCTGGCTAGACCAGAGGATGTACATTGGTATAGATAGGAACTGGAAACACAGGAAGTCCAGGACAGATGACCACTTCAGGACTAGTGGTGAGAGGGACGATGCCTGGAGGGTGGAGGGAAGGTGGGGTAGAAAGGGGAAATCAATTACAAGGATCTACATATAACCTCCTCCCTGGGGGATGGACAACAGAAAAGTGGGTGAAGGGAGACGTCGGACAGTATAAGATATGACAAAATAATAATAATTTATAAATGATCAAGGGTTCATGAGGGAGGAGAGAGTGGGGAAGGTGGGGGAAAATGAGGAGCTGATATTAAAGGCTCAAATAGAAAGAAAATGTTATGAGAATGATGATGGCAACAAATGTGCTTGATACAATGGATGGATGTATGGATTATGATAAGAATTGTAAGAGCCCCTAATAAAATATTTTTTTTTAAAACTGAGCTATAATAATTGGCTTATTTAAACATTTTAATTGGTATTTCACCAATTCTTGGGCCTTGTTTTTGGCTAATGCTTTCAGTGTAGTTGACCTTCCTTCAGCACTCTTGGTGCTTGCCATATAGAACCCACTCATGGGCATAAAGTCTATTCTGATACATAGCAACCCAATAGAACAGAGTAAAACTACCTCTGTGGACTTCTGAGACTATAACTCTTAATGTGAGTAGAAGCCCTGTCTTTCTCTAAGTACTGTTTCTTGTTCAGTGCCTTTGAGTTGATTCTGACCTATAGTGACTTTATGCGCTCTAGAATGAAACACTGCCGATGATCCTGTGCCACTCACACAAGCACCCTCAAGCAATGCTTGAGCCTATTTTTACAGTGACGGTGCTAATCTATCTCCTTCAGAGCATTCCATGCCTCTGCTGCCCCTCTATTTTACTAAGGATGTTGTCCTTCTCTATGGATTAGTCTTTACCGACAAGTCCAAAGTATGTAAGATAAGGCTTACTATCCTTGCTTGTAATCAGCCTTTGGCCAGACTTTATCCAAGACAGAGCAGTTAGTTCCTTTAGTTGCCCATGGTACTTGCAATCTGCTTCTCCAGCACCACAATCCAAATGCATTGATTCTTCTTCAGTCTTCCTTATTCAATGCCCACCTTTCACATGCATATGAGGCCATGGAAAATACGTACCATGAATCGGGTCAGGTACACCTTAATCCTCAACATCCTTGCTTTTAAATGCTCTAAAAAGTCTTGTTCAGCAGGTTAAACTAATGCTCTGAGTGTAGTCTCTATTAGTCAGCATTATTCTGTATCTGTAGCCTGACTTTAGCTGACCTAAGCCTTTTGAGAAATTAGAAAAGAAAGAATTAAATTGAAAATTCAGCAAGAGTGAGAGTCTGCTAGGATTTTCCTTCTAGGATCTATATCATGCAACATAGTTCAAATAAAAAGGAATTATAATGAAGTCTTTTTACTACTTTCAGTAATTAGCATATTTTAATAAAACCTCTTTGCCACCAAGTCTATTCTGACTCATAGCAACCTTGTCAAACAGAGCAGAACCACTCTTAGGGCATAAAGATTGAAGACTGGAAATATTTAAAGGAGTAGACAGCATCATCCTTCTCCCCCCGCCCCCCATCCACCCACCCACCCACGGAGGGAACTGGTGAGTTTGAACTGCAAATCTTTCAGTTCGCAGGTTAGCGCTAAAACTTCCATGCCACTTGGACTTCTCCATAATTGGTAAGACCACATAACAAAATGCAGGGGCTAGGAAAGGGGATAGTCCGTAATTCTATCAGTAGACTAGTTTTAGTTGAAGTGCTACCCTATTCAAAATGATCTTGTGCATTATAGAGACAGTATTGAACTGTGTGCTGGAGAGGCTCAGTTTGGTTCAAGAAAGCCAATTGGTAAATATATATATATATATATATTTTTTTTTTTAATTTCAAGCTGATTGTTAAACTGTTGGCAGCTTGAAATTGGCCACAATGGAGTAGTTACATGACAAAAATTCGGAAGATGCTGCACATCATGTCTTTGTTCTCCTGTTTTGCTCCAACAGCCAGTTTCCCAGCACACCACTGCTACAGAATGGAGGGCACACCACTTTGAAGTTTGACAACTTTAATGTAAATTCTAACATAAACATAAATTCATTACCTGTGTGTCTTTAAGTAACCTCTCTGAAATTCATCTATATAGACAATAACTGTGTGTGTCTTTAAGTGACCTCTCTGAAATTCATCTATATAGACAATAACTTTGGCTTAGCGCACTTAATAATTTTTAGTAGTATCTCATGCTGTCCTTATAAATCAGCCTTATTGACATATAGTCCATATACCACACATTTCAATAGTTCAAGCATATTAAAGAGAGTTGTATAATCATCACCACAATAAGTTTTAGGACATTTCTTCTTTGTTCTTATTGTTGCAGTTTCCCATTATCCATTGACCTACCCTGTGATGCTGTTTGAAATTATCACGGCCTTTCTTAACATGAATCATTTCAATTAGGAAAAGCTACTGCCTTCAAAGACTACTGAGAAGGCACACTTCTGAGACAATGACAAAGTGAAAATGAATAAAAGTAGTCGCAGAATAAAAGTACAATAAAGGCAAGACATTTTTGGAAAATAAAATAAAACAATTTGTCTTTAAACTAATATGAATGATTTTTTTATTTAAATTTTCAAGTGTAAAGAAAGTATTCCCCCCCCGCCTCCAAAAATGTATCCAAATATGAATGCATACCTTTTTACACCCTAACAAAATACAATAGCTCTGCTGAATACTGTGGTTAGCGACCAAGCTACCCTTTCTTTTTTGGATGTGTTATTAAATAAGAACTCGAACTGTATGGCAAGCATTGTGATGACGGTCTGAAAAGAGAGTTTTGTGGAAGATTCAGTATTGTACATCTTAATTCGTGCTTGTGGAAGGCACATATGACTAGATATCAAAACACTGAATGCACAATAAGAGAATATAATGTGAAAAGTAAAAGTGTCTTTCTAAGGCATCTCTCTCCAAACGGAGGCATCAATTAGCAGCACTCTCCAAGAGCACTTTGTGCGAAGGTGGAAACGTGTTCGGCCTGTGCTGTCCCATGTACAGAACCACAGCTTGAAGTCACTGCTGACAGCACAGCTGAGGAGATGAGCTTTTTCATTTCGTTATACTAATTAATCTGATTTTAAATGTAAACAGGCTAAGAGCTACAACAGGATAAGCACTGTGATGAGTTCATGGTTCTGTACGGCTATGTGTCTGCATAGAAATCAAGAGAAAGGTGTGTGTGGTGGGGAGTCGGGGGGAATCTTAGTGCTACAGTGTTACAGAATTTATGTGAATGGCCAAAAACCTTATTTCTCTTGCTCATTTTTAAAGTAGGTTTGAGTGATGAGTCACATCTCTGTGGTGTCTAACTTCACGTCTCCATATGCTGCAAAGCTGCAAAAAGAGATGATAGATTTTAGAGAGTTTGATTTTTGTGGTATAATTAATGACCTTAAATAAATAAATATAAAACAAATAATATAACAGTGTTTATTCAACATTTAGATGATATTTATGCTCAAGAAATTTTTGAACAATCTGCCAAAGGGGAAAAAAACAATAACATTTAATCCATTTTAAGCTCTCTCATTTATAATTTACTGTGCTTTTATCTAATAAGTAAAAATTATTTCTTCTTCACCTCTGTTAATCCTTTCTCCATGTTTTGCATGATAAATACAATTTTTCAAGTAAAAATAACTGTAGTCCATTCTAGAATTGTCGCTTTGAAAGCTGAACATTTCATACGGCCAGTACAGCTGAAGGTGAGTAATATCTTTGAACTAGCAGGATTCCCTTCATATTTACAGTAAGTTGTCATTAGAGTAAGTAATTTGCAGCAAAGTACAAGAATCCTCAATAAATGAATGCTTCCAAATTCTTTATATATAGGTATATATTTTAAAAAATAACATTTAAAAAATAAAATGTCAATATGTCATAAATATTAAGAGAAATGAAGTAAGCAAGGCTCAATATATGAGGGTTTTTTTCCTTGACATTTAACCTATCATATTAAAAGTGTCTTCAAAGGAAAGAAATATCAGCTTGTCACCTGGAGATCGAAATTGAACTGCTCTAAGACAAACTGCTCTTTCTTCCCCATGATGAAATTCATAGACCAGACAAAAATGTCAGGATAAAAATAGACCACCTGGGAAAAAAGGCTATCAGGAGAAAAAGTCTAGCTATTGTTATAATTGCAACTAAAAATCATTTAAAAACCGGTTATTTTTCCTAGTAGTACATAAAAGAACACCTAGCACATTGATTTATATTGAAATACTTAGGTGAGAACAAAATGTGATAAGCTGATGCTTATGATAGGCTGTGGATATAATTTTAATAAAAGATGAATCATGGATAACATGATATTTTAAAGAATGGAAAACATTTTAATTCATAATATACAAAGGACAAGCCACAAGCTGGCATTTTGAAACTCCAGGATGATAAAAAGGAAGATATATGTCAATATTAAATACCACGCAAGATGTTGAGAGATCAGAAGCCAAAACATGCACATCTTAGCAGAAAAATCTCTGCAAAGGGAAGAGTGGTAAATAAATCTACTAATAAGAATCAAAAACTGACATTATCCTGCAATTAAAAAGTTAGCTGGAATAAACAGTACACAATAGAGAGAAATCAGTATGAAATCTATGACTCCTAAAATATTCCCCCAAGAAACACTGAACATGGTGAAAATCTCAGTGTTTTCTATTTCCATTGAATGAAGATTATCCACGTGTACAGGATTTGTGTGATTAACTGCAAATGATGTTCACCACATATTACTGACCTCTTAGTTTTTTATATTACATATTGTGGTGAAAATAAAATCAATTTTTTATTTATTTCATGGATATTTTGTTATATAGATTATACTATCAGATGAGATTTTATTTCTTGGAAAACCCATGAAAGGTTTCAGTCCATAGTTTAAAATACAGTTTAAAAGTAACAATGTCACATTTAAGGATCATATTCCTAATTATTTGGTGAGCAATCTAGCACTTTATCTTTAACCTAAATTGTTTTTTCTTTCAGTATTTCTTATCTATAATGACCAATGCAAGAGAGTTCAATTCAGAAATGAGACCAAAGTCAGTGTGCTTTATAGAAATTGATGACTATGATATTATGTGATAATCTTACAATACATTGAAAAATACTTTTTATTGTTATAAACAGTTTGGTTTATATTTCAAAAGTAAAACAGTGTATTTGGGGATAAAGAATTGGATTATTTTGGATGGCGAATAGAAGGTGTTAAATAAAGAATAGTCAATGATTCATTCTAGACCAAAACTAAAAGGTTTGTGAAGTGTAATCATGAAAAAGGCAGACCTAGATCAGGAATGCTTTAGTCTCATACAATAAAAATGTTGGCTTGTAGCAGACGATTTGCATTTTACATGTCTATTATGTCTTTGATGGCATTACAAAAACAGTTAAAAAATTTTCTATAACCATTAGATTGTCCACTCCATCATAAAACTCACTGTCAAGAGTATTTGCACTCACAGCCACTCGGTATAAGGTATTGTGTTAGACAGGGTTCTCTAGAGAGATAAAACCAAATTGCTGATAATTTAATATATTTATTTATAAAGATAATTAGATATATAACAAGAAATGAACTATTAAATCGTATACTGATAAATATATAATACAAGAAATTAACAGTTAAATTATAAAGCAGTACAAATGGCTCAGTGCAACTCACTCCCATGACTGAGTTGTGAGAGACTAGTAGTCCTTCAAGTCTAGTCTGCTGCCAGATCTTCTTCTATATATAGAGAGAGCTAGGCTATCTCAGCACAACAGCCAATCACAAGGCAGGTCACCAACTGTCAGCCAGTTCACCAACCGCCAGTCCCCAGCTCCAGAGAGGTCTTAAAGGGACTTCAACTTACAGCAACACAGTTCACAGGCTAGGCATCCCACAGGTAGTGTAACCTGCAAATTGAGGCACAAAACAAGCAAGGCAGCCGCACATTGGTCGGATGATCAAAGAGCGAGAGACAAGAAAGGCGAGGCTCACGGAGCCATTTATCTCTGCCCTTCAGTTTATCCCACTTGATTTTATCGGCCAGGCTGGCACAATAAACTATCTCAGGTATATAAGAAGCAGATGTCCGCATCTTTCTTCCTCAGAGTATCTGGTAGGTTTGAACCACTGGCCTTGAGGTTAGCAACCCCACATGTATTGCACAGCACCAGTAGATCTATTAAACCATAACAAAAAACATCTAATAATTAAAAATGTATTCTGTGGAAAAGCTTAAAAGCAGTACAACCCATTTTGTAAAGAGGTCGTTTTTACAAAGAAAATGCTATAGTACTATATGTCTGCATGGTCAATTGTCTTTATGCATTTCAAGTGATTTATCATGATATTAATATTTTTACCACTCAAAAAATACCCAAACCCAAACTACTTTCCTATAAGTTGATTGAGTTAAAATTTCAGATGCTTTCATTACCATTCCACAGGGGATTTATTTTATTACATGGCATAGCATGTATTGTATTGTATTGTATTGAACACTACTATAGCATTATATCTTTCCTACAAGCCTATTTGAATCCTACTTTTATTCTCTTTCAACTGCAATAGGTTTGTCTTTGTATTTGGAGACTATTTCTTCCAATGTGAGAATTATCATTAAAGAATACACTTTTATGAAAGTTTATGTGATTACTATTATAATATCAGGAGCTCTGGGGATGTGGTGGATACACATTTGGCTGCTCACTCAAGGTCAGCAGTTCAAAACCACTAGCCACCTCATGATGAGGCTTTCTACTCCCCTTCAGGATTACAATCTTAGAAAACCACAGGACAGTACTACCCTATTCTATAGGGTTGCTATGAGTAAGAATCAACTTCATGACAGTGAGCGGGTATTATAACATCAATATTCTGCTATTAAATTTTTCCCTGACAGCTTTAAAATCAGATATGTAAGATAAGATATGTTGGATAATTTTTTTTAAGAAAATTGAAAACTACACTGGTGAAAAAGAGATCATAATAGTTGTGCTGAGAATTAAGTACCTGCTAATTCTTTGAGGGTTCTGAAGACTGGCTTATGGTAATTTCATTGGGAAGCCTTTGCCCGTTCACCCTCCAGCTATGATCTGGCTCCTTAAGGTTCCTTTTGATCCTCAACTCAAAGAGTGTTTGAAAGGGGCACAATCTGTGTTTCCCAAGGATGCCCAAACTGCTGTTGTGATTGGGTACAGATGAGAGAGTGTAGAATTCTTCAGAGAGGGAAACAGTATTAAAAAATGTTTAGTACTACATGGAAGATATGTTGAGAAATGATAGCTTCACAATTTGATACTTTTGTGTAATAAATATCTCTATCATTTTTGTACCAATATACTATGAGTTATACTTATCTTTAGGTAAGTTTACCAGCATCCATTTTTTACTAAAAGGATTTTTGCCATGTCTTTTCATATATCTCTGTTTCTTGACATAGTAATACGTAGAATACTATGAGCCTTTTTATTGAGACTTCTACCATGGGTGTTTTGCATGTTATTACTATTTCTAAAGCATGTATTACATTTAAACTGACTGAAATGGATTAGCAGATTAAAAGTAAAAAATCTCTCTTTTTTTTTACAACAGATCTTTCTAATTTTAAACCATTCTTATTCCTTTTTGGATTAATATTAGTTATGCTTGATGTTTTCTGTAGTAATTTCCAGATTTTAACAAATAACTAATATTTTGGAGTTTGTAAATCAGAAACAATCTCTCTCTGCTATCTTTATTTTTTAATTAAATACTTTTATTGTGGGCTCTTAGAGCTCTTATTACAATCCATACGTTCATCTATTGGGTCAAGCACATTTGTACATATGTTGTCATCATAATTTTCAAAGTGTTTTCTTTCTACTTGAGCCCTTGATATCAGTTCCTCATTTTTCCCTTCCTCCCACACCCTCCCTCATTAACACTTGATAAATTATTATTCTCATATCTTACATTGTCCGCTGTCTCCCTTCACTCACTTCTCTGTTGTTTGTCCCCCTGGGAGGGGGTTATATATCGATACTTGTAATAATTTCCCCCTTTCTCCCCCCACCTTCCCCTTACCTTCCTGGTATCTCTATTCTCATTATTGGTCCTGAGAGGTTTATATGTCCTGGATTCCCTGTGCTGCAGGCTCTTATCTGTAGCAATGTACATGTTCTGGTATAGTCAGATTTGTAAGGTAGAATTGAGGTCATGATAGTAGGGCTTGGGGGGGAAGCAGTAAAGAACTAGAGGAAAGTTGTATGTTTCATCAGTGCTATACTGCACACTGACTGGTTCATCTCTTTCTGTGACCCTTCTGTGAGGGGATGTTCAATTGTCTACAGATGGGCTTTGGGTCTGCACTCCAAGCCTCTCCCATCCCCACCCCCCTGTCCATTCACATTGGTATGATTTTGTTCTGGGTCTTAGAAGCCTGATACCTAATTCCATCGACACCTCATGATTGCACAGACTGGTGTGCTTCTTCCATGTGGACTTCGTTGCTTCTGAGCTAGATGGCCACTTGTTTATCTTCAAGCCTTTAAAACCCCAGATGCTTTTGATAACTGGGCACCATCAGCTTTCTCCACCACATTTGCTTTTACACCAGTTTTGTTTTCTTGTCTGGAAGCTATCATGCCGGGAAGGTGAACATCACAGAATGTCAGATTATTACAACAAAGTCTTCTTACATTGAGGGAGTACTTGAGTCAAGGCCCAATGTCCATCTGCTACCTTAATACGTAACATATAAATATATGTACATGGATCTAATTCCCTATCATTATATATAAATATATTTACATATGTACATACCTGTATTTAGACCTCTGTAAATGCCCTTTGCCTTCCAGTTCTTTCCTCTATTTCCTTTTACTTTCCTCTTGTCCCACTATCATGTTCAGCCTTCATTTGGGTTTCAGTAATTCCTCTTGGCTACATTGTCCTTGATCCAGTCCTAGTAGGAATCCTACATCCTTTCTCCATCCATAAATTTTAGTTCACTTGTTCCCTTGTCCCTGGGCTAGTTGACCCCCACCCCCCTCCTTTCTCTCACCTCCCCTTCTCCGGTGTTCCCCTGGAATAGTCGGTCTTGTACTTTTCTTTTCCAAATTCTTTATCCCGCTTATCTGATCTAGATAGACATTCAGAGACATTAATAAGCGCAAAAACAAGGCAAAGCAAAACAAAACAACAAAGGAGACAAAACCAACAAAAACCCCAAACAAACAAACAAACAAAAAATAACAACAACAAAAAGAAAGTCAATGACAAAAAAGGAAAAGCTTATAAATAGTTCTTTGACCTTTAGGAGTATTTTCCAGTTGAGTCTGAAGGGGTGCCACACTCTATACCCAAAGTCTATTTTTGGTATTCCTTGGGGACTTCATTGCTTTGCTCCCCTTGCTGCTCTGTTTCACGTCCTTAGTGTTTTGCCCCAGTGCGATGGGGTCAGTTCAGACACAATTCCCACACAGCCTCCAGTGTTGTCCCCTGTAGCACTGTGGAAATCTCCGCCTGGCCTCCACAGTGATCTGGCCGACTAGGGCAATTCGACCCAGCACCCACCCGTGGGACTCTACACCAAAGCAGGCACACTCGCCTGCCACCCTGGGGCAGCGTTTAAACCCTTCCAGCCCCATGGTCAGGCGATGGGGCTCAGCTATCTCTTTACTTTTTTTTCTTTTCTCTTTCCCACCACAGTCAGTTCAGCAGGCCCAGCTGTGTGGTTTCTTTCCTTTTTTTCTCTCTTTCTTTTCTTTTTCTTTCTTCTACTTTTCTTTTCCTTCTTCTATCCCTCTATTTCCTATCACATGCCACTGCTGGCTTCTAGCCCACTACCCTCCACCTAGGGCAACTCCACGTTGCCACAGGGAGGGATGGGGGATTGGGGGGGACTCCAGCCTGCCCTCTGTGTCAGTGCTGCACATGGCACAAGGCAGCTCACCAGCCCTCTCCAGTGCTCCACGCTGCTGATGAGTCCTTCACCTAGCCTCCACTGTGATCTTGCTGACTAGGGCAATTCCACCCAGCATCCGTGGGCGTCTACACAAAGCGGGCACACCCACCTGACACTTTTGAGCAGGATTTAAACCCCTCCAGCCCCACAGTCAGGTGATGGGGCTCAGCTATCTCTTTACTTTTTTTTCCTTCTTCTTTTTCTTTTTCTTCTTCTATCTCTTCTCTCTTTCCCACCATCGTTTCAGCAGGCTCAATTTTTCTTTTTTGATTGTTTTTTTTTTCTTTGTTTTTTTCCTCTCTTTTTGTTTTCTTCCCCCTCTCTTCTTTTCACACGCCACTACTAGCCTACAGGCCACTCCCATCCACCCAGGGCAACTCCAACTGCCCAGTTGGGGGAGATCCCACCTGCACTCAGTGGTCTTACTGGGGAAATCACGCCCACCCTCTGTTGCACCCCAAACAGCTGGGGTATCTTCCCTTCAAAAGGCTGGGGGAACTCCTACCCTACAAGTAACTGGGGGAACTCCTGCCTGCCCTTTGGGCTGCTCCACACTGTTGCAGGAACATCTACTCCATCTCCGCGGTGATCTCTCTGAGTAGGGTAATTCCGCCTGTCATCCATGATGCTCTGCACCAAGGCGGGTACACCCACCTGCTCTTTGTGGCACTAACGTTGCAGTGGGCACTGCCACACACCATCTAAGGTGCTCCAATCCCACCACAGCTTCCTGGGAGATCAGCCAGTGAAGCACCATCCTCAAGGGCCCACAACCACCCAACTAGCATCCACTGCGAGGACCATCCAACTCACTTTCCAAATAACGGAATGTTGGTTGGCTAGGCTAAGAGTGAAACCACAGGAACATAAAGTGGTAGCCTGACACCCCAGTGCAGTTAGCTGTAGATAGTTCAAAGAGGCACTCCTATGAGTCTCTCAAAGAGAGAGCCCAGTGCTCTTTGACTCTCTGGAAGATGGCACCACATTCCTTTAAAACAACACATAAACAACAACCAGTCTCCCTGATCTCTTATACCTATGTATGTCCATCACGGTAAAAGCCTTGAATTGGTAATCTTCATCATTTCAAAATCCTTACTGCTATTTTCAATAGATGTTCCCCATTAACTTGGTTGCATTTCTAGATTTATATTTACAAACACAATTTTTTTCTACGTAAGTTTTACTTGCCTATCATGTTTTCTGTAAAAAAAAAAATCCTTCCATCTGATAATTATATTTCATATGTGTTCACTATCTTATTACATTAGTCAAAATTTCCATTGACACATTAAATAAATGGTAAGATTGAACTCCAGCTCCTAGCTAAATGCTGTATGCTATTTTTCAGGCCTGACCTTTTACCTGACCAGTCTCAGGAGGCATGCTACCTCCCTGCCCAAATGCAGTCTCTGGAGGGGTTGCCATCAAGGACCAAGCCAGTGCTTCCACACACGTGCACTTCTAGTCCAGGCACCTCCCCACAGAGGGCTCTTTCCCAGGGGCAGAGGAGACAGACTTTTCCAAAGGCCTTGGTGAGGCCTGTTTATCAGGGGTAGCGGGAGCACATGGCAGACTACTTTTCTTGCTGTAACCCAGTGCTTTTGCCTCACTAGCACTTGCCTGTTTCCTATCCCTACCCGCTCCACTGGTAATAAAACTGCAGGACTGTTTGTTAGGGTTGTACATCTGCACTAAAACTTGATCTTCTGCTGAGTGTCATTCCTGAAGAGAACAGGGGAACTCAGCACCTGTCCCAACTTTACCCTATTGCTTGCTCTATCACGAGTCATCTTGATCACCCACACCCACACCTTGGCAGGTCAGTTCAGCTCTCAGCTCTCAGCTCAGCCTTTTGACAGCATACACTTTGCATCTGGCTGTCTTAGAACACTGGCTGACTGCATGTGTCCTGTCTGAACTGGACCCCTGGGAGCCAGCAGTTATGCTATGAGACAGCAGAGCCTCATCGATAAGGATCATGTGGGAGTTCTGGCTGACAAGCCCAGCTGAGCCTTCAAGCCATCTCAGCCGAGGCGCTTAACTTGCAGGTGAAAACCTTACAGATGATTCCAACTTTAAATGTGAGTCCCCCTCAGATAGTCATGCTTTCCCAGGCAAGCACCAGACAGAAGATGCTCAAGTCATCCCTCTCTTTACCTCTGACCCATAGAGACTTTGAGCAAAAGAAAATAGTTGACATTTTGTGCCTTTATGTTTAGGGTAGTTTGATTGCTATTGCAGTAGGTAAATGGAACACATAGTGGTCATATATTTCAGAATTTCCAGTTGGCCTTTTTAAAAGTATCCAGTACCTTTGATCCTTCAAGAATGCATGCATATGTCAGGTCATTAAGCTTATTTCTTCTTTTGAGAAATACAGTCCCTGTCCAACGCATTCTGCCTGGGAAAGTTGGAGATGTGCCAGAGATGAGTAAGTATTTCTAAGTGTTATTGAAAAGTTTTCTCATTCATTTACTGTGTTCTTGGCACTGCCAATCGGGGACAACACTGAAAGACCTATAACGTTTTGAAAAACACCTCAAAATCATCTCTCAGTTGCATATTACTTGATCTTCTGTTTTGTCATCTGACTGAACTGGGTACAAATTCTGTGTCACTCCAGAGTTAGTTTAACAAGGCAGGCCAGTAACTACTGTGACAGCAGTTGGTAGAAGAAAGGAAAGCTGGCTTCATTTGTGCCCACAAAGGACAAGAAGCAAGGGAAGAGTGAGACACAGGCAAGGATTTTATCTGTGTGTTAGCACGTTGTCAGCATAGCTGCCATGGGGGGATGCCCTTGATTCTTTGCATCCCCAAACTACAAGGTAGTGTTTTTGTTTTCTGTACTAACATGATTTTGAAAATCACATAATTAGGCATAAAGGCTGTGAGAGCACACAAAGTTTAGGAGAATAAAATCAATGAGTGAATCAGGACAATTTTGTCTGCTTTAAGCTTTTCAGAGGACAAGTGCTAACTGAGGAAAAGTAACATTATTATTGAAACCGATTAGTCACTAACAGCATGATTTCAGAAAGAAAAGAGAGAGAAGTCATTAGTCATTGGAACAAGGAGAAGCAGCTTACTGTCAGTTCTTTACATTAAACATTGAAGGTCGAGGACAATGGAAGCCATCTTCCGACATGATTCATCTATTGTTTCACTATGTAGATTTTATATTAATCTGTTTATTATAAAGGTTTTACATGTCACAGTTTGTCAGAATATTCCTACTTTCCTCAACACCACCCTCGCCTTCAGCTCTCCCAGCACGGAACTCTGAAAAACTGTCTTTTCTGGTAAACTCAACTCCCAAGGATAAGTCTTGCCAGAGTATCACAACTAATTTTCTCCTTTCAATTAAAGGTCAAATTTTTTTTGAGAAGGGCATGAGGAGCTGAGAAGAGCATATTGACATTGTGCAAATGAGAGCTGACCATCAAAGGGTGTATAGTTAATGAACCAAAGATCATTGCTGAGTGTGTAGTGGGAGCATTAAGTCTTCATACGGAATGTGCTGAAAAGGTGAGATGCCGCCGGATAAATAGTCAGCCAGGCAAGAGGGGCCTCACCACGTTCACTGAGAGTTCCAAGTCTTCTGCCAGTTTTTTCCAATATAGCGTTTGAGCTTGAGCTTCACTGTCTCTTTATGGAAAATTTTGCATGCATTTTCTTCCGTATAGAAGTAAATAGGAAAATAACTATATCACATGAATTGCTTTATACTATTCAGCACAATCAGCTATGTAATAAAACAGAAGTTTGTACTTTAGTAACTAAGAACATTGTAAAGGGGAAGATCACTCTAAGGACATATTAGAGATTAGACCTCTGAATTCTGAGACATGTTACAATGTGCAAATATTAAATGCAAATAATAATGGTATTTCAGGATCAAATCACTAGGGTTTAGAAAACAAAATCATGAGCTCATTTAAGAGGAAGGGAAAAAAAATAGTTGCCAGGGTGTATTTTTACCAGACTCAAAATGTAGATGTACTTTTTAAAAAGAGCCCTGGTCACCCAGTAATTAAAGCACTCAGCTGCTAGCCAAACTGTGAGCTGTTTAAATCCAGGAAGTTCTCAGTGGGAAAAAGCTGAGAAGTCTACTTCCATCAATATTTACAGTCTTGCAAAGCCAGTGGAGCAGTTCTCCTCTGTCCTGTCATCTCACTTTTGCCAACCACTTGGTTCTAACTCATTGCGACCTTAGATGCAACCGTGCAAAGCACTGCCCAGTTCTGTGTCATGGACTGTCCTTATGTTTGAGCTCATCATTGAACCACTGTGGCAATCCATCTTTTGCGAATCTTCCTCTTTTCCACTGACCCTCTTCTGAACCAAGCCTGATAGCCTTCTTCAGGACTGATATCCCCTGACGCGTCCAAAGCATGTGAGGACTCTTGCCATCATAGCCTCTAAAAAGCATTCTGACGGTACTTCTTCCAAGACAGTTTTGTTTGTTCTTTGGGCAGGCCATGGTACGTTCAATACTCTGCCGCAACATCCTAAATAAAATGCATTGATTCTTTGATAATCTTCCTTATTCATTGTCCAACTTTCATATATATAAGGCAATTAAAAATACCACCACTTGGGTCAGGCACACCGTAGTATTCAAAGTAACCTCATTTCTTTTCAACACTTTAAAGAGGTCTTATGCAGCAGATTTACCTGAAGCAATGCTGCTCTTGATCTCTTGACTGCTGCTTCCATGAACATTGACTTTGGATCCAAGCAAGATGAATTCCTAGTGTCACTAAAAGTCCAAATTAACTGGATGGCAAGGGGTTTTCACTTTTAAATTTGTTGTGTTATGCTGTACCTGTGTGTGAGTGATTTTTATAAAGAGTATTAAAATAGAGTTTCTTGTTTACATTTTAATGTTTAGCATTTCTTCGAAAGGCAACTTCAGGGCATGCTTGTAACTCATAAGTTTATTCTTTACAGATAATGAAAAATTGGTGGTTCGACCAGCATGTTTTGTTCTGTTGCTCTCTAATACATAAGATTCTAAAAGTACACAGAACTCATGTTTAACGCAAATTGTATGATCTGATCTCTCATAAGAATGACTTGTCAACTAGCTGTTACATATCATTATCATAACTAAAGTAATTCATTAAAGGAAATTCTGTTGTTAGCTAACATAGAAACCATTAGTCTGTATCTCATTTTAAACAACCCAAATTATGTGTTTGAAAATATGCTTAACCATTTACCTTAAATAAAAAAGAAATTTTTTCTAATAATCCATTAATACAGATATTAATAGACATATATGTACAGTACATATTGTCAAAATTAATGCACATTTCAAAAAGGCTGACAGAACAATTTTATTTTATGATTTTTCAAAAAATTTAATTTCTATGGAATTAAGATTTAAATAAAGATGTTCTGATCTTTATGGTACTACTATTAAAAATAACCACTGAGATGGTTAAGGTTTATTGTGCCAACCTGGCTGATAAACACATGTGGGATTAATTGAAAGGTGGAGAGATAAATGGCTCAGTGAGCCTCACCTTTCTAGTTCTCAGGTCTCTTGCTTTCTGATGGTCGGACCAGTTATGGCTGCCTTAGCCAGTTCCCTGCTTCAGCTGGTAAGGCTCACTTCCTGCAAGACATCCCTGAGGAGAAGTTACATAGATCTATCCTGAGGCAGCCCTGGGTGCTGGAGCAGCCATATGGAGACCCCTGCCAGCGCTGAGATGTTTACACGTTCACTTATTCAGCTTTCCTCCTACATTTGGCATCATTGCATGTGTTTTGTGAGATTGAGGAGGACTTTGTAGATTGGTGTTGGACATATGGGCTAATGTTGAACTATGGGCTTGGACAGCACTAGGTTAGAATGCTTTCTTCATGTACACTTACCCTTTATATAAAAATACCTCTTATATACATATGCATTTCTGTGGATTTGTTTATCTAATCTACCCAGACCTTCACACCCACTCATAAATATTTGTTGTTTTGAACGTAAAAATGATCCATTTGTTGGCTAATAAATTCATTAGTTTTGTTAGTATTAGCAATGTTACTTTTGGAATTATAAAAGTATAGAAGAATGTAAAAATTTAGGATGGCTCTGTCTTAAAATAGTTTATCATTTAATCAGCGAAACTTTGTTATTGTTATGTGCCATCCAGTTGGCTCTGGCCCATAGTGACCCTATGGGTCACTGCATAGTCCTGCACCATCCTCACAATCGTTCTGGCTGAGGCCATCGATGCAGTCACTGTGCCAACTCATCCTGTCGAGGACCACTTTTTCACAGCCCCTACAATTTACCAAACATGATGTCCTTCCCCAGCGACTGCAATTTTCTGACATGTCCAAAGTATGTAAGATGAAGTCTTGCCATCCTTGCCTCTAAGGAGCACTCTGACCTTATCTCTTACAAAAGAGTTCAGTTTGTTCTTTCTGTAATCCATGGTACTTTCAATGTTCTTCTCCAGCACCACTATTCAGATGCATTTATTCTACTATGATCTTCCTTCTTCAATGTCCAACTTTCACATGCATATGATGCAATGGACAATCTATGATTTGGGTCAAGTGCACCTTAGTCCTCAAAGTAGCATCCTTGTTCTTCAACACTCTAAAGATTTCTCCTGCAGCAGATTTACCTACTGCAATATGTCCTTTGGTCCCTTGACTGCTGCTTCCATGAGCATAGATAATGGATCCGAGAGAGAAAATCCTTTGCAAATTCAACCTTTACTTCATTTATCATGATGCCACTTATTGGTGCAGTTGTGAGGACTTTGGTCTTCCTTACACTGAATTGTAATCCAAACTGACGGCTACAATCATTGGTCTTCACCAGCAAGTACTTCAAGCCCTCCTCACTTGCAGCAAGCAAGGTTGTGTCACCTGCATACTGCAGGTTGTTAATAAGCCTTCCTCCAATCCTGATGCTGCTTTCTTCTTCATGAAATCCAACTTCTCTAATGACTTGCCCAGTTTATAGATTTAACAAGTATGTTAAAAGAATACAACCCTGATTTTCACCTTTTCTGATTTTAAACCAAGCAATATTCACTTGTTCTGTTTGCACAAATGCTTCTTGATCCATGTACAAATCAAGTGTTTTGAATTCCCATTCTTCTCAAAGATATGCACAGTTTACTATAGTCCACAGTCAAATGCTTTCGTATAGTCAATGAAAGACAAATAACCATCTTTTTGGTATTATCTGGTTTTAGTCATCGGCCATCGAACACTGGCAATGATATATCCCTTGTGCCATGGCCTCTTCTGAATCCAGCCTGGACTGCTGGCAGTCCCCTGTCAATTTATTGCTGCGATGTTGGGTGATATTAAGCATAATTTTACTCATGCAATATCAATGATCAATATCATTCTCTTGTGTAAATCAGTCTAGCACTTGCTTTTCAATAAATTACTCGGGATAGCATAAAATTAGGGGTGAAATGTGATTTACAGTGTGCAAGAGTTGCAAAAGCTCACAGAAGCGCGAGGTCAAGGATGGTAGACTAGTTAAGCTTTATGGAAATGTTCCTCACCTGATGACTCAAGATAGTGATTGTTTGCAGTTAATCACATTGTTGGGAGCATGAACCTACTCTATCAAAATAGAACTACATTTAGAATGAAAAAAAAGAGCTTTTCTTTAAAATGGAAGGAAATGTCCATGGACCAAAAATCTTCTTAAAATTATGGTTTCATTTGTAAATTACACTTAGAATTTTTAATATACCATTTTCAAAATAGAAACAAAAAGTAATAAATGGAACATTGTATCCATATTGACCCAGGATCAAAGAAGTATAAAGAGGTAGTTTGTACATTGTGCATCTCTAGGCAGAGTTCAAAATGTACTTCGGGGCAGCAAATCCACAATATAAATTAAAAATTAAATAGAATAAAGTTTCAGTAATAATCTGCTCTGTGATCATTAGATGCAAAAAGAACGTTAAAGAATGTTGAACAGTAATAGTAATGGGATGGAAGCATCTTGAAGTCCAGCAGCATGATAGTGAATGGAGAACAATGTGCTCACACCCACAGATCGGAGAAAGTGAAAGAAAGAAACGGGGCTGGGCAAGGTGGGTTAAATGGGAAGCAGAGATTAGCTCTCAGCTGGCTCGTCATTGGTGGAGACAAACGGACCCACTGCTGTAGGGTCCATTCTGACCCAGAGCAACCTACAGGGCAGACTCACTACTCACGAGGGTCCCAAGGCTGTAAATACTTAGGGAAGCAGGCTGATACTTAGGGAAGCAGGCTGACACTCCTCTGGAGTAACTGATGGGGTTGACAACTTAACTTTTTTCGGTTAGCAACCAGGGCTTTAACTACCATGCAACCAGGGCTCCTTTTCTTAACTATCTTTCTCCGACATCAGGACAAGTCTGACTCACAGCAACCCTATCTGAAAGGAAAGAACCAACCCTGTGGGTTTTGATGCCTGTAACGCATCGCAGGAGTAGAAAGCCTCGTCTTTCTCCCAGAGGAGCTGGCGGTTTTGAACTGTTGGCCCTTGTAGTTGGTAGTCCATTATAGTGTATGATTAATAAATAAATACTTGATTCTAGAGCAACAGCATATATAAAATTTAAATATCAAATGTATCATGAAAACAAGGTGAGGAAATACTAGTTACATCAAATTTTGCAAAAGAAAGCTACATTTTCCAATAGTCATGTAATGAAATATAAATGTTGCTTCCCATTCGACCGCTATATCCATGATGGTGAAATAAAAAAGGAAAACAATATTAAAGTGCTGGATACACTGATTTGCTCAATAGGATGCTATAAAATGTTCAGATTTTGTTCAATGCTTTTTAATAGCAAACAACCCCCCACCCAATTCTACTAAACTGTAGGATAATTTTTGCACTCATAAATGATGCAACTTTTATGATTATTATTACCGAGGTCATGTTATGGTTAACATGACCTCGGTAATAATAATTATATAAATTTATCAATCAAGAGAAAATAAGAATCAGATTTAAACTTGGAGAGATAAATCTAGTAAACTATTTTGTGACTCTTCCTAACTCCCAGGGATTGATAACTTTATATATTTGAAGAGAAAAAAATACACATCAATAAACCATAAATCATTTAACTGACCACATAATTGAAACATGAATACTTTGCCTTGATAATATAAGCAATTCAAGGGGAAAATGAGTAACTTTTAAAATAAATACCAATCATGGATCCCAATTAATACAATGTTTAAGCTTTTGTGGACATAATAAAGAGAACAGGAGAAATAACTGGCTTCTAGGTGCGGAGTGCCCCTGTCAACTGGGATGCAGTGGAATCATCATCGGGAATGAGTGTCACTATTCTGATTAATTCATCCACAAGAAAGGACAGAGAGACAAGACATCAAAAGAGCACAGGGAATGGCTTCACTCACAGTGAGAACCCTTTGGGCAAATAATTCTCAGAAGTGTCGTTTAGTCAAAAAGACCATTAGACTGTAACTTTATTAACTTACAACACAGAACATGGCAATGGGTGCCAGGAGGGCTTCTCTGAACACAAAGCAACAAGAGTACTTTCACCAAGCAGAAGACAGGTGGTTTGTTATCCATTACCCAACTGCTGTATCTCCACAGGGAAAGCAGCAGCATCTCTGACTTTCTGTGTTCGCATTAACATGAAGTTTTCGTAGCTAGCAAATTGATTACATGTTCTAAAAAAATCTATGAATGTTTGTTTCTTTCAGATCTCAATGAAGGCCCAATGTAAGTAATATGACACATTTTAAGTATCTTAATTTTGTTATTTATTTAGCCAAGTCATAAAGTATGGAATTCATATTTTATTATTAGGAATATGTCTTGGATTAATATTTTCAAATAAGTGACCAGTTAAAGAACAATACAGAAAATTATACTTTATTTTTGTGTTTCCAAACATTCACTTTACTTTGAAATAAAAGGAATACCATCAGAGAATGTTCCAAATAAGGATTAAACACAAAGACATGCTGGATTTAGAGAAAAAGACCACACCTCATAATACCAATAAATAACTACCATTCGTGTGAGTAGGCCTCAACTCAAAGGCAGTGAGTCTGGTTTGGCTGCTCTACTTTAGGAATCATGCTGTAAAGGAGAAGAAAAGTGTTACAAATGTTAGAAAAGCGCGCATTCTTCCAAAACGGCGACAACTTCTCTTTGCAATATGCATTTGAGCAATAAAAGACCACATGCTGAGAAAGAGAACCTAGTAAGTGTACAGAATATATAACAAAGCTTAAGAATCCCCAAAGTGAGTATGTTTAAGATCTGAGTTTGCTAAAGAGACCGTGTAAGGAAGTCAAAATATGCTCTTTGCAGAAAAAGTATTTTGCTCTGATTATAGGTTTCTTCCACTATCAGAAAGTAGTATGTTCCATGAAACTTTTCATAAGCCAAAATGAAGAAACAATGACCATTCATTTATATGAGAAACCTTGTTTGAGCGTTCTCAGATCCAAAATGTAATTTACCAAAGTATATCAGATAACACATAAAACCTAAAATAACACTAACGAACAGGAATCACAAACACACTTCAAATCTAGAATCACTCAATGCTGGAGTGTGGCTCCCAGGGAAGGAGTTTGGGGTGCCACTCTTGCTGCTAGGGTGCAAGTTGCCTCTTTAAGGAAAGTACAGAACAACTCCTGAAGGCTCATCTTCCCCTTTATTCATAACATCATCTTCTGATTTCCCTCTGTTATGAAAAACAGGTACTAATACAGCTCCTTCATAAAAATGAGTGGTATAAAGGGAGCTTTCAAAATGTGAGGCATCCCTGCATTTTTTTAAGTTGCTACCTTTATGTCACAAAGAGGCCACATCACATTAGTCAAGAATACACCTGGAAAGTTCTAGTAGCAGCAGGCAAGGAGATGCACAATTGGAGGGAGGAAGTTTGCAGGGGGAAGGAGTACTGTTACCACCGTCAATTAATTATGCTAGTGCTGGTACCCTCGCTTGTAAAACTCTTAATTTCTTTAAAAGAACAATACAGAAAATTGTATTTTAATTTTTTCAATCACTTCACTTTGAAAGAAAAGGAATATCTTCAAGGAAATTTTTAAATAAGGATTCAACAAGACAGATTGCTCAAAACAGAGATCAACAAATGAACTTTCAAATTAGGCATCAATGCAGAGCATTTGTTAACATTTATTTAAATTACTAGATAAATTGTACTTGTTTGTAATTGTGAAAATCAACACTGAAAGTTATTTTTAATGACAATAAACCACTGACACAGAGAAAACATTACTGTTACTCTATAACTGAAATCCTCACGGTCCTAAGCAACCCCTTAGGTTTTGTTTCCATGTTTTTCCCTCCTTATTTGGACAGTACAGGAACTGAGATGGGTCCACAATTAAACCTACTTGGTCTAGATCTCAATAACCCACTGCCATCTTGTCGGTTCCAACTCACAGTGACTCTGTATAGAGTTTCTGGGGCTTTAAACCCTTATGGCTTTGAACTGTGCATTTGTGGATAGCAGCGCATTGCCTTACTATAGCTCAATTGCATAATGATATATCAGATACAAGGCATAGAGTGAAAACGTGCATATTACGAAAAGATGTGTGTTCTGTAGCAGGCAAAGAACATTTTAGATTTAATACACAATTTTAATTATGTATTCATACAGTCAATGTCTTATAGAGAAGATTAAATATGAGTTTGAAATTTTGTACAATTTTTGAAAAAGTATCCTTACTCCGTTTCATTACAGATGAAACACCCAGCAGAGTATCACATCATACAATTTTGTCAATGACATCCCAGGCAGCATATGCAGTGAAGAATTTCATTTTTTACACTGCTATTTAAAACTCTAGAAAATGTGTATGTTACTATAACATTAATTAAAGGGTAGAGATTACGGAAGATATGTAATATGTATTTGTTTACATGACAGCTCAAAATATGCACATATTTTATACACATAAGCCTGATATATTTTTATCTTTCTGATCTAAAGTACAGAGATGATTGCTACTCTAAAGTGTTGAATACATTTTGCTAAAAATACAGCTATAAAATCTTTAAATTTATAAGTAAACAAATACCTTCTAGGCTGAGATAAGTTATACTGACACAAAAAATATACAAGTAATGATTTTTGTTAAATGCAAACAACTATCTAAAAAAAATTTTATATTAAAGGAGTGTTTCACCCTGTTCAAATTGTATCAATGAAATTCATGCATAAGTAGTTGAAGACAAAAATCTATAAACTGGTGCACTGTACACGTTCAATATGACGGAAGAAGAATTTGGTGAATTCTTCTGACTAAGAAAATTGATGCTGATTTTAACTGTGTATTGTCTCCTTTTAATAATTATAAATCTGAAAGCAGATCAATATGTACTTTATGTAGCAACATGTCGAATACCTAAAATGAAAATCACTAGCAATTCTTCCATAGAAAGATAATTGAGAGTGATATTTGCGTGCGTTTCTTTTATTCTTTTTTTCCTATGGGATTACGTAATTTGTTGTTGTTGAAGTCACTTTATAGAAAGCATGTATGGGTTTTTTTTGAATCCTGTTTCTCTATTTACCGTTGCAAACATTTCCCTGTGCCATTAAATTTATTCAATGCTCTTTAACATCAGTTGTTCTTCTTCAAAAGTGTACAACATCTTTCATGGGCAACCTCAGAAGAATCTTATTTGGAAACTGCACCTAACGAAACAGACTTTACCTTCAACTACCTTTAGCAAATTAAGCAACCTTAAATTCTCTATTAGACTTAAGCCGGAAGCATCCGAGTGTGAGAAGAAGAGACTGCTATCCAAGGTTGTGGATTAGGAAGTCAATTGAACTTTGGTTCAAGTCTCTTGTTTTGAGGGTGCTCAATAATTGTCAACTTAAGACTACCATGCATTTTCTATTTTCTTATTCCTCTTTCTTTTTTATGACATGTCTTATCCAAGCAGGCATACTTCTTCCTTAGAAAATGAGCATCATTGAGAGTTTTGCCCCATCTTGTTTCTTTATTGTTTGCCTAAATCAGTGGTTCTCAACCTTCCTAAAGCCGCGACCTTTTAATACAGTTCCTCATGTTGTGGTGACCCCCCCAGCCATAAAATTATCTTCGTTGCGACTTCATCACTGTCATTTTGCTACTATTATGAATCGGGCAACCCCTGTAAAAGGGTCGTTCGACCCTCCAAGGGGTCGTGACCCCCAGGTTGAGAACCACTGACCTAAATAATATCTAGTCACTTAAGATTTTAATCTGCACAAGTAAAAATATCCATGTATTTTAGTCTAAAAAGCTGTCCTACACATGAATACCCAACAGTATTTTAATTCTATGCCACAGATTAAATTAATGATACTATAAATAGAATTGCCATATGCTTCAGGGGATTGTTTATAATATTCTCCAACAAAATAAAAATGTCTTTAAAGTAGACCAGGGATATATGTAAACCATAGATCTATGAATGGATTTTGAGTTTACACTTAATCTTAAACATTGCTTTAAGAACAATTAATTCTTATGACCTGGCGCTACTCAATATTTATACTTACGAAGAGATGATTGAAGACATAAATGTTATAATGTAATGAAAAATATGATGGTGCCTGTATTTCTGGGAAAAACAGCATCTGGGACAATAAAGACTTGTCTTTAAACAAGCAGTTATCTACATGAGATTTTTAGGCTTTCGGTATCTGACAATGCTTGGAAGCTATGCCGACGTTGGCCAAGTAGCTGTCTGGTAGATTGACACAGTGGCTGCATCAGTGGGGTTAGGCACAGGAACAGTTATAAGGAAGGCAGTGTTTTGTTCTGTTGTGCACAAGGCCGCTATGGTTCAGAGCCAATTGAATGATACCTAAGTGAGGCGTCAGCTAAGTCCACACAGAGGAAGAACACCAACCAGTATGCTCAAAGAATTGTTGTTAGGTGTCATCAGGTTGGTTCCGACCCATCATGACCCTATTCATAAGATGACTGCTACATCCTGCACAATCCTCACAATTATTCCTATGCTTGATCCCAATGTTGTAGCCACTGGTGTCAATTCATCTTCTTGAGTGCCTTCCTCTCTTCCACTGCCCCTTTACTTTATCAAACATCATATCCTTCTCCATGGGCTGCTCTTTCTGGTAACATGTCTAAATTGTGAAAGACAAAGTTTCACCATCCTTGCTTTAAGAAGCACTCTGGCTGTACTTTTTTTTTTAATTATTAAATATGTTTAATGGGGCTCTTATATCTCTTATCACAATCCATGCATTCATCCATTGTGTCAAGCACATTTGTACATATGCTGACATCATCATTTTCAAAGCATTTTCTTTCTATTTGAGCCATTGATATCAGCTCCTCATTTTCCCCCTTCCTCCCCCATCCACCCTCCCTCCTAGACCTTTGATAAGTTATATCTTACATCATCCTCTGTCACCCTTCACCCACTTTTCTGTTGTTCGTCCCCCTGGGAGGGGGTTATATGTTGATCCTTGTGATCAATTCCCCTTTTATCCCCCACACCTTCTCCTAATCTTCCTGGTATCTCTATTCTCATTGTTGGCCCTGAAGGGTTTATCTGTCCTGGATTCCCTGTGTTGCAGGCTCTTAACTGTAGCAGTGTGCATGTTCTGGTCTAATCCTATTTGTAAGGTAGAACTGAGGCCATGATAGTGGGGGGGAAGGAAGCACCAAAGAACTAGAGGAAAGCTGTGTGTTTTCATTGGTGCTATACTGCACCCTCGCTGGGTCATCTCTTCCTTGTGGCCCTTCTTTGAGGAGATGTCCAATGGTCTACAGATGGGCTTTGGGTCTCTACTCCATGCCACCAGCACCCCTTCATATTAGGCATGATTTTGTTCTGTGTCTTAGATGCCTGATTCCTTGTACTTCTTATGAGACAGATGTTTGTCTTTTGGGCAGTCCATGGTTATTTCAATATTTTCCCCTCAGCACCACAATTCAAGAGCACTG
This sequence comes from Echinops telfairi, assembly GCF_000313985.2. Classification (NCBI taxonomy): domain Eukaryota; kingdom Metazoa; phylum Chordata; class Mammalia; order Afrosoricida; family Tenrecidae; genus Echinops; species Echinops telfairi. The sequence goes on from NW_022103906.1 coordinate 65,870,219, forward strand.
ATTCTTCTTAGTTCTTCCTTATTCAATGTCTAACTTTCATATGCATATGGGACCATCGAAAATACTATTACTTCGGTCAGGTGGTCCTTAGTCCTCAAAGTATCATCCTTACTTTTCAATAGTCTATAAAGGTCGTATGGAGCCAATTTTCCCTTATTTACTTTACATTGAGCTGTAATCCACACTACAGATTGAAATATTTTACCTTCATCAGCACGTACCTGAGGTCCTTCTCCCTTTCAGCAAGTCAACTGTATATCACAGGTTGTTCATAAGTCTTACTCCAAACAAGATGCCACATTCTTCTTCATACAATCCATCTTCTCTGATTATTTGCTCAGCATAAAGAGTCAATATGATGAGAGGATACATATTTCCTGATTTTAAATCATGCCATTCCCTCTTGTTCATTTTACACTACCTCTTGATCCACGTACAAGTTATGCTTGAACAAATTATGTGTTCTGGATTCCCCCTTCTTCTCTAAGTTATCCATAATTTGTTATGATCCACATAATCACATGCCTTGTCACATCTTTCTAGTATTCTTTTTTCAGCCAAGATCCAATGTACTGCTTCAACTGTTGTTTGTGATCTTCAACAAATTTTACTTGCATGTGATATCAGTGGTATTGTTCTATAATTTGAGCATTGCATTGTGTCACCTTTCTTTGGAATGAGTACAATTATGGGTTTCTTCCAGTCAATTTGCCAAGTAGCTCTCATTCAAATTTCTTAGTATAAGACAAGTAAGTACTTCCAGTGTTTCATCAGCCTGTTAAAACATTTCAATTGGTATTGCATCGATTCTTGGAGCCTTGTTTTTGGCTCTTGCTTTCAATGAGACTTTGACTTCTTCCTTTAGCACAATTGGTTCTTGCTCAGCTTCAGTTTAGGCTTACTTATGAGCAATTGGTAGTCCGTTCCACAGTCAACCCCTGGCCTGGTTTTAGTGGCTGATATTGAGCTTCTCCAAAGTCTCTTCCCACAGATGTAGACTATTTTATTTCTGTGTATTCCATCTGGAGAAGTCCATGCACATAGTTGCAGTTTGAGTTTTTGAAAATATATATATATTTGTTATGAACAAGTCATTGGTTTTACAAAATTCTATCATGCAATCTGTAGCTTCATTTCTATCATCAAAACCATATTTTACAACTAGTGTTCCTTAATCTTTGTGTATAACTTTTGCATTTCAATCTTCAATAATTGTCAATGCACCTTGATTGCATGTTTGATCAATTTCAGATGGAAGGTATTTATATTCTTAAATTTCTTCATCACTAGCTATCATGGTTAGTGCATACATTTAAATAATAGTTGTAGATACTGGATTTCCTTGAAGGTAGATAGATATAACCCTATTACAGAAATCCTCATACTTCAAAATAGACATGGAGAGGTCCTTTCTGACAATGAGCACAATGCCGTTCCTCTTGATTGTGTCATTTCTGACATAGTAAGCCATATGATTTTCTGATTCAAAATGGCTGATATCATTCCATTTCAGCTCACTAAAGCCTAGACTGTCAATCTTTATGTGTTTCATCTCATTTTGTTTACCATTTCCAGTTATCTTCTTTTCATATTTTGTACATTCCAAGTTCCCATTAGTAGTAGATTTTGCAGCATTTCTTTTACTTTTTTTGTGCCCCAACAACTAATACAGATCCAGCAGACTCCATTCCCACAGGCTTCCCTCCGTTCATATTGCCATGGCTGACACTCCTTTGAGAACGTTCCTCTTCCTCAGTCACATTTTGTGGTAGTTACATAATCTGCTGTCAATTTGAGAGGATTAAGAGTGAAGGGGTGGGGTTTAGCCTGTCAATCAGGTCATTGCTTGATGACCTCATTTGGAGGCACTAAGGAGATAAATAGCCCACTGGAGGTGGAACACAGGCTGACTCCCTGGGAGTCATTGCAGCTGACAAGACACATGGCACTACTCTAGTGCCCTGAGCTGGAGGAGCCACGTGGAGACCCATGCCAGTGCTGAGATGCTTATAGTGCCACTGGATACACAAGAATTCCCACCCACTGGCCTGTGATCTTCCTGCAGCATCATTGCATGTGTTTCGTGAATCTGAAGAGGACTTTATAGATTGGTATCGGACATAGCGGCAATATCAAACTTATGGACTTGATCTGGACAGGGCTGGAATGTTTTCTTAATGTACAATTACTCTTTATATAAAGCTCTTTCTTATACACATATGAGTGTCAATGAATTTGTTTCTCGAGTGTACCCAGATTAACACACATTTCAAATGCCTTTCCACTCAAGGGGCCCATCCTCTGGCACAATGTCCAAAAATACTATTCCATTCACTAGGCCTTCAATATCTGACAATATTTCCATGCTCTTCCTAATTTTGCAGAGTAACTCCTCAGAAGCGGGCAGCTGATTTCTTCTTCATAGACTGGTCTATATCTGGAAGCTCTTTTGAAACCTTATCACTTTGGGTGACGCTGCTGGCATTTGAAATACCAGCTTCTAGCATCACAGCAACACCTAAGGCACTACAATAGGATGAAATGACAGGTAAATGATGATATCAAAGAATTATTAACAATAAAGTCCAAGATTGGGGAGGGCGGCTGCATCAGAACTTAAGTTTTGAGCACCTAATTGCAGAAGGCTGACAGTGAAAGCCCCAAATTCCTTTCCAAACCCTCATATGGATTAAGTCTCCATTGAATTCTCATTGACCAAGGATAGAAATAGTCTTGCTTGAGACAAAATGCAACAGAATGTGGATTACTGAAAATATCGTTAGAGTAAAATTTAATATTTTACCATTTGTTTTTCCCTTTATCCCATTTGCAATTTGGTTTTATTACATCCAGCTCTCTTTATTCTGCTTCAGTTGGTAGGTTTTTTTTTCATGTTTATTTTTTTACTTGAATTATTTTCTATATGGTACAGTATAAGTAAATCTATAGATATGACAACTAGATTAATAATTTCTTAATCTAAACAGTTTATTATAAGGGAGGTTGGGCAGAAATTAATAATAAAGGATACAAGAATAAAATTGTTCTAAAATTGATTGGGGGTTAAAAATGCACAATGTTTTAATGGCTATAAGATACACCATCATCAAAATGTACCAACATATGTTTACTCATATCCCCAGTTTAGGGAATTTTGATGTTTTAGAAATGTTACATATTTTAAAACTATAATAAGATCAGTATACATTGTGATATTAGTCTTGATTATTCCTTTATGGTATATCTTTCAAAGTAGGATTACTAGAGCAAATGATGTAAATATTAATATACCTTGATGTAAATTTTCAAAGAAGTTTCCAAAAGGACTAGATTTTACAGTAAGGTATGAGAAATTCCTTCCTTTAAGCAGCATTTATTATTATTATTCCCTTTAAATATCACCTAGAATTTTTATCTTGGTCAATTTTGACCTTTGAATATGCAAAATTATCTTGAGATTCGTGTCACATTATGTGAGATGACATAAATAAAAAGTAGTGGTTTTATTTAAATCACTGACAGTATCTACCTGTGGTTATCAAAATTAAAAATCAGAAACCCTCATTTCTAAAATCAAAGAACTTTAAAAGATATAGTTCTCCTCAGCAGTTTAGATTTTTTAAACTCTTCTTACCAAGTGATTATCTGTAAAATGTACTAATAAAAATGTACAGATGGAGAAAAAGTGAAGATATGGATTATTAAATTCAACTTTGCTCTTAACTTTGTTATTCACATTTTTTCTTTTTCATTACAATTCAGACTTTATAATGTTGATCTTCCTTGTAATTCATAGTATTTCTGTATATTTTGTGATTCTTCAACAAATTCTAGAAGAAACAAATTCTCTTAGTTGTGCTTTTATTTTTCAGAAAAAGAAGAGCTTTGAAAGACCTCAAACTTCAAGGTTAATTCCATTGACTAATCACTAGCCTATGATATTTTTCACTATAATTACAATATTTAGGAAATTCAGTGACAGTACCCAAAATATTTTTTGTCAGACTATATCAGAGTCAACATTTTTTACCACTGAGAAAATCGTGAAATATGTGCCTGTTTGCTGTAGAAATGAAAAGTTTTCTTTGTTTTTAGAGCATCTTAAGTGTGGTGTCAGACTACATAGAATCATAGATCAATACAGATCTCTGGATTTTAAGCTTCTACCACTGAAGATAGTTAAAGTTAGCCACTAAAGCTACAAATTCTATAATCTCTATGACTTGACTCTTGTGCCCCTGGAATTCCATGTCGGACTAATTATTTTGTTTGCTCTTGTCAGTCCGCCATCGGAAACATGTATTTCCAAAATCACAGGGAAATATGAATGGTGAGGAAGGCATACCTGTCTCAGCTCTATATGTGCTGCAATTGAAAATAGCACGCCATCCCTACCCTTACCTAATGATCAAATCATATAAAAGCCCAGGAAACACAGAGGAGCTAAGTGGAAATTTAGTGAACACTTGTTTTTCTACCACATATCCTAAATGAAGTGTGTGGGAGTTAGAAGTGTATAGTACATGGTGATTTGCTCAAGGGAAGCAAATGCAAGCAAGAGCCAGAAAGCCTTAGAAAATGGGTGTGATGAAAAGACCCCATTCATGTGGAAAAAGAATTGGAAACAAAATTAAATATGCAAAACAGTCTTCAAAACCACACAGAGGAATTCAGAATTGAAATTAGATGACATTTAAAGTTTGAGTAAAAAGCTGAAAACTATTGTTCAAGAATTATACTCTAAAAAGATATAAATCACTGAAACAGAAAACGAAAGAGTGATGTTACAGGGTCTTCAAGGCTTTTTTCCAAACAAGCAGCCATCTAAATGAAATGCCAACATGGACGAAGCACACCAACATCAGTGAGAGAAGGACTGTAAATCATATGATCTGAAGCCAAAGGAGGAAATGGTATCATTCCCTAAAATGGGAGCTTCTGGTTTGTAGAAGGTTATGGATGACAGACAGTGGGAGCCACACAGTAAAATTGGCCTCTGGTGATTTTCCTCTATCCAAAAGAAAGGGATGGGGAGAAACTGGTTACAAAGCAGAGCACATTTGGATAGATGATCACAAAGGATCAAGATGATAAATTTGACTTGAATGGTTAAAACCTTGTTAGTTGACCCCACCTCTGATGCATATTGGACCTGATCTGGTTTTCAACATTGCCTGTGTTTTTGTTTTTCATATTGGGATTTATCTAAGATGTATTTTGTCATGAGGGGTAACCAATTTTTTGTTTTATATTTTAACATGTTTCAGTATATGAAACCCAGGATTGATGAACCTACAGACACAGTAAGTCAAGGGGTGGAGTGCAATGTATGGTGGTGGGGAATAAAGGGGAAAGGATGTCAAGTAGTTAAGAGAATTTTTGAAACTGATTTATAGTAGCTATTGTACAATGCTGCTTGATGTAATTAAACTATGGAACCATATGATATCTGTATTAGCTCCCAGTAAAATGTTTTTTTTGGGAAAAAAAAAAGAAAGCAAGAAAAATGAAATAGAGTTGAGAATCCAGCAAAGACTTAAAGGTCCAGTCAGTGGAGAAGAAACAGTATCTTTAAAAACAGTGCTGGCAAACTGTCTATCCATATGCAGGAAAAATAAACACCAAGCACAAAAACTAACTCACAATGGAGGAGATACTTAAATATTAAAATTATACATTTCCTGTAATAAAACAATTCCTGGCTTAAAACTCCAAAACTCCCTGCAAGTCAGTAGATGACGACTTATAAGACAGGATAGAACTGACCATATTTTGTTTGTTTGTATACTGTGTAAATTTTAAGTGTAATTGTTTACTTGTTACACTTGCTACACCGTTGTTACACTATTGTTACTTGCTACACTGTTGTTACAGTGTAAATTATTACACTGGAGGAGAAAACCCAGACTTTCTCCTGAGGAGTAGCTATAGACCTTGTGGTCAACTGCCCAACTAGTAACCACTGCTGCTACCAGGACTTACAAAGAGGGAACTTTCTTTTCAAAATAAATACCCAATCAAACAAAACTTCAAAAATGCACTACTGTCAAGTCCATGATGATGCATGGTGAGCACATTGGATAGGATTGAACTTCCACTGTGGGTTTCTGAGACTACAACTCCTTACGCTCCTGAAATTCATCTTCCTTGTTCTCTGGAGGAGCTGCCAGCTGGTGGTTTTGAACTGCTGCCATTGCAAGTATGCCCAATGGATGGCCACTAGCCACCAGGGCTCCTCAAACAAAAGTAGAGGTACACAAATGGCAGAAGGTAAATTAGGGAACTGGGACCTCTTAAAAATTAAAAGCGCATGCTCACTCCAATATGCAAAAACTTAATCAGAAAACCTACAGTCTCAGGAACATCTCTGGCAACAATAGATGATAAGGCTTTAATCTCTAAAATGTATATAAAACGTCAACAACTCCGGAATACTTATAAACATTCTCTACAAAGTTAGACAAAGTATAGGAACACTTTCTGGAAAAGTGCATTCAGGTGACTAACAAACACATCAGAAGATGCTGGTTGGTACTCAGTCATTACAAAGATGCAAATCAAAACTACAATGCAACACTGGTTTATCCTTGAAAGGGTCACAACTGTCAAAAAACAGAAAGCAGCAATTTGGGGCAAAATTTTGGGGTAGATGAGCACTGGATATCATGCATTGCTGGTTGGATTGTTAAAGGGTTAAACTATTATGGAAAACATGATGGTTATTTTTCAAAAAGTTAGAAATAGGAATACCTTACAATCTAGCAACTACACTCCAACATATATATCCCACAGATATAAGAGCAGTGACAGGAATCAATATATTCACATCTATGCTCATTGCTGCATGATTTGCAATAGCAAATGAATGAAATAGCCTTGGTGTCTGTCAATGGGTGACTGGATCAGCAAGTTGTGGGACATACATACAATGGACTAGTGCACAACTCTAAGGCATCATGAAAAGTCCATGAGGCATCCGTTCCATGGATGAACCTCGTAGATATTATGAATCTAAACGACATTAATAGTGAAATGAATGAACCCCAAAAAGATAACTACCAACTGAAGGTTTAAGTTGTCAAATACAAAATTGGTGATCTGAAATGTAAACCCCACCTGATTCACAATAGAAAGTTTTTTAATTTGCCAAGCTAAATAGAGTTCCACTATAAAAATCAATAGTAGGTATACATACAGTAAGCAAAGTTCTTTGAATGGAAAAAAAATATGCATATAGATAGAAGAAAACTCAAATTCCTTAAAAAGTCAAACGTACTGAATTGAAAAAGAGCCGTGATGGTGGCACGGCGGGGTAGGTGTTGGATGGCTGACATCAAGGGGGGCAGCTCCCACACGCTAGCAGCTGCGTGGGAGCAAGATGCAGTTTTCCGCTTCCCTGAAGAGTTATAGTCTTGGTAAACCTATCAGAATGGCTATGAGGGATAGCCAATCTAATTGGAGTGAACTTGGGGTATGATTGAATTGTAAGACCTTAAATTATAGCCCTAAGGTATCCTTTGGACATGGAATGGAAGCTTTCTCTGCAGGTCATCCTTCAGCCAAATAATATAATGACTTATAAAATAAGCGATATCAACTGTGAGTAATATGCTCCCTCAAAAAAAACCAACTCTATATCACGCGATCAACATTTACCCAAAAGCAAAAGTAAGATGGTGCACCAGGGAAGGGAAGTGATGACGAAAAGTGAAGGAATGAAATGTAAATGATTAGAAATAGAATGAACACAATGGAATCAATGGCAATACTGACACATTATAAAAAATTGTAAACAAAGGTATGGAATTATTTGTATAAAAATGTTAAGATGAATATTTTCTGAGTAAACATTCACCTAAAGCACAATAAAATATTAATTTTTAGAAAATAATGAATTCTACTCTACCTATTTCCAAAAGGAGATGAACTAGCACACTTAATAAAATACGATAGCAATATTAGATGTCAAATTTAATGGACCAGTCTGCTTAATGGACCTAATGAATTTAAGGAAACAGAAGAAAGAGATGCTGGGCTACTCAGTCCTTAAAGCAGCAGCTGGGCAGTGATTGTTCAGCCATGCACAATGAGTTTGTTTCTTAATTTTCTTACTTAAAACTTAAAGGAAAGTAGACCCAGTTAAATGATGTTTAGTGTGTGTGTCCAAAGGAAATAACCTTTAACCAGATGTGTTACAATGCAAGTAGAGTCTGAGACAGACGACTGAAAGGCCAGGTGTGGGCGAGGGACTTGCAGGGAGAGCCCCAGAGAGAACAAAGCCACTGAGACGACCCCTGTACCATTACAAGACCACCCAAATGATCGAAGTAAGACAGCAGTTGTGATGCCCCATCACAGTAGAAAGCAGGCATGATGAGAAGCCCCACGGTTCTCTGAGGAGCATTGTTGTCCAAAGAAGAGAACACATCTCTGAAAAGGAAAGCAGGACCCTTCCCCAAGGACCACTGGAGTGAGCGCCTCTCCTGCAGCTCATCCCTTGTATTTCTGCCAAAGGCCCTGGCATCAACCCTGCTCAAAGGCCACCCACGCTGACCTTGACACCACGACTAGATACGGAGATGACGCATAGGGTAATTTAACTTACCATGACTAATGGCAGTGCTTGGGGGACCACCAAAGTTCATTCAGAAAACCACTATTCTGAAGGCAGCTGGGAAACCTTGGCGGTCATTCACAACCCCTTCCCTTCAAGTCATGGCACATTTACATCACTGCCATGGCTGCCATTCTAACGTCTTCGGAACAGTAGATGGCAGACTCTAATTGATAGATGGCCTTAGACTCTACAAAATGCATCCAATCTACATATGACTATTCTTACAGAAAAAAATAAGTAAAACTATTCTCTGAATACTATGGGGGCGAGGAAGTTTAAACACAAAAGTATTAATAGCAACAATAGCAATTCTCATCTTAAAGATTTTATAACAAATTAAATGACCGTTAAAGATCTGTAAGATAATAGTGTTATGGTGATACTTCTTGAAGTTTATTACCTCCCTTTTCAATCACCTAAAGCATTTTTGTATATGTTCCTATATGTGACCAAAATAATAATAATAATAAAATGTTATAGCACATGGTGTTAAGAAATGCATGTGCTGCATCAATAGGACTTATGAGAACTGACTTAATCTTTCTTGGCACTACTTCCATATAATAAAGAGAAAATCAAAATTTACGATTCATTCTACCAAGGAAATATGAACAACTAAATAATTAAAATTAATTATCACCACAATAACACCATCCTCCCAGTTACTTCTACCACCTTTCATTACTTCTCAATAATAATTAAGTCAACATAATTCATTCACAGATATTGACTCCCCATAATAATATAGGTAATATGGCTTTGTCCCTTGTATTAACTCTTGATAGTCCTCTGAGACACTGAGTTCTGGACTGTGGATCACTGAGTAACTAAATACGTTAAGCATGTTTAAGGCTCCTTTCAACAACAAAATAAGTAGCTTTCTACTAAATTTCTTGGCATAGGTTTGTGACTGATTCCAGCACTACATCAGCTTGTTAAAATACTTTCATCGATATTCAGTCAATCCCAGCACCTTGTATTTTGCTTATATCTTCAGTGCACTTTGGATTTCTTACTTCAGTACTAGCAAATTCAAAGCAACCAATCTCAGTCCATTTTTCAGCTCACTAATGCCTAGGACAAAGCTCTTTATGTGTTCTATTTCATTTTTGACAACTTCCCTTTTTCTTAATTCTTTGCATATTCCATGCTTCATTTATTAATAGATGCCTGAAGCTTTGCTCCATCCACATCATTAATGTCCACTCTGTTTTGAGGGGGCAGCCCTTCCTCAGTCATACTTTGAGTGCCTTCCATATTGAGACCTTCATCTTCCCACGCAATATCTGACAATCATCCACTGTTATTCATAAGGTTTTCAATGCATCATCCCTCAGAATGGACAGCCTAGTCATTATCCTAGACTGTTCCTAGTCTGGAAGCTCTGCTGAAACTTGTTTACCAGGGATGACCCAGGTGGGATTTGAAATACTCGTGGCATATCTTCCTGCATCTGAGCAACTTGCAATTTGCCACAGTAGGACAAACTAATGATGCTCTCTCACCCATAGGCTCTGCTGTATTGACATCAGTAAAGAGTTTTATAACCATGAATATTTTATGAGATACCTATCTGTAGAATATGAGATCATGATTCCGACAGCCATGTTTCCTCTCAATCAAGTACTAATTTCTAATATTCTTTTAGAATCCCTGGTGGCATAGTGGATTGCTAACGATGTGTTCAGCAGTTCAAAACCACCAGCTGTTTCAAAAAAGAATGATGAGGTTTTCAACTCCTGTAACTACTTACAGTCTCAGAAATCCATGAGAACAATTTTAATCTCTTCTACAGGTTCACTGTGATTGGAATCAACTGATGAGGGTGAGTTTGAATATTTTTTTTTAAGAATCTCTGAACTTGAGACTAACTCTGAAATTCTGCCACAGTTAATTGAGAATAACATAAATTGCACAGTAAGTGTTGTTTTATTCTCTTTTTTCCCTTTGTTAGCTCACTTGTTTCTTTTTAAAGTCAGTTTTGCTAATATCTTGAAAATAGAACAACGGGAACAACAAGTAAAAAATACAGCAGGACAGAGCACTTAGATAAATGCACTGGGCCTAATTTTGAAACCATCACTGGGAGGGATGAAGCACACTGCCAAACTGACCTTGAGGGTTCAAGCTGAGGCATATTGACAATTAAATTAATAACCACCTCGACTTTTTGAACCCTCTATTGTTCCGTTCATAACTTTTGACAGCTTCTTTGTAAGCATCACAATCTGTAATTTTCTAAACTATAAGCCAAGGATCATGAACACAAAGTGTCTACTAAAATCTGTTTGAATCAACAAACAGTTCATTCAAGAAGAACATTCAAAAGAAAAGTTCAAGGTGGATGTCAGGACTTTCATTTCCGAATTTCATATATAAATGATCTAAAGTCATCCTTGGTTTCATTTTTTAAAATCTCACTAACCAACGGAGATTTTATTGTCTTTCTCCAAATTGCTAATGGCCAAAATAGTACCAACATGGTAGAATGAAAACAATAAATAAAAATATCTTGTTATATTGATGCAGAGCAATGTAAGTTTACAGTGATCTCCGGGACCATCATACTTGCTAACATCCCTCTAGTATCTCAGCATTGATGGACTGCTGTAATTGACCATTCAATTCTAATCTTCCCAAATGGTAGTTGTGCTGGCACTAAACTTCTCAACCAATGAAGAAACAAGTTCTTCTCCAGTGAGAAGCAGTTTGCCAACCTTCATTAAAACAACAACCCTTCTCTCCAATCAGTTAGAAATAAACTCAGAGGCAAGCGAATTTTGGGAATAATGAGGGCAACAAATGTATAGATGTGTTTTATACAATTGATCTATGTATTGTGATGAATTGTATGAACCCCAATAAATTGATTTAAAAAAAAAAACTCACTTGTAAAACATATTTTTTCATTCATATTTTCAATCTGTGTGCTATAAGTATGTATATTTGCAACAAATAGACCTAATATATTATTGTATACCTAATATTTATATTCAAATAAATATAATACTGGTCCTAGTTGAATTTTTAAGTCTTTAATAAATAGACATTACACTATACCCTGTGTGTATAGTCAATACGCATATGTGTGAGAAAAAACAGTTCTCATGCATGATGGAGAGTTATGGACTCAGTTTCTGCAATAAATAAAACAGGTATATTTTTCACATCTACGCATTTCCCAAGAAACCCTTATTTCTATTACCTAGAGTTTCATCAATTTATTTCAAGTTTGTAGACTACACAGTTGGTACTGTGTGTGTGTGTGTGAGTGTGTGTGTATGTAGACACAAGTATTACAACCCAACAGAAATACGAGTGTAAAGCAAAGTATTACTACTAAGATTCCGGTTCATACATGTATGGGTTTATTCCAAAGAAAATTTGTGTAAACGTGCCTCTTTGATCTGTGAATGGCTGCTGACAAGTTCCTTCAGTAATATGCTTTTGTTAGGGGGCTTTCAAATAATAAAACAAAAAAAATCCAGTCAAAAAAAATGATTCCTAAGGAATCTGCTATACTTGTCAAATGCAAGTGACGATGTTATGGAGCCTGCTTTTGGGAGCTCCAAAGGGGTAAATCTTGACAGATTTCCTCACCTAACAATCATGGATGCTTATTGGGGAGAAGTTTTTACAGGTTGGAAACTGAATTGTTGGTGAGAAAAAGGCCAGGAAATTTGGGCCAAGATCTTTGGATTTTGTTTTTTTACTGTCCCAGTAATGAATTTGCTCCTTCTTTGCAGCGCTCCAACAGCTGTCCATTGAGATTTTGATGTGAAATTTTATCCCGTCCACCTTACTGCCCAAATCTTGCCTGCTTCAGAATTCTTTGTAATCAGAAATTCAAATGTTTCAAAGGAGCATGATTTGAAGCTTTTGATGATGCCAAAACTGCCATTTGGAGGTGGTGTAAATCAAATAGTACTGAATTTCTAAGGAAGAGTCAAATAAATGGAATTACCACCTTCACACGTGTGTAAAGTTATAAGGAGTTCCACACTTTGATATATATTTTGTTGTTTTTGTTTAATAAAAGTTTCTCTAGTTTTTGTGGCAATACCTTTTGATTTACTTCTTAATGCAACTAGTAAATATTTTTTCCTTAGAATAGTCCAAATATATTTACATATTAATCAGACAGAGACTGTCTAACTAATCTTATTCTGCCTGCCAACTCTTTTTCCATAATGTGCTCAATAAAACCTGGCATTTGGGTACAGATTGTAGATCATGCAGAAGATAACAGATGAGCTTATCAGCTATTTTACAATTGGACGGGTAAATGTATTGATAAAACTGTACAACATGAACTAACCTGACTTTAGTTAATAACATCTGACTGTATCCCTTTTCTACTAGCTTCCTCTTTGTAATATTCCTTAAGGCACAGTGTAACTAATGACTTCCGTAACATTAAAACAATGGGCATTGTTTAAAAGGCTCAGGCATTTTCTTTTCCACAAACTTAGAAATGACTTGTTTTAAATTTAGTTCTTTAACCTCTAATATATTTTCCTTATAACCTCTTCATGAATCCCATTTGCACAAAATGTGCTTGTTGTGCCATCTACAGGACATTTCTAGAAAATAGCTCAATGAAGTAAATCAGAATTTTAATATCTTTTAATTTTTGTTGTTTTTATTAAAGTCAGTTATATTTGTTTAAATATCCAAGTTATTTTAAATTATGCAATGTTTGGTGAAATTTGTTAAAGTGACTTATAGGTTCCGAAGCACATACCTATTCTCTAAATTGGTACTTGCAGCATTCCTGTGAGGTAGATGGGAAATAGGCTCTGCATCTTTTTAAAGATGAGGAAATTCAGGCTTACAGACATAGAGCAGTAAGTAGGTTTTCAAAAATTATAAATTTGCTGAATCTTGTAGTCATGAGTCAAGCCTATCTATTGTATTACAATGACCATTTTTTTCAACTACAGGCATGGTTAATATAATCTTTATAGTCAATAACAAAAATTGTCTATTTCCTAATTGCTTCCTATCTTTGTTTGATTATTTCTTAAAACATCTATACTGACTGTCGGAATGATTCTTGGATATGATGAGAACTAGACATTTTTTTAGTAGCTTTAAATCTTTCATCATTCCTGAAATTTATTTGATTAATAAGCCTTCATTGAAACAAGGACCTATCTCATCAAAACTTTCAGTAGAATCATACAAATCAGCTAGCATGTCTACAATGATACAACCAGAATATGTGAATATAAGTTTGATGTTCTTATAGTTCTATGTTAACCTAAACAGAACACAAAAGATGATTTAGTAATATGTGGTGTAGCCATATGTCCTAGCTTGCCTGGGATTATAGTAATTAATTACTAGTGGAGCACCTTTTCACATGAAATGCGTCCCTGTATGGGCATTTAAAGGGTCACCGGAATGGTGGATAATGTTAAATGGTACATCCCATCCAATGGCAACAACTACTTGCCGACTGTGGAAGTAAGACCAGTAAGAGGACCACAGTGAAAACATGAATCTTATTAGATATTCACTCATCTTTCATGCATCCTGGAACATACATTAAGTTTACAATTAGAAGAAAGAGGCTTTAATACTGGTTGATTCTTTTACCTTGTTGGTTTATTTATATACTCTCCAGGTCTTCACGTCCTCCTGTTAGCAATGGCAGATTACCTGATGTGCAAAATTAACACTGGTTTGCTGGTTTTCATTTGCTAATCCTTAATAAACAATTTCCATTTTCCCCACCACATCCAAGATTCTTCTTGTAGGTCTATCTGGGCTCTCTCGCTCTCCCCACCCTACCTCCTTTGCTACAGAATCAAAGCCTCTGTTAAATTTGCAGCGTATCCCATAACCACGGTAAGAATAGATTTCCTTGTGCTTCCTGACAGATTGGTAGTGAATTTTCACAGTTTTTTTTTAACCCATTGAAGGCTTACACTGTTGTAAACGGTTTCACAAGTTTTCACCACGTATGGTCAAAAATACGTTAGACTTTTCAATACAAATTAGCAAGTCAGCACAGGTGAACCTGTGAGTTACCTAGCTTACTGGGTAATCCATCCCTGAGTATGAGAAAAATAATGCACCTGCCCAGAATTCGTATAAGGACTGACTAAGGCAGCCTTGTGGAATGAACTAGGATGGCCCTTGGTGGTCATGTATTGACAAATAAGCGTTCATTATACATCTGTTAAGTTTCTTAGGTTTCCAGAGCTGTCCTGGATATGAATGATATAAAATAAGTAGTCGTATTTAGTGGATTTTAAGTAACAGAGAATGCACTATTTTTATAAGATGAAATTTTCTTTCTTTAACCTAATCAGACATAACTATTTCTTCACCATCAATAATTCTCACCAATATATCAGCAGAATGTGACTTCCTGGTGAGAAAGAAGGGTTAAAGCCCCTTGTGGTTAAACTGACTTCAAGGATTGCTGCTTTCATGAACTGTCTCAAAAGGGATGACGTCTTCAGAGAGCGATGGTCCCTAAAGTCATGAATCACACGCTCACCTTGAAAGCTCAGTTTGCCTTTGCCTGTGTTATTTTCCGTTACAGTGGAGTAGGTTCTCACTGAAGGCAAGGAACGTCAGTGTGCAGCCAGAAAAGAATGCAGCCCAGTCGTGTGCAATCTCCTCGCTCCTTACTCAAGAGTCCATCCTTGAGGCTCTGGTGTGAATCCATCTCATTGGCAGCTTTCCTCTACGTCACTGACCCTCTACTTAACCAAACATAATGTCCCTTTCTAGTGATCGATCTTTCCTGATGGCGGGTCAAAATAAGTAAGACAAGGTCTCCCCGTTCTTCTCTCTGAGAAGCATGGCGAGTGTAAGAGATATAAATTTACATTGGTGCAAATGGAAATATCATTTAGACACATATGCTTATCATGATAAGTAACACTGGTGGCACTGTGGGTTAAGCATTGGGTTGCTAATTTCAAGGCTAAAGGTTCAAACCACCAGCCACTCTGTAGACAAAGATGAGGCTGCCTGCTCCCATAAAGATATACTCAGAAATACTACATAGGGCCTCTATGAGTGAGAACTGCCCCGACGTCAGTGGATTTTTTGGGTTTGGTATGCAATTATATTGTAGTACACAAATGCATTACGTAGATGTAAAAATCAACAAAAGATTGATGAGATTTCTAAAACTCTCAAGCCCATATCATAAGTTTTTCAATAATAATCCTTACCATCGACAATAACATTTTTCTTCAGTGGCTCCCAAGGAAACCAGAATGAAACCTTCCAGATCAACCAAGCAGAGCAGGCGTCCAGGCAGTTGTAACCCTAACCCACAGCACGCGACCAAACAGAGTCAAGCTGGCTCGTCAATCGGCCAGAAGCAGACGGGCTAGCCTTGTGCCTGGATAGCAGCTAATGCGTGGTAAGGGCGAAGCATCTGGTTGGTAGCCAAGCACTTAAACCTCGGTGCCACCAGGGATTCCCCCCGCCCCCCAATTCATATGCATTATCACAGAAAATAAGGATGGAAACAGCTGTTTAGATAAATCAATGCTTATATTTACCATACCACTGAACCCTGATCATCTGTCCTGTGTTTCATACTAACTAGTCTACTCCAGTCCATTCTGTTCAATATTCTTCTCTGTTTTATCTCTTTCTTTAGTTAAAGCAAACAAAGAAGGATGGTTGGTTTAATCAACAATGTTGATTCCTGATTTCCTGCCCCCAGGTGAAAATGCACTATGTCAGAGTACGGCAGCAGCTTCCTCCGGTCTTCTAGGGTGGAAGGCAAGAAAAAGTGGGTTGTTAGTTCTCCGAAAGGGGAAACGGCCTTGGAAGAGGCCAAGGGAGCTTCAGAGACTGAAAGGCAAAACCTGCAGGCCTTCTCCCTGTTTGCACACAGATGTCTGGTGCCCTTGTGGGGGAGTCTCATGCTCCAGAGCCAAGCATCCTGGGGAGATTGCTGTACAGAGACTGATTCAATTAGCATTCACATTTTAAAAATTGTAAATGAGGAAAGCATGAGGCCCACACAGTGAGGTCACCCATGGAAAGCAAGCAACAATGAAACAATTCTTTCCAGGAAAAACCTTTTCTTATCACACACCACAACTAATGTAGGGCACGCTACAGTGTATTCAACAGAATTTTATGCATTTATTTATTTTGATGCTGTTTCCAAAGAGATTTGAGGGACTCTAAGAGAAATGATAGAATCTCAAGGGGAGCTAGATTTGTTTCTTTGCTTCTGCGTTTGCTTGCCGGCTCGTTTCAAGCGGACTTGGGAATTAAGTGCATAAGTAAGCAAATACTTGGTACCATAGACGAGGTGATTGAACGGTGGTATTCTAAAATGCACAAGAATAATAAATTGCTGATTCCAAATCTTTATATTCAGGCAGGCTTTTTGTTGTTGTTGTTTGTTTTTATGAGAGCCAGTTGCAGTCAGCCAAGATATTTACCATCTGAATAAAGACAAATTTGAGGTGATCTTTTTTCTTGTTCTGAGCAAAGAGCAGAGCCCTGTGTGAAGGATAAGCATGCATCACTTTATTCTTAGAGTTGGATTTCAATTTAAAATAGCAACAGGAGGAAATATTCATGGATTCGTTGGTTCGAAATATATCTTGGGTTGGTACTCTAATCCAGACACTGTTTAAGATACTTTGATTATGTAAGGGAACACATAACAACAAAACCACCTACCTTTGTGGATTTTGAAGATTAGAGGGGGACTCCTCAATACACAGGACACAGGATAGGAAAAAGAGGGAAAAAAGGAAAACAGCGTAGCGTCTGCCATCAAGACAATGCTGGCTGATGCCAACCCCGCGTGGGCCCAAGCAGAGGTGTGTTCAGAGGGGTTCTGTGATGTGCCTTCTGGAAGCAGCCTGCCAGGTCTCTCTGCTGGGCCTTCAGGCTAACGTGGAACTAGGCAGCCATTTGAACCACTCAGGTAAGCAAGCTATACGACGTATTCAAAGGTCATCAAGGAAGCAAAGGATGGAGAGGCATAACACAGGGAAATGGGGATCAGTTGAGGAGAGTGTAGATTCCATTTGAGAAGCCATCCAGAGAGGGACCAGTGATTGAAAGTAGATGCAGACAAAATGGATTTCTAAAGAGTATTGCAGATCCTTTTGAAGTGACTATGTCACCAAACCAGGTGACCGATTTCCCTGGCAAATGATAGATTTAAGGGTGGCTTAAATAAGTTAACACACTTTCTTCCAGAACCAACTGTGAGTGCTCTCAAAAGTTGTTAAGTGTTATTTTAATACATCAAATAAAATGTTTTAGTTAAAAAGCAACATGGGAGCTTTTTTCAAATGTCATTTTGAGAAGGAACATTAGTACAATTTTCTGGTAACCTATGGCATCAAAATATTATGATATAGAATTACAGTTTCTTAAAAAGATAATGTTCTGCGGCAGAAAGAAGTGGAAGTCTGCTCCTGTGAAGAGTCGCAGTCATGGCTCTGTACCAGGCAGCTCTGCTCCACTTTACAGCTCATTTATACTACGGGTGCAAATCCACCAACCACATTCAGTTCTCATGTGAGGAGATGAGAGTGTATTGTTAAGCTCCTTGTACCTCAGTGACAATAGCTAGGCACAAAAAATGGTTAAATATAGATAAAGCAGTGATTTAAATATAGATAAACAAATGAATTTGAACCCTATGCTTTCACTTGGAGAATTTGATAATAACTTTGGATTGCTGGCTCTACTGCCAGTATTAAATGCCTTTGAAGAAATGATAAAGCATTCTTTGAATATTCAATAATTTTATGAGTTAGATATATCATTGATTCCACATGTTGGCTTCCAATGTTTGGTTTTATATAAGAAAACAGGGCTATCTGAAATATCTCATTTACCGTAAACTTAAAAGAATTATAAATTCACCATTTCATTGTTTACATCCATTATACTCAACAATGTCCCTGGTGGTCTCTATATTAAAAAGGTAAACTAGACTATATATCATAAACACACACACACACACACAAACAAACAAACCAAACCGATGCCTTGAAATTGATTGTAATCTCCATTATCTTTCCTTAACAAAGAGTTTGAATTTTTCCCCCTTTTAATGGACTTCAGCCTTACAAGCAATGACTTATGAACAAAGGAGCATTAACTTTTTGTATGGTGGTTTTTTTTAATATCTTACTATTTATTTTTTTATTAAAAGGGTCATTTTATTGGGGGCTCTTACAACTTTTGTTACAATCCATACATCAATTATATCAGGCACATTTGTACATATGTTGGCATCCTTTTCTAGACATTTACTTTTTTTTTTAAACCATTTTATTTGGGGCTCATACAGCTCTTACCACAATCAATACATGAATCCATTGTATCAAGCACATTTGTACATTTGTTGCCATCATCATTTTCAAAACATTTTCTTTCTACTTGAGCCCTTGGTAGCAGCTGCTCTTCCCCTCCACCACCACCCCACCTCCAAACCCTTGATAATTTATAAATTATTATTTTTTAATGTCTTACACTGACCAATGTCTCCCTTCACCCAATTTTCTGTTGCCTGACCCCAGGGAGGGGATTAGTAGATCATTGTGATCGGTTTCCCCTTTGTGCCTCCACCTTCCCCTTCCCCTCCTGGTATCGCTACTCTCAATATTGGTCCTGAGGGGTTTATCTGTCCTGGATTCCCTGTGCTTCCAGCTCCTATCTGTACCAGTGTACATCCTCTGGTCCAGCTGGATTTGTAAGGTAGAATTGGGATCATGATAGCTGGGGCGTTGTGATGGGGAATGGGGAACCATTAAAGAACTAGAGGAAAGTTGTGTTTCATCAGTGCTATACTGCACGCTGACTGGCTCATTTCTTCCTTGTGACCCTTCTGTAAGGGGATGTCCAATTGTCTACAGATGGGCTTTGGGTCTCCACTCTGCATTCCCCCTCATTCATATTGATATGATTTTTTTGTTCTGGGTCTTTGATGCCTCATGATCACACAGGCTGGTATAGGAGCATTAACTTTTACTTTGACTATCAACATCTATTAACTCAATGTATACTTTAATGCAAGGTCGGCCAATGTTAGGCCATTGGCCAAATCCTGATCACTGTCTGTGTAAATAAAATTTTATTTATTCATATTTGGGCAGGGAGAAAAATTATTTATGAGACTGATGACTTAAGAAGGCAGAGGGTATGCTTCCTCAAATAAATGAGGGGTTTTTATACATATGAGAAAGGAGAGAGGTTTAGGAAAGAAAGAGTAATAATCTTGTAACTAAATTATAGTCTTAGAAAGTTATTCTACAGCTTTGCTGAAAGTTAGAAAGACTTGAATCACTTATTGATGAAAATTAAGGATTACAACCTTCCTTGTGCATTACAACTCAGGAGGAAGGGAAGGGGAGGGGGGAAAAAAGGAAAATGAGCTGATTCCAGGAACCTAAGAGGCAAGCGAATTTTGGGAATAATGAGGGCAACAAATGTATTGATGTGTTTTATATAATTGATCTATGTATTGTGATGAATTGTATGAGCCCCAATAAATTGATTAAAAAGAAAACAAAAAAAATCTCTCAACTGTACCAATACGTAAGCTGATGATAAACAGGAAAAATTGAAGTTGTCGAGGATTTCACCTTGCTTGAATCCACAATCAATGCTCATGGAAACAGCAGTCAAGAGACTAAATGACAAATTGCATTAAATAAACCTGCCGCACCAGAGCTCTTTAACGTGTTGAAAAGAAAGCAGTCACTTCGAGGACTAAATAAGCTGAAGCTATCTCAAGTGATGGTATTTTCAATTGCCTCAAATGTTTGTGAAAGTTGGATATTGAATTAGGAACACCAAAGAAAAATGAATGCCTTTGAATTATGGTGCCAGAGAAGAATATGGAATGCACCACGTGCTGCCAAGAGAGCAGAGAGCAACAGGTGTGTCTTAGAAGAAGTAAAGCCAGAATGCTCTTTTCAAGCAAGATGGCAAGACTTCATCACATGTACTCTGGACATATTTTAAGGAGAGACTAGTTCCTAGAAAAGGATATTATGCTTGTTAAACTAGAAGAACAGTGTTATAAAAAAAGGGAAGACTTGATGTGATGTGTGATAGTTACACAATTTCATGTCAACTTGATAAATAGGTCTAGGGGTGGAGTCTAGCCTGTCCATCAGGTGACAGCCTGATGATGCTTCCTTGTGGGCAGGGCCTGCTCATGAGGATCCTGGGAACTTCCTATCTTTCTCCCTGGAGATGGGCCATACTTTCTTTCTTGGCTTCACCTTCCTATTGAGAAGCCACCTCAGAGAGTTGGAGGGGCATCACGCCAGCGCTGAGATGCTTCCACTGCCCCTGGATCCACAAGACTTTTCACCCACTGGCCTGTGATCCTCCTGCATTCAGCATCATTACCTATGCTGCGTGAGTCTGAAGAAGAATTTATGGACTAATATCAGACATATGGGCTAATATCAGAATTATGGATTGGATCTGGACTGGCTTGATTTTTTTTTCAATATACAATTGCTCTTTGATATAAAGTTCTCTCTTACACAAATATATGAGTGTCCCTGGATTTGTTTCTCTTGTCAACCCGGACTAACACAAAATGTGTTGACCCATGGCTGCACAGATGAGCTCGAGCATACAACAATTGTGAGGATGATGCAGGACTGGGCAATATTTTGTACATAGTGTCACTATGAGTCAGAATTGACTTGAAGGCACTTAACAAGTTTTAGAGTGTTGTATTGGTTACAATCTGCATTGTAATTATTTAACATCTGGATTGTAATTATTAAACAATGATATTGTAAAGAGCTTGGGAAAGGGTATTATACCTCCTTCCCATACCCTCCTCCATTGGTCTGCATCCATGTAAATAAAGTTTTGTTGGAACACATCCATGATTATTTGTTTATGTTTTGTCTTTGGAAGCTTTCTCACAAGAGCCCAGTTAAACATTGTGCTAGGGACTAGATGTCCTGTAAAACCTAACATATTTACTATCTGGTCCTTCATAAAAGAACTTTGTCAGCCTCTGCCTTAATCTATCAAAATCTAAATCATTCCTTATTTCATTCTACATGCCATTCTGACTGCTCAATTGATGGGCAAGATGGGGAAACTAAGTAGCAGTGGAGAGAGCAATAGCATGTCTTCTGAGGTTACCCAAAACTCCAATCCCCCAGCCATCAGTTTGGTTGCACCTCATTGCAAACCTCTAGGTCAGAGGGGCAAAAAGTGGTTATGCAATCAGCTGCTAACCTCAAGTTATGTGGTTCAAAACTACCAGCCACACTGTGGTAGAAGAGGAAGTTGTCTACTCCACAGAGACTGTAACTGTTTAGAGAAATAGAAACCCTCCTCATTCTCCCAAGGAGGGGCTGGTGGTTTCCAATGACGTAACTTGTGGTTGGCAACCCGCTGCAGAACCACTTTGCTGATCTGGCTGGCTAAGAGCTCACATCACAGATGATCAAGTGCAACCTGAAAGTCTCAGAACAAAGTATACCAATTATTCTGAGTGTAATGTTGATGGAGCCAAGGACATTTTTACTTCAGAATAACTCATTTATAGTTTAGAAAATGGACATTTACCCAACTAGTTTTTGAATTCTGTAAGTGCATTCCCACTCCTTGGAATAGCCAGATCATTGATGAGAATTAGGCCGTTGGTTTTAAATTTGAAAAAAATCAGTTTTGGAAAAAAAAAGCAACTTAATTTTTGAAAAAAAAAAAAAGGACTGAAAACATCAGTTTACTAGCCCCTATTTTGACTTTTTAAACATAGTTTAATGCAGTTTTTTAGTGGAGCTTTTAAAAACTGTAGACAATAAATGTGTTTTGTAAAAATGTTGTCCATAAAACAAGGTGGGCCATCTACAAAAGCCAAGTCAAACACACACACACACACACACATACACACACACATACACACACACATATATACACATACACACTAGTGGATTATATGACAATAAATGTGGGGTTTAATTTGCTTTCTATTTTGTTTTGCTTGGGTTTTACTCAGTTTTTGATATTTATTTTTTAATTGAGAAGTGTTTTAATTTATAAGCTCATAGATGGCAGAGAACTGCTTTAACCTGTTTATGTATCACTTGTTGTCTGTACAGGGGCTGGCATATAACCAATACTCAATAAATATTTGTCCAGTAAATGGTTCTATTAATGAATAAGCATTCCATTTAATTCACACTTTAAATATATTTTGAGTTTGATAAAGTCCTATTTTAACCTTATTTTGTTGCTGGATATTTTAAAAATATGATGATGTACTTGTAGAAAGGTGCTAATTGAAAAAGACCTGCTTTCAACTTTGTCAAGTTAGTTATTCCTATTTGAATTTCTTAACAACTGATTTTCCCACATTTGCTAGGTATATATACATACTGCTGACAAATGAAATTCACATTCAAAATTTCTCTTACACACTTGAATGTATAAGATCCACACATGTGTTTTCATTATTCAAAAATATCTGATGAACTACATTTAGGAGCTTATTTGACTAAAAATACCAAAACAGCTATATCACTTAATATTCTTTACTCTTGTTTGAGAACAAATATCTGTATTTTTAAAAGAGAACAATGTTTAAATATTTCTAGAAAACTCGTTAAAAATATAACAATAGAAACATATTTATCAATGAACTAATCTTTACATTTTCTCATATTGTTAAGCACATGCTTGAGTGGTAGCTTCAGGCTTTCTTTAAAACAATTCTTAAGATGAGTTTTAGGAAGGCTTTGTGTGTATGTGCGGTATTTGAACGGTGGCGACAATATTATGAAGAAGAGGAGCGATGAGGCCCCTTCCAGTTAGACTGTGGCATTGCGTTAGAGAGTTGTATTTATCCTAGTTTGCTTTTTTTAAATCTGAGAAATAGAAAACTTTTAGTTCAACCGTAGGAAATCACAATAAAGATATTTTTCAACTTATGATTTGTACTAGAGTTTGAATGTTGAAAATGAGCCAATTTTCCTTGTCACTGAGGTGCTAACCAAAGGAGCTGTGGTGGTGTTATGGACAAGGTTTTTGGTTGCACATAGAAAGGTTGGCTGTTCAAATCTTCTACCCACTCTGCCAGAGGCAAATAAGGCTGTCTTCACCCACAGAAATTTAAGTCTCAGAAATCCTGCGTAGGATCATTATGTGTAGAGACTGGATTTGGGGTTTGCATTCTACCAAGCTTTGCATTCTACTAAGATACATTTTCTATTAAGAATCTGAGCTCTCTTTCCCACATTTCCTCTCAAGAAAGTTCAATTCTTAAAAAGCCTAAAGGAGCCCATTTAGTTTGGTTGATGTCAGACCTAAGTAATGACAAAGAATAGCTTTCTTAATAGTGATATTTAACAAATAAACTTTTTTCACAAGCAAGTCAATAGTATAATGAGAAATGTTTCTCTCGCATTGAAATATGGATCCAAAGCTGCTTGAGACTAACTAGGAAATATATTACTTAAATATGTATTATAAAAAGGCTGATGCAGTCAAGTTGATGTCTAATTTAATTGAGTTATTGATTTTGAAAAGCAATTTTGTATCAAGAACTGCCATCATTCAAAACCAAATTTTATGCCTTGAAGGAACTTCTACCATTTTCTTTCACAAGCTGTTGATGGTTAGGAAGAGCAGAAAAGAACTGTCACTACTACTGAGAGCATATTTGTTCAAACAATGTTTTGTTACATCTGATAAAAGGCTGTAGCTGAAGAGATTTTTATGAACTTCAATAAGTGTCACTTTTTCCTAACAAAGACACCAGAACCACCAATTAGTTCTTCCAAATATAGTCCGTGTGCTACCAGGGAGTTCTGTAAGGATATAAGCATGATGATGGGAACCAGTGGGGGTGGCAGTTAGGAAACCTACCTGGGAATACTTATCAGGAAGGTTTCCGACATCAGGGCTTTCGAGCCTGGATAACAAGCCTGACAGGACGGCACATCATGGTCTATGGATTATTTACTCAGCATGCGATCACTAGCTGGAGCAAAAGAGGGGAGAAAGCAAAGGAGTTTGAAGTTTAGCTAAAGTTTACAAGAGAAAGTGGGCCAAAGAGCTATACTCCTGCTGTCAAAAAAAAAGCAAAGCTCACTGCTGAAACTGTGGCAGAGGCTGAGAATCAGAGGGGCTGGCTGGAAGATCTAAAGACTTTTGAACAGCAAATGGCCCTAAGCACTATTCCACACATTTGCCTCCCCGGTTGAAAGTTTGTGGGAGATTAGTATTGGGCACGTTTCCAACAACGGGATGTTTTCACAAAATGAAAGTATTTGGCAAGCAGGGCGATTGGGGGAAAAATTTGGAGCAAGCGTCTGGCTTCTGCATGCTATAAATACTGTCATCAACCACAGAGGCAGGGAGCAGGGAAATGTTCATTTTCCTTATCACAGCTTTTTAAAGAAAGGAAGGTGAAAAGCTCATTTCTCCAAAGGCCTTTGTCAGAGAAGCCAAGCAATAACTGTTGAAACATATCTGGTCCAAAAAAATCCATCTGGGTCATTCCTGCAACACAGATCATGAGTTTGCCACAGTGTGTAGTAAAGTTGCTTAACGTCTATTGATAGGCTCATAATTTGTGAAAATGTAAGAAGCATTTTAGCATAAACTGAACTCACTGCCCCCGAGTCAGCCAGGGTAGAACTGCCCCTGTGAGATTATGAGACTGTAACTCTTTTAGGGAGTGGAAAGCCCATCTTTCTCCAGAGCAGTGGCTGGGACTTTCGAACTGCTGACCTTGCAGATTGCAGCCCAAGGCATAAATATTGGAACCAGAGCTCTTTAGTCTAAAGTCTAAGGCCATGTTCGTATCATCTAGAGCAGGAAGTAATGACGCTTTGTCAACCTTTGCCTCAGTACATGTCAAGACGTTTATTAAGGGCTTAAATCACACCTACATTTTAAAAGAGTATCGTCAAATATCACACAAAACAGCTCTTGCAAACAGAGGAAATGCTATGCCTCCTTTCAACTTTTGTGTTTCTGGACTTTTCAACTACGGTCCCAGAGCTATATTTCTGATATAACAGGAGCATGGGGATATCTACTAAGCCACGGCCGTGCTGCTATTGGACGTTCATAGCATCTATTTCCCTGGATTCCTGTTATGATGATCTTCTCAAGGTCATGGGAGTCCCCCAGATACAGGACGATCGAAATGTCCATGTTCATCTCATCTACTAAGATCAAACAAAGCTCCAAATAAAAATAAAGGAATAAGAAAGTGAAATCATTAAAAAAAATAATGTGTGCTATGACAGAGTAAAAAAAAAAAAAGATACTTTTAAAATAACTAAATAGAGAATTACTGCTTTCTATTTAAAAACTAAAATTAAAATGGCTTTCTCAATGGCAACTGGTAATTTAAACACACATTCAAATATGGTCCATTTTGGAAATTTCTCCAAACCATCTCTTTGAATATTAGGATCTGTCTTAAATAACAAGTATAAAAGATAAAGATACTAATGGAAATGTTTCTAAGTAAAACACTATAAATTAAATTTTCAGCATGAACTTCTCACATGTTCTAATATGCTAGAATTAAAATCAATATTTTCTTAATTTTTATTGGATGGTATAAATAATTACATTCAATATCCCAACACAATATATTGGTATATTGTACCTCCTAAACTCTCTAGCTTTACAGAGCACATAATGCCCTTTTCAGCCTAGTTTTTCCTATTTTATCTGACTTGCAAGCCATTCATTTGTTCAGAAAATATTTGAACACCTAAGAACACTTCAGGCATCTCAGAGTTCCTTTTTAAGCACTTTTATTAAAATACCAAAGAAATGCATTACCTAAACCAAATAAAAATGAAGGTATGTAAGAAGAATGGAAACAAGTTTGGGGCAATTTTTAGTAGACTGAAAATTTCTAAGATAATTCTCTATTTTAACAGACAATTACTGAATGTTAGCTCTTTTAGAATTAGATATATGCATATTTCTCCATAGTAATGGAAAGTTTCTTTCATCCTTAAGGCATATCACACCTCTGCTCGAGGTCCATTTTTACTTCAGTGCACGATGTAGTCTGTTAAGGTATTGTTTGCTGGATTTTCATGACCTTTTCCTGACTTTAATCTGGTCTTTTTTATGTCCTCCTGTCCTGCACCGCTCCCCAGGCTTCCTGAGTCTATGTGATTCATCCAAAGAAATTTGGTTTTGGTCTGCATCCTTTCTCCATATCCTCCACAGTAATAGAAACTCTAGCTGGGTACAAAATCACAATGAATTAAACTATATTTACCAACATTCTTAACATGCATGGGGAGCCATGTTACTTACTGTGTTCTGGTTAGAAGTGTGCATGTCATTGCTATTTACCAGCTCTCTACACCTTCTGATAAAAACAGCAGGCGTATGTCCTCCTTCATTTCTGTCTGGATGCTGCCACTTGAAATTGCCCTGAATCCTAGAGTCACACGTAGCTGAGCAACAAGACAGAAAGACCCGGGTCCTCGAGACCTGGAGTGCTATCCTGTTCCTGGATCAGTTACTTGGACATTTGTGTGAAAGTTAACTTTCGACTTTGTTATGAATTACTATTTTTATTTTCTTTCTTCTTTATCTTCTTCTTTTTTAGATTTTTCTGCCAACTGGGCACTGGAACTCAACCCTAATAATTAGTATCTTAGAAAAATTACAGAAATTGGATTATTGTTTCCAATTTCTTCCTCATCCCCAGAATCATTTTCTAAATATCTGGCCCTTTTCATATGTACCGCCCGAAAGTTCTTTAGAGGTAAAGTTGGTGAAACTTCATCTTGGACACGTTGTCAGGAGAGACATTTCTTTCTCCTTGCAGAAGGGCATCAAGCTTAGTAAAGTAGAGGGCAATATTTCGTTCTGTTGCACATCGGGTCTCTATGAGTTATAATCAACTGGATGGTATTTAACAGTAACAACACACACAGGCATCCCAAGACTTTAATGCTGTGGTAATAATAAAGCCTCTCTGTGATTAATTTATACCCTAAAATCACAGAAAAATAGGGATCATTAAGTAAATGACATGGATTTCATTACTCCATCTCTTGAAAGGAACTACTAACAATGACGTTTGACAGCAATAAGCACAGTACGCACCTAAATCTTGGTTATAAATGTTATTGTTGATGTTAGGTGCCCTTTAGGGGGTTCCCCCTCAAAGAAACCCTATGTAGAATAGCTAGCATGTTTCCCCAAAAGTAAGACATCCCCCGAAAATAAGACCTACTTACAGTTTTCCCTCTCACTGATATATAAGGCATCCCCCCGAAAATAAGGGTTTGAATTTTTATGATGATGTTCCAGAAGATGATGACATGACTGTCATTGAATAAATGAGTAAATGTACCATAGATTGTTGTACATGAAAATAATGGTAATAATAAGAAATTCTTGATACTGCAGGAGTCACAGTTTGTCTGGTTATGCTGGTCTGTGATGAAAACTACTATTGTACCATATACAGGTAATAAATTTCCTTTTATGTTGTTCAACAATAAATATGTACTGTATTCTCCTTCATGGGAAAATAAGATATCCCCTAAAAATAAGACCTAGTGCATGTTTGGGAGCAAAAATAAATATAAAACACTGTCTTATTTTAGGGGAAATAGGGTAGAAACACTGTCGTGTTTAAATACCACCCTCTAATCAAAGGAACCTTGGAAATATGGTTGAGTCTAGAGTTCACATTGTCCTTGAGTTGATTCCGACTTGTAGTGACCTTATAGGACAGCGTGGGACTGCCCCTTGGGGTTTTTGAGACTGGAAGTCTCTATGGGAGCAGACAGCCTCCTCATTCTCCCAGAGCAGCTGGTGATTTTGAACTGCTGAGTTTGAGGTTAGCAGCCCAGCACATAACCCACTACAGCACCAGGATACCTTAAAATCAGCGATGCATCGTCATGTCCATAGCATGCCACCCTGATATGATGTGCTGCAGAGAGAGCATTATCTCTGTAGTTTATTTCCCCAAAGCATAGCATCTTCGTTTTCTGTTGTTATCTTCTGTTAAGTCAATTCTAACTCATAGTCACCTTATAGAACAGAATATAGAAAGAAAATTGGAGGGAAAAGTGTTTAAATTATCAAGGGTTCATGAGGGAGGAAAGGTGGGAGGTGATGAGGAGCTGATATCAAGGGCTTAAATAGAAAGAAAATGTTTTGAAAATGGTAACACATGTACAAATATGCTTGACACAATGCATGTGCGTATGGATTATACTAAGAGTTTTAAGAGCCCAATAAAATGATTTTAAAATAAATAAAAAAGAAAATTGGTGGCTCCATGATTAAAGCATTCAGCTTCTGACAAGAAAGTTTGGAAGGAAGAACTCACCAGTCACTCTTCGGGGGGAAAATGGACCACTGTGAGGTACTTCTACTTTGTCCGGTGAGAAAACAATGCGTTGGAATCAACTTGATGACTGTGTTAGGCCAGGTTGTCTAAAACAAATTCAGTGACACATATATGCACAAGAAGGAGTCTTATATCAAGAAATAATTATATATTGACAAAACATCCCAACCCAGTCCAACTAAAATCCATAAATCTGATACTAGTCCATAAGTCCCTCTTCAGACTCACACAACCACATGCAGCGATGCAGATGCAGAAAGATCACAAGCTGGTGGGTGCAAAGTCTTGTGGATCCAATGGCGGTGGCAGCACATAGGTCTTTGGCAGGCCCCAGAGTGGCTGGCAAGCAGGCAGTTGAATCCAGAAAGAGAAGGAGAGGAGAGGCCCACAAGGAGGCACCATTAGGCTCTGACCTGATTGACAGGTTGGATACCACCCCTAAACTATTATATATCTTCAAGTTGGCATGAAAGTATGTAACAGCCACAATGACAGTAGGTTTGTTTTCTGGTCATTGTTATTTTTATAGAAGCAGCTGCCTCCTCTTTCGCTTATAGTGGGCTCTTGTTTGCTGCAGCCGCTGTCCCATTAACAGCCAAGCACTTAACCACTGCACCTCCTTGGCTTCTTACCCTTAGTTTAACCATGGGAAAAACAGATGATAATTCCAAAAGAAGGATGCTCTACCAGATATCTGACCAGTATTTCAATGTCTCAAGGTCATCAAACACTAGAAAAGGGTGAAGAACTTTAAAAGCCAATAGAAACATATAACTAAGTAAAATGAGGTTTCCTGGAAGCAATCCTGCAGCAGAAAAAGGACATTAGATGATTACTAGGGAAATATCAAGCATAATCTTTTAAAAATAATGCATTAATATCGATTCATTCATTATAACAAAGGTACCAAGGTGCTGTGTGAGGTATGCTGGAGCTCTTAAAGTAGCTTCAGATTTATTATGTAAGCTGTTCTAAATATAAAGCTATTCCAATATAAAATATATGGACAGAAATAAATGAAGTTTTAAGATTTATTTTAACAGCCACATGATCTTCTCCTTCATAAGCCCTGGAGGCGCTGAGGGTTAGGCTGCTCTTCTCAAGGTCTGCAGTTCAAAGCCACCAGCCTCTCCAGGAAAAAGACAGGAGTGTCTGCCTTCAGGAAAACGGACAGCTCCAGAAACACTGCGCTGGGTTCCTGTGAGCAGGAGCGGGCTTGATGGCAGTGGGTTTGAGGTTGGAGTAATCTTAATGTCTCTCAATTCGATGATTAAAGTGGGAGTTTAAAGAGGTCTTTTCAAGATCCACTTATTTTATTGTACATCCTATGGAACCAAAGTCACTAAAACATGATCTATGTTCAATTTAGAATGCAATGTCATAATTCTAAACATTTTAGACTTTAAAAATCTAGAGGTGATTTCAAAGCTTGTCTAAATTACATAGATTAAGAGCTATTTAAAAGGAATTAAGTTCCTTTTCATATGTTAATCCTCATTCTATAAATATATGAAGCCTTCTAGGAAAGCGAGCATTATGCTTTTAAATATGTGGATAAAGATGTAGTAAGATTTATATTAAAACTAAGACAAAAGAAAAACCCAAATGTAACAGTTGTACAGAATAAACAGAAACCTGAATGGTATTAAATTTCTAGGATTCACCATCATTGTTGCATCCACACACCATCTAAGTAAAATATAGAACAAGAAGGATCTGTAGGTACAAATTATAGCCTCGCATCCAATGACTAATTATATAATTAATTCAAAGCCAAACCCAGAAAAGCATCTCAGTGGGAACTCTCTGAGGGATTAATGTTTCATAATCATTCACGTTAAGTGACTCTGCACACTTTAGATGCATGCACTTTCTAGCATATATTAATCTGCCTTATAAATATTATCATAGAACTTACTTTGCCGGGTGTTTTATTGATTTTCTATTTCCTCTTTGAAGCACCTGGCTTACTTCACTTGTTGATGTTTTCATTGATTTTCTATTTCCTTTTGGAAATGAGATGAGAGCTTTTAAAGGGGTTGTGCTACTTGGCAAGAATAAGATGTTAAGTTGTGTGGTTTTCCTAGGGAATTTCATATTAAGCTCACTACTTTTCTCTCCATGGGAAGCAGTGATTTTTTATTCTATAAAGTGCACCGTCTCCTTGCATTTAACTGTTATTCTACCAATTAACTTTGCAAACAACACATGATTATTGGATGATGTCAATGTCTCATCAGTTTAATTTCTATTACACTAAATTTTCAGAGAAAATAGCTGAAATTTGAAATTATATTTCAAATCTGATAGGATGACCTTGAAGGTTGTGTGAACCTAAATAGTATCAGGCATAAATCCTGCCAATTCTGCCATTGAAAATAAATAATCAATGAGCAATTCAAGTAGTCATCATCTTCATCATCCTAATAAAGGATAAAAAAAAAAGTCATATTTATACCAGGACCCAGATTTCTTCCTAATCGGAATAACCATGTAAGTAAGACAATCGCTTGGGCTTCTAAGTTTTCCATGAGACCACCCTGTCAAAACCTACAACTGCTTCATCCATCCACATGCCGCCCGCTCCAGTCAAACACACCAGGGACAGCTGTTTTGCTTTGTTTTGTTTTTGTAGTCCAGGGGTGGCAAACATGCTTAAGTGCTCAGCTACTAATTGAAAGGCTGGGAACTGAATCTCCCCCGAAGTATCTCAGAAGAAAAGCCGAGCACTCTGCTTCTCAGAAGCCAACGCCCTTGAAATCCTGTGGAGCGAAGTTCTGCTCTGCAGCAGACACGGTCAGCATCAGTGGGGGTTATCTCAATGGCAACTAGGATGACTTTTAAACGTTTGTGGAAAAATTTGATTATATCTTAATTTAATTTTCTATGAGATCTTTTGAAGTCTCCTGATATAGGGGCAAGATAATCAATCATTCCTCTAGAATTATGCTCTTAAATCTAGTAGCCACCACATGTAGTCACTAATCATTTGATATGCCATTATAATTAAGCAAAATATTCTCTAAGTGTAAAGTATACCCTACATTATCAAAGAAAATATTGGAATATATCACATTAATAATTTAATGTTTAATATATATTTAAGTAATATTTTGGATATATTAAGTTAAACAAAATATATTGTCATAAGGAGATGACTGCTTCTTCATTTTTTTACTATGACAACTAGAAAATTTTGAATTACTCCATGCATTATATTTCTATTTGATAGTGTTTTTATCTGTCTCTAAGCACTACTCCTGTGATAGAGCTTTGGTATGCAAATTGTCAGATTATCTTATCTTAGATCTCTATAAAAAATGACCCTACAAAATGAAATTTAGTGCTATATCTTTGATGCTTAAGAGGAGTGGTATGAAAAAAATTTACAATTTAAAAATAATAAACTGTGGGTTCATGCTATCAAATATATCCCAGACACCAAAGGACCACAAAGATTTTATTAAAGAAGTTAGGATTTTCATGAATGAATGAATAAGCCAGGCTTATACTTGAAAATTCAGGCTATCTCAGGAGATATGCTCAGAAATATTCTTTAAAAACAAAGATTTCCCATGCCAGGGCTTCTCCCCCCACCCCTTATATTTTAATTTAATGCGGAAGCATTGAGTCCAAATTTCACATCAATAAATGACAATAGAAAATTTCAAATTACACTATAAAAGCATTTACATGCATCTTTGAGCAATTAGTATGTCTAGAGCATGACTTAATGTGATATATGAAAGCACACATACTTCTATTCATTCTCAAACACTTGCCTGAGGCCCTGGCCTATAGCTTAATAAAGACATTTACTTCAGAAAAGAACCCAGTGTGTACAATGCATGTCTAGAAAATAGTTTATGAGATTTGTCTGTCTTAAAAGAATATGCAAAACCCAGTACCAAATAGAGACCTGTTTTGTCAGCTTTTCTGCAGGTGGTTAAAGCAACAGATAGCAATATTCCAGCATTTGGAAACGGGGCAGAAGAGCAGGAACCCAAGTTTGAAGAGGCAGCTGGGACCTAGCAGCAGAAAGCCAGCCTACGGATGGTCTGCTTAGACCAGCGCAAATCAAGCTGCATACAGCAAGGGGGCAGAGACAAGAAGAAGCCTCCCTGCAAAGGGGCTTGATTTGCTTGTGGAATGGGTGAGTGGGGATTTGCTTCCTTAATTATGATGGGAGAGAGATCTCAAGTTATGACTAAGGAAAATCACCGTGATGATTGAAGGAGCATTACCACCAGAAAACTAACTAAAGCTTGCAAAATAATACCAGGAAAGGAACTCATTTATTTTTCTATTATATACAAGGGGGCCTTCAAAAAGTTAATGGAAAATTCCCATTATCTTTCCATTCTGATTTTCTTTTCTCTTTTCAGTTTGTAATATCCGAAATGTAAATCCAGTCCTTAAAAAAAAAAAACTAAACATAAAATAGGATTAGAACAAACCTACATTTTCTTTCTCATTTGCTCTGCAGCTCCAGATGAAAATCCAAGACATGATCTTCAACAAGTTGCATATCACGATACACATAATGGATTCTAAAACACCGTTTCCCATTACCAACATATTTCATCATGTTAAAGAAAATGACTTTTTGCAAAATCTCGCTGGACTGAGGCACAAAGCAGCTTTTCAAAATTTAAAAATAGTGTATCTGTGAAACCTCGTGTAAATGATAAAGAAAAATGTGTTTTCATGACTTCTGATTTCCTCTCCCTACAAACCCAAGCATGTTGCTGACAAGAATGCCTCTTGTAACATGCATCTTATTAACATGACACGTTGCGATTTTTCTCTCATAGCGAGCTCTAATCTTTTGTACAAAAAAGAAAGACAAGAAAGCCATTGTGACTGAGTAGATGTAGCTTCCTCACAAGCCTACGGGACAGGGTAGCATTGACGTTGAAGTTCCCATGGCTGTGATCCCTAGTGAAGTCAGTCCGGAGTGCTTCACCGGTGAGCTGCCAGGGCCTGAGCTTCTGGACAGCTGCTACAAGCTAATTCTCAAAAGACATTGCGGGGCGATGTCACCGACCTGCTACAAAATAGTTCGCTGCAGGTGGTGACCTGATTGGCTGCTTACCCCGAGAAAACCCGGTTTGAGGAAAACGGGGCAGGAAAAGTACAGTAAACGCTGTCAGGAGAGTTCTGATTGCCTGTTGGAAAAATCAGTGTTTGGGTTTTTTTTAAATCATTTTATTAGGGGCTCATACAACTCTTATCATAATCCATACATACATCAATTGTGTAAAGCAGCTCTCATAATCGGGAAGACAAAAAAAAAATCCACATTCTAGTCGCCTCTGTTTTTTACACACGGTGCAATGGGTGTGAAACGTTAGCCATCATGGATCTGTGATGTGACAGGATCCCAAGAAACTAACAGAGAGAAATCAGAAGTTCTCCGTCTGTGGCGACAACGACGTATTTCAACAGAAAATGTCTTTCTTTGAGGATACCCAAATACTCTGTAATGGAAAAAGAAAGAAGGATTTGGCTGTGGGCTTTCAAACTTTTGCATATACTTCACCTTAGAAATAAAACCTTGTGACAGGGGTGTCAAACTGGTGGCTCACGGGCCGCATGCGGCCCCCGAGGTAATTTTTTGTGGCCCACGATGCTCCAAAATAAAATGTAATGAGGGAATTGTGTGTATGGTATTGCCTCGATCTCCCTCCCCTAAGTGCTATTTTGGTTATAACATTTTTTTTTTCTATTTTCATTTTATTTCAGAGGATCTTGGGCCACACAAAATTACCTTGGGGGCCGCAAGTGGCCCGCGGGCTGCCAGTTTGACACCCCTGCCTCATGGCAATGTGTAAAGTGAGGCTCCAGCTTGGAAGTAGTGTAAGGCCTCCCGAGTGGGTCATACCTCGGTTGTGGCTTTGCACAATGGATGAAAGAATTCACGCCGAAGCCCGTTTTGGAATCCAAGTGGGTTTCTATGAGGGACAGGGCAAGTCTTAAAGGGTATGCACTATCCCTGGGAAGGGCGCCAAGCTGCAGGGAAGGTCACAACTGAGTGCGAACAAGCACGTAGAAAAGAGAACCCCCATGTGAACGTAGGGAACTGGGGCCAGAGAGGCTGTGGCACAAGCGGGAACCAGAGAGCCAGAGGGGCCAGAGAGGCAGAGCACAAGCCAGAGCATGCTCCCTGGCTTTATCTTCGCCCACCCCTTGGCTGGGGGAGGGTGTGGTTGAAGGTATTGGTTGACCCCGTTGGCTGGGTTAAGTCCATCTGGATGAAGTCATGAGTCCTGGCCTAGTTTGGACCACGCAGGTGTACCTCCCACCTGGCTCAGGGGGCTTGAACTTGAGCGAGCTCAGTTTAGGGGTCTTCATAGGTGCCTGATGGTTGCCTGATTTCCTTCCAACCTCCTCTAGTGTGCCGGTGCAGGCATGGGAGGACAAGCCCCTTGTCCCTCCCTGATCTAGCTACCTAACAGTGGTGCATCAACTTAAGGAAAGGCAACAAACAGGATGTTTTTAAAGATATTTTTTCAAATCTTTAATATTCCTCCACCTCAATTTTTACTATACTACTAAATAAGCATATTCCTGAATAATGTGTATAATGTGCCCCCATCAAATAAATAACAAAAGTTTGGTTTAAAGCATGCAAAACTTTATTTTATGTGAACAATATTAGCAACGAATCCATTTCCTGATTTACACAAATCAGTATAAAATGACAATAGAGGAAGAATATTCCACAGCAGTTTGCTTACCTCAACACTGGCACACTTCTGTTTAAAAGGCTTCCTGCTTAATTCCCAGTCTCTTTGTATGTAAAAGAGAACCTCACTTGCAATGTTATAAATGCTATTTAGCCAATTTGTTTTACAAATGATTCCTTTAAGATCTTTAGAGATCACACAAGTAGAAAAATCCCAACTTTCTTTTTATTTCCTGGCACTCAGCAATTCATTTTGATACATACTCACACTTAACCAAAGCAAGGAAAATATGGATCTGAAACCAGTTGTCAATCAGAGAAGCTACACATCTCTCAGAGGCAGCCTGCCAGTTTTCTAAATATCAGAAATGATTTTCCATCAAAGTACCTCAAAGTCTACAGCTAGGAAGTAGATTTTAGACATGTTAAAATCCGCTGTGAGGTGAAAAGACTTGAGTTATTATTTCAACTAGATCATTTCCAGGTTTAGTCTGTGCCCTCTTTGTGAGCTGGTATGTTTTGATTCTACCATTACGCTCCTGATACTGGAGTTCTGTCAGTCTCCTTGCTGTAGGAAACTTCTTTATTTTCAGAAGTACTGTCAAAGGAAAAGTTTATTTTACCCGACCTCCTTCCTTTCCACATATTAGAAAATTGTGGTCAAAAAGGTTAGATTGGGATCAAGAGGCCAAGATCTCATAGTTATGGAGAAGTCCCGGGATGTCATGCCTCACTAAAGGTATCCAGTATCTGGATATGCAAATGGCTAAGAGACTCAACTGCTAATCAAAAGGGGGGAAGCACAAATCAAGCCCGAGATAACTGAGAAGAAACTTCTGGTGATCTACGTGTGTTAGATCAGTCACTGGAAGCCCTGTGCAGCACAGGTGTGCTCTAACACACAGGGGCCATTATGACTGGGAATGAACTGAACGGCAGCTGTTTTGTTTGTTTTTACTTCATAATCTCTTCTCTAAATTGCAATGGCACCTAGGAAAGATTCATTTCAAGAAGGAGCAGCATGATTAGAATCATAGTGCAGAACTATAGAAGTATATATGTTCCTTTAAACTGGGTGTTATTATTGTCACCCTGGGGATGTCTTCCAGGTTCCCATTCCAGTCATTTGCTCCTTGACACTGCATTCTCTTGAACATTGAAATCATCACAATTTCAGATTATATAGTAAGAGACTAGTGAGGAAATGTCATTTTGGGTTATGTCAATCTGGGTTCCTTTGATTCAGTTTATTAAAAAATCAATTTGTAATGATTGAAACCAGTGTGAATTGCTTGGTTGCAATGCCTCCTGGTGGCAGGATAAAATAGATTTGTTCAATTTCGTCACACCATCTGGTGTGTCTGCCGGCCACATTGCATTCCGTTTTCAGTTGCATCATGATTAAGGTTGGTGATGGATAATCTTGTGGAACTCGGCTCCTCAGGCAGCATGAAAATCAAAGACAACTGGGGCTTGCTGGGATACAGGGAATGAATGTGGCAGGCACCAATTCTACTTGAGGTCGTTTGTATTCCAAATGTAACTAGATCCATGCACACGTTCTCAATTTTTCTCCAGAATATCAATTTTCATGTAAAAATAAATAAGGTTTAACAATTATCCTCCAAGTCATCCTGCATTACACGCGTGGTATAATTAAAAACGAAATAGATAAAAAATTGGCCTTGGAGTCAAAGGAATTGGGTTCAAGGTCAGACTTCACCAAAGTCTGCAGTCATTCATTCAAGCTCTTTGACCTGTTTTCTTATCTGCAAAGCAATGGTGCTACGATAGATGAGCTGCAAGATCTCGTCTGCCACTATATTAAATAATTGTAATGCAGTGATGAGTGTCTATCTATTCATTTATTTGACAATTTTAAGAGGAGAAAAATATCTATCATGTTATCGGCACTGTCGTGGTGTATTAATAAGTGAGGCTTTCTGAGGGAAAGTCAGCCAAGCTGTGAGGAGAATAGACACCACATAATGAAATTAAAAATGGACTACTTAATATATCCCTGGGTTTTGATCTCCAAATCAAATAGCAAAAAGACCCTTGTCCATTTTGAAATAACTACCTACAGAACTTGCTCCTATGCCCCTATTAATGTATCACTACAGGGGATGTATTACGATCTGAATTATTTTGACATTTATAATAAGGTTTGTTCTTACAAACACAAGACCACACCATATTAAAGCTTATTAGCATATTAAAACTGATTAGATGTCCCAAACGTGCAAAGGCCATTGGTTCTGCCACCCCCTTGGGGGGAAAAAAATCTCAGGGCAGTAACAGCAATAATCTCAAATCACAGAAATGCCTTTGAGAAGGTGTCCTTTGTTTCACAGCACTAAGTTAGGGGAAAAACGTGAATAATAAAAATTTAAAATATTCCATTGAAATTATTTTCAGACCATTCTTCAACACTGGCCTACTCAGCCAGTGCACCTCATTAATTTACTGTGATAGCTCAAGATCTGTGGACTGAGGTTTCCAACCAAACAGAACTCCGGAGCCCCAGGAAATTTTACACTTAAGGTGTTCTGAATGTGCTTTTTCTCTGACAAAGAAAGTGCTAACACTCTTCTTCATCTTGAGTTAATAAAGAGACACACAAACACACAAAGAACCAGAATGTGTGTGTGTACACACAATGGGTGTATATATATGCATATACATACATGTATATCCATACATGCATGCATGCACAATGTATATATGTATGCGTATAGATGAATAAATTCATTCTTTCATTTTTAAATTGTAAGATTATGCTGGAAGTTTTTGGAAAGCAATAAGACTAGAATCCAGTACTAAACACTGTTTAATTAGATGGCTAGGATTCTACTTATTAAATGGGATGCTGTGAGATGCCATCGAGTGGATTCCAACCCACAGTGCTGTCATGCACAACAGAACAAGCAGTGCCCTCTCGTGCCCATCCTCAAAACCGTTCCTACGTAGGAGTCCATTGTCGCAGCCACTGGGTTAATCTATCTGGTTGAAAGCCTTCCTCTTTTTCATGGTCCCGCTTCTTTACCAAGCACAATGTCCCTTTCCTGGGACTGGTCTGTGTCGACAACATGCCCAAAGATTATAAGAGGAAGTCATGCTACCCTGGCCTCTGAGCAGAACTCTGGCAGTACTTCGTCGGAGACGGATTGGCTTGTGCTTTGGGCAGTTCTTGGTACTTTCAGTGTTCTTCCCCAGCACCACAAATCAAACACTTGGGTTTGTTTAAATTTCATTCCCATTAAAAATCTTTTTAAAGATGTGCAACAGAGTTGTATTTTCTCTCCATATTTCTTCAATCTGCATGTTGGCCAAATAATCATAGAAGATTATATCTAAAGAAGCATATGAAAAAGAATGTGGCATCAGGATTGGAGGAAGAAGTTGATAGAATTCTTCAATTTCTTCTTAAGTAGCTCTAGTGGTTACTGTATTAATTTTTATAATAGTTGTATTAACTAGATTTCCTTTTATGTGTATACCTTTATCTTGCACAACTTTGTACTTTGAGGTAATGGAATGTCTTTTTTGAGGAGGAATGAGATGCTATTCTTCTTCAGTTTATTGATTCCAGCATAGTATATGATTGTATGATTCAAATAGTCAATACCAGTCCATTTCAGCTCACTAGTGCAAAACTATCGATCACTGTGCTCCATTTCGTTTGTATGCACTTCCATCTTTCCTAGATTTATACTTTGTATAAATCTACTTTGTAGATTCCAGGTTCCAAATATTAATAACTGTTTTCAGGTGTTTCTTTTCATTTTAAATCATCAACTATCCGAAAATGAAGTTCTCAAAGCTTTTGTCCCCTCCCATCATTAAGCTTGACTCTACTTTGAGAAGGCAGCTCTTCCCTAGGTTTACTTTGAATGTCTTCCAATTCATGGGACCTGTTGTGCTTTGTTTCTGCTTATGCCCATGGTCTTCACGGCTCTTCATATCTTGGTTCTAGTGCTCCTAGCAAGTCTCACTCTAGCCCTTAGGGCTCTCGCCTCTCCATAATTAATTATTCTATTGCAGATTCCTTATCTTTTTCTCCACGTTTCTTCTCTCTCACAGATGGAACTGTGCAGTAAATATAGTGTCCCGCTAATAAATGTGCATCCGTTGATTTATTAGGTAGAATTAACTCTGGTTTTAGTTATAGTATCTATAGAGGCTTTATGAAAAGAGTGTTTGCAATGAATACAATCTGCAATCAGATGTCAACTACATAACATACTTTAAATATGAGATAATATTTATTTATTTTGATTTAACAAAGCATTCACTTTCTTAGTGTGTCATTTAAACTCTAGGTATTTCTATGATTTTGTTTATTATTTCTATTATCATGAAACCTCTATATGGTGGTTATTTCTACAAGCCTAAAACAAAATGAAAACACACAATAGCTCTACTTTAAATTGCAACATCACAAAAACACAATGAAATCCCTTTAACTGGATGTTGTGTGCAGATTTCTTTTCACTGTGATGGTGATAAATGCAGTAGTCATCTAAAGTAGTCAGAATGTGTAAATTTCCTATGATAGCAGAAATCAAGCCATTAAGAAGAAGTAATATGCTCCAGAAGAATTCAACCCTGCTTATAAACGTAAGTTGTGCTGATGATGGGGTCTCTGGGGAAATCCCTGACTATAATAGGCGTGCGTGTGCAGTTCTAGCTGTGACAAATAGCAATGTTTGTCAATTTACTTACTCTCTACAAGTTATTTGTGAATATTATTTTCACTCTGCTTTATCCCACAAGACTATTCTTCTGTCTGCATTTGCCAAAGCAAAGAAACTTTGTACTACAAAATTAAGGCTTTTTACATTTACAAATGGCACGTAGTCTTTTAAAAGTCAATCATTCCAACATTAAAAAAAGATTAAATCAAGATCTTCCAGGCCTCTTGAACCTATGCTTTTGGAAGTAATGATCTGAGATAGAAGATTGTAACTTGCTTTTGTTTTTATTTTTTTGAGTGAATTGAATCTTGTTCATTTAATTCTATTTTTCCAGCTAAGGGCTAATAAGAAGTAGGCACTAAAGAAATGCTGTTTTTGTAGTTTTCGCTGTTGTTATTCATATAAGCTGACCTCTTAAACAGAGAAATAGAGACCAAAGAAAAATTATCACAAACTCAAATCCAAGTATAATGCTATTTACTTGTATAAATGAAAAATAAATGTAAACTATATACATTTACTGAAATGGGTGCCCAAACAAATATGGAATTTTTAAAAGATTGAGTTCAATTTTAGAAGCTTATGAATTTTAAATGGGTAATTAGTTACTGATACAATGGGATTATCTTGAGAAACATGCATCCAGAAATGTGATCCTGAGCACATCATCATGAGAAAAGGTAATTGTAGCTAAAGATATATTTAGAGAGGGCAAGTCCAAGGGGAAGGCTATATATTAGGCTGGCATTCCCAGGGTAAAGCAGGGTGCCTGGCCCTCAATAAATGCTTATTAAAATCATCAAGTTAAAAAGAGGTAAAGAAAAGAGGACTATGCTGAGTGAATGAAGGATTGAAAATTGTCTTTGCATCAAGTTACCAAGTGTCTGACAAAGAGCTAAGGATTGGAATAGGACACT
The DNA here is from genome assembly GCF_000313985.2 of Echinops telfairi. Classification (NCBI taxonomy): domain Eukaryota; kingdom Metazoa; phylum Chordata; class Mammalia; order Afrosoricida; family Tenrecidae; genus Echinops; species Echinops telfairi. Next base: position 65,911,494 of record NW_022103906.1, read on the forward strand.
AATGGGATAGATGAGGAATTAACATTTTATGTCTTCTTCACCCTCAAGAGCTTTTGTTTGCAATGTTTCTGCCCCATTTCCCACCCCAGTTGCTTTTCTCTTCTCCTTTCCTCCTTCTTTTAGTACTGCTCACTGATTCTTTTGTTGTTCAGCACAGCTTCTCTTTCGTCATCGTTTCCACCCTGACTCACCTGGACTCAGGGTTGCCATTCTCTTTCACTTACTGTTCATTATCATTTGGTCCGGGATCTTGAATCAAATTGACAGTCAATTCTTTTTCATGGGAACATTCTATCACTTACAGCAGATTTCAGCAGAGACAAAACACATTCTGGACAAGGCTGACAGTCAGTAGAACGTTGTGTCGGGGTTAGGTGACTTCAAGTCAGCTGCACTTCATAGCAACCCTACAAACAACAGAATAAAACACTGCCCGGTTCTGTGCTCTGAGTTCATTGTTGAAGCCGCTGTATCCATCCATTTTCTGAGAGATCTTCGTCTGTGTTGTTGCCCCTCTGCTTTACCAAGCATGGTGTCCTTCTGCAGGGACTGGTCTCTCCTGACTACGTGTCCAAAATGTCTCTCAGGATCATTCTGACTGTACTTTATCCAAGACACACTTGTTTCTTCTTTGGGCAGTCAATGGTATTTTCAATATTCCTCCCCCGCACAATGATTCAAATGCATCAGTTCCTCGTCATTATCCTTATTCAATGTTCTGCTTCGACACGCATCTGAGGAAGTGAAAGTACCACGGCTTGTGTCAGGCACTCCTTAGTCCTCAAAGTGACCTCCTTGCTTTCCAACACTTTACCGAGGCTTAGTGCATCGGATTTACCCCATGCAAAACATTATTGGATCTCTTGATTGCTGCTTCCAGGAGCAATGGTTATGGATCCAAGCAAGATTAAATCCTGGCATTTGAAATACTACTGACAATGCTTCAGCATCACAGCAAAGCACAAGCCACCATTGTACAACAAACCAACCATCAGAGCCAGTAGAATAAATAAGTAGAACATTTTTTAGCTATTATGTAAAAAAGTATTATTCTTCCAGGGCTATACCAATGTAAGAAAGAGTAGAGAGTCCTTACTTTCTGAGTCATAACCAACTTCTCCATATATCCCTGATTCCAATTGGTACCATCAAAGCTCCATGGGAGGAACATTTGTTACAGATGCAATTCTTTTGCTATTCGCAAAATTATAGTAAGTCCACAATGGTTTTTCGGTTTTTCTGTTTGTTTTTAATGTAACCAAAGTAAGGATAGGATTATAGACAGAATAATTGCACTACCAGGTCTGATAATAGGTCTTTTAACTTTAATAACATTTAGCTCATAAGTCCAATATGGAAAAAGTATAATTATAATTCTTAGTAATAAAATTAAAAAAATATTTAATACATACTTTGTATTCTGGATGGTTTCCAACTTCTGAAGATGTGATTACCTACCCAACACGTAATTACTCTGCCACCTGCAGACGTGCATGCACCTGGAAGGAGAATACATCAAGAAATAATAGCTTCAATGTTTGATGGCTTTTTTTTCAATAAATATTGTATTATTTGGTAGCTATACTTTTACTTACACTCACATATACCCTTTGTGTTGGGCTCTATAGCATGTATTATGTTGAAAATTAATAGACTCACTTTCAATGTTAGTCCATTCACTTTTCATTCATTTTCTAATATTAATGATTTCTAGTGTTCTTCAATCATCCTTATTTTAGTAGATATTATTTTAAGAATGTAACATGGATATACATCTAAATAAATAATTATTTTGAATATTTGAGCAATGATATTAAAGTTTCATAATTTATAACAAGTGTATTATGAATTAAATGTTAATATAGTTAAGAACTATATCAAAATATAATCCCAAATAACAACAAATTTTAAAATAATAATTCACTAATCTATAACCTTAATTTATAAAATATACAGAAACCTAAAACACTTGAACAAATTTATATTAAATATTTATACAATGATGTTATTTGTGATTATTATTTACTTTGAAAGAGCACTTTAAAAAACTACTGAAAACTATAAAGTTCTTTATTTAGTTTTCAAAACATATTACATAAGAATAATTGACAAGAGATTATAAGAAAAAGTCTTGGAGAATTCAGATGAGGCAATTGTTTGGTTGAACTTCTTAAAAAGTTAATGGAACCTCAGGTTGTAGAATATAAGTATAATGTCCAGGAAGAAATATTCTGATATACTCTATGTCTGTCACACTCCATTTGGCATGTCATTTATTCTCCTTGTTGTACTTGAAAAGAGATATTTATAGACTAAGTTGTCCAGAGCAAAGGAGTCATTTCTTCCAAAGCTCTGGTATGGCTCTCCTGTAATTAACGGTTGAAGAACAGGAGAAACTCTATCTTAGCGAATAGAGTTTTAGAGAACATGACAGAACATGACATAAGTAGAATATTTTTTAGCTATTATGTAAAAAATAGCTAAGTACTGTAAGAAATGAAATGTGAATTGTGGATCAGTTTTAATCTAATCTTTCTTAACGGTAAAACTAGCAAACATTAAGGAACAGGGGAAAGATCTTGCTAAATGGAAGGTTAAAAAGCCCTACCTAATAATTAGGGTTGTCCACTAGAAGAATTGGCTGACTCAGAACACAATCTTCTATTAAAGTAGGACTTAACCTTCAGGAAAATGATTTTCTCAAAATGTAAGAAAGTTCTACTTTATAATGATAATTTTCAGCAATAGAATTTGCTGACTCAAAATGAATCTGCACGAAATAGAATTTGCTGACTCAAAATGAATCTGCATACAGCAGAGCAGTAAACTAGTAACTTTTTAAAAATTTGCAACCTTCTATTACTATGCTTTTTCCTCTTTGTAAACAAAATAAGAGTAGAATCCTAATGTCTCTTTGATTTTTGTTTCAATGATTCTCTAGTTTCTAATTATTTAATTAATAATGCCTAGTATTCTAATGGCTAAGTATATTTCATTATATAACTAAATTTTTAGAAATGCTACCCTAATTAGTGATTACCAAGTTATTATATATATATATATATATATCAGAAAGAGCTAAGTCATTGGATAGTGGGTAACAGACCCAAATGTCATGGGTTTTGAACAAAGAAGTTTATTTCTTGCTCACAATGCATATCCATCATAAGTTGTTTGGATCTAAGTTCCATATCCACCATTGTCTGTCAGCTTGTCATGCTAGGGTAGCTTGTGTATTGCTATGAAGCTGAAAGATATGCCACAGGTATTTCTCATACCAGCAGGGTCACACATGGTAGGCAGGTTGCAGCACAGTTTCCAGACTGACAGCTGAGGGAGAGGGAAGAGTCACTCGATGTCTGAAAGCCTGTGGAGCTCCCAAGGACTTTATCTGATACAGTGGCAGAAGATTTACCCCTCAGTTTGGAAGACCTCAGATACGGAAGAGCTGCTTTTCCAAATGAAACCCATCTTCATGACGCTGGTGAAACAAAGCTTCATTTGCGAATGCGGCACAACTCCAAATAAGAAGAAACAGCTGCAAATGGCTATTTATAATCAGATATTGGAGGGTAGGGCTATCAGAAATGTGGAAGCTGTTAAAAATGAAATGCAATCCACAGACTGATATTCTAGGAATTAGTTAGTTGAAATGGAGTGTTGTGTCATTTTATGTGTGTGTGTGTGTGTGTGTGTGTGTGTGTGTGTGAGATTGCCACAGTGACTACAACAAGGGGCTCTAGCATAGGAACAATGATAAGGGTGATGCAGGAGCACACAGTGTTTTCTTCTATTATTCATAAGGTTGTTATGGTTATTATTATTATTATTATTATTATTATTATTCATAAGGCTATTAAGGTTATTATTAGAACTGACTCAAGGGCACTTTAACAAAAACAGCAACAACACAGACACATATGCTGTGGCCCATTTTTATTATTTCCTTTTGTTCTTTTATTTTAATCATTTTATTAGGGGCTCCTACAACGCTTATCGCAATCTATACATACATCAATTGTGTAAAGCACATTTGTACATTCGCTACCCTCATCATTCTCAAAAGATTTGCTCTCCACATAAGCCCTGGCATCAGCTCCTCATTTTCCCCCTCCCTTTCCATTCCCCCCTCCCTCATGAAATCTTGATAATTTATAAATTATTATTTTGTCATATCTTACACTGTCTGACGTATTCCTTCGCCCACTTTTCTGTTGTCCATCCCCTAGGGAGGAGGTTATATTTAGATCCTTACAATCGGTTCCCCTTCTCTACCCCACCTCCCTCCACCCTCCCGGTATTGCCTCTCTCAGCGCTGGTCCTGAAGGGATCATCCGTCCTGGATTCCCTGTGTTTCCAGTTCCTATCTGCACCAGTGTATGTACTCTGGTCTAGCCAGATTTGTAAGGTAGAAGTGGGATCATAATAGTTAGGGAGGGGGAAGCATTTAGGAACTAGAGGAAAGTTGTATGTATCCTCGTTGCTACATTGCACCCTGACTGGCTTGTCTCCTCCCTGACACCCTACCGTAAGGTGATGTCCAGTTGCCTACAGATGGGCTTTGGGTCCCCACTCCACAATACCTATCACTCACAATGATATGATTTTTTGTTTTTTTATGCCTGATCCCTTCGACAATCATGGCCCATTTTTAATCAGGAAATGATATCATTATCATTAAAGAACGAGGTTAAAGGCCAACTGTGGAACAGGCCATCAAGTTCTCACCTGTAAGCTTCAGTGGAATATGAATAAAATAAGAACAAATTCATATGAGCCAAAATATGACCTACAGCCTTCCCCACCTGAATTTATTTTAAGTTTATCCCATTAAGGACAGATTTAGCATATTGAACACTAACATTTGGCAGAAGACCAGATGAGTGATAGGATGACATTAAATACATCAATAAACCAAATGATCAATTAAAAAACAGGAAGGAAAGGAAAAGCCAAAATGGATGTCAAACGAGATTCCTAAACTTGCTCTTGAAGCAAATGGGAGAGATAATGAAGTAAAAACTAAATAAAAGATTTGAAAAGTAGCTCAAAGAGTTAAACTGAACTTTGATGATCAATTGTATAAACAACTGGAGTTAGAAAACCATAAGGAGTGAAAAAGAACTAGGTATTTATTAAGCTGAAATAACGGAAGAAAAAAATGTCAAACCTTGAGTTGTACTTACTATTGGGTAACACTGGACTGCAGACCAGAAGGTCAGTGGTTCAAACCTACCAGCTTCTCTGTGAAGAAAGACGAGTCTGTCTGTTTCTATGAAGATTTACAGGCTGGAATTGCAATCAGCTTGACAGCTGTGGGTTGGATTGGTTGACGGCAACAGTAAGGAGCACTGTAGCATGCTACCATGGAGGCTGGCGGTTCTAATGCACTAGCCAGTCCACAGAAGGAAAAATGAAGCTTCCTTGATAATGATAGCTATAGAAACACTATATATGGCTGCTATGCGTCGAGATCATTCAGTGATGGTAGTTTAGTTTGGTTTTGATTGTGTTGGGACAATACTGGAAGTCACAGGAAGCATCACAAGAAAATGGATGTAATACACAGAATCATTGTTGCAAAAAAATGGTTAACTTGACCATTTCCGGAGGTAGCCTGTGATTTTGAAGGAAGAAGCCCAAGCTCCACTGAATGCATTTGGGAAAACCAAAGCTGGGGCATTGTTGGAATCGCAATTGAAACATTTTAACAAATGAACCCAACATTAAAGGTTTTGTCTCAGTACCAAGAAATTTGGAAGATAGACTGCTGGCCTACTCATTGGAAGTGATCCACTGTTCATACCCATTCTTAAGAAAAGTGATCCAACATTTTGCAGGGATGACTGAATAATGTCATTAATACTATATGCAAGTAAAATTTGGTTGAAGATAATGGAAAAACAACTTCAGCGGTACAATTGAAATTGAAATTCAAGGTGCATTCAGAAAAGGACATGGAATGATACAATAGCACTAGTGAGTTCCGATGAAACTGGCTGAAAGTGGAGAATTCCAGAAATATATTTACTTGTGTGTCATTAACTCTGCAAGTGCATTAGACTGTATGGATCATAATAAATTCTGGATGGCATTGAGAAGAATTCCAGCACCTATCATTGTGCTTATGCAGAACGTATAGATGGACCAAGAAGCAGTGTGTGCGAGGGTTGTATCCCTTCACCATGCATATTCAATCTGCATGCTCTACAATATCGGAGAAACTGGACTATAGGCAACACTCAGTTGACACAACCTTGCTTTCTGAAGTAAAGATGACGTAAGCACTTACTGATGCAGACCAAAGGAAACAAAAAGCTGACCCATACACCAATAGGCAAAATCTTGATAAAACAAGAAATGATTTACTTTGTCAAGGCCTTAGTTTTACTTGGATCCCAAATCAATGGCAAGAGAGACAGCAATCGAGAACTCAAACAATGTATTGTTGGCACAAGTCTGCTGCATAAGACCTGTATTGTGTTTGTTAGATATCCATCAAGTCTGTTCTGACCCAGAGCAACCCAATGTACTATAGAACTAACCACTGCCTAGTCCTGGGCCATCTCCTGAGTGTTACTGTGCTTGGGCTCTTCGTTGCAGCCACTGAAGCCATTGACGGTCTTCTTCTTCATCTTGTTTTAGCTTACCTTTGTCTTTACCAAGCATGAGGTCCTGTTCCAGGGACTGGGAACCCTGAAGGCACAGTGGAGTACATGTTAGGCTGCTAATCACAAGGTGAGCAATTCTAGCCCACCAACTGCTCTGAGGGGTTGGTTCTACTTTCTCCTAAAGAAGTGCTATGAGTCAAAACTGACTCAATGCAAGTGCGTTTGGTTTTTTCAAGTTAGTCTCTCCTAATAATATGTCCAACAGACCTGACATGAAATCTTACCATCCTCCCTTTTACGAAGCATGATAGCTGGACTTTTTCCAAGAGATATTTTTTTTTCCTCTTTGGGCAATCCACAGTATTTGCAATATTCTTCAACAACACCATAATTTAAATGCATCAGCTCTTCTTTGGCCTTCCTTCGTCATTGTCCAACTGTCACATGCATATGGGGCAATGGAAAATGTCCTGGCTTGGGCCATGGGAGCTTTAGTCCTCAAAGTGACACTGTTGCTCTTCAGTCCTCTGAAGAGGTCCTGGGAAGTATATTTGTTCACTGCAATCTGTTGTTTGATGTTTTGCCTGTTGCTTCCATGAGCATTGAGTGGGAATCCAAGCAAGATGAGATCCGAAGTGCCTTAAATCTGCTCTCCAAAGACTGGAGTCCTGGATCTTCATCAGCAAGCGTTTCAACTCCTCCTCCCTTTCAGCAAGCAAATTGTTAATCTTCGTATCGAAGGTTGTTAATCTTTCTGCCCCCAATCCTGATTCGGTGTCCTTCTTTATATTGTCCAGTTTCTCAGATTATTGGAGCAGCATACAGACTGAATAAATATGGTGGTGAAAGGATTCATCTCTGCTACCACCAGTCAGTGCTGCCTTGTGTTGCTCGCGTCTCCATTACTCCATACTCACCACAGTGGAATCGCCACTCTGAGCATTGCCCTGTATTGTGGGGTTAACACCACAGGTGTTAACCACAGGAATTGTTCCCTAAAGAGTCTACCCCAAAGAAACACCTGTCACCTGTGCTCACCTTTCATTGGTTAAGATGGTTTTGATAACAAGGAATTTTAACAAGGGGTGAACGAATCTCACAATTACTATTCACTTATTTTGTCATTTTGCCTATTGTTAGCCTGCTTATCATGAAGATAATGCTGGTGTGCAGACACCTCCAGGAAACCACAGTTTTCTTGTACCGTCATTTCTTATTGCAATGATTAATCAGCACAACCATGTCACAAGAGTGCAGACTATATCTCAGGTTGGAATGAAAGATATTAAAACTCAGAAATTGGTATAGATTAACTCATTTTCTTTCAGTGTACTAAGGAGAGTTCTTATTGATTTGATGATATTCAGTGATTAGAAATGAACCTTTTCTTCAGTAATTTTGAGATATGTAGTGATTTCATCTGAATACATACAAGCCTTGAAATAATTGTATTTGATCTTCCTCACAGAAGATAACAGTTGAAGAGCTGACCCCACACATCAGATGAGAACCTTAGTAGTTACAGCTACAGGAACTAGGAAATTGAATCGATTGTTCCCATGTGCTTCTTTTCTCTCTTTCTTCTCTTCTTCTTAGCTACCTGTTACTAAGTGTTTCTCTCTGGAAATATAAGATAAAGATAAAAATTATTTTCTATGGTTGGGGATATTTCACTGAAACTTCTGTTTTATGAGAAACAGTAAGAAATATAAGATGTGGATAGTGTTATCCTAGAATTATAACATTCAACACAGGGTTGAGATATAGTAAGAAATATTCATGAGATACAATCAGAGATAAAGGTGTGGATAGTGCTATCCTAACATTGTAACATCCAACACAGGGTGATATTTCCTTTAAATGAACTTAGAAGAAAATTGACTGCTATCTGTCAAGCTGTGATTGGTTCCAAACAGTTCCTTCATTATTCAAATGTTTTCATAATTCTTTATTAATTTCTTTCTATTCGGTCCTGTTTACCTAGATAGATGTTCCTCTCTTTTGTTTTAATAATATTTCATTTTACTTATCTATTTATTTATCTATTTATCTATTTATTTATTTTACAGTTTCAAAGGTTTATTTCAGAGCTCTCTGGTGAGGTTTATGGGTCCCTGAATTGGGGCCTGTGAAGTTGCACTGTCGGAGGGGGGCGGGTGGTGGTGATAATCTTTCATTTTAAAAGGCATTTGTCTTGACTGGCTCTCTTGAAGTCAGTTCACAAATTTTAAAATCTATATGAAGAATCCCCATGTATCAACAGGAGGCTCGATTTAGTAGTTTCGTAGTAAACCAGTTCAGAGGCACAGGACAGAGGGTGTGCATTTCTGGTGACGCTGTGGGGCAGGCATTGTCCTGATAACTGCAGAGTCTGAGGTTCAAAACTGCCAGCCCCTCCTGGGGAGAGCGATAAGGCCGAGTGCTCCTTTAAAGAGCTACTGTCTGAGAACTCCTACAGAGAGCTTGCTAAATCTCAGCGTTGACTCTAGGGCAGAGAGGATGATATTTTGGAAGTAGGGGGCACAGAGTGGAGCAAGTGGCTCATAATGAAGTACTTTGTAAATATAAGCAGGCTTCCCATCTTCATTATTCCATTGTCCCCGAGCACTTCATCAAGATTAGTCACAAATGGGAAAATATTTAGCATTAGCTTGCAAACATCTGTCCCAAGGCTAATGGTTACCAGTACATCTAAAATTCTCAGTGGAGGCTTTGTTACAAGTATGGGCTCTGGAGTTCTTTACCTGGAACTTCATATTGATAAGACTGGATGAATCCCAGGGAATCTTATCTTTCCAAAAACTTACCAAGTGATTCTGCTACAGCAAACTGTGAGATAGTCTTCCCTCTCATATAAACAAATATAGACCTAAAAAGGGACTTACTTGTATAGCACACAAACCAATATGTCAATGATACCATAAACCTAAAATTTAAAACAAAAGTTTTATAAATAATTTGTGGGTATTGGCACAAGTTATTTTCTAGCAATATTAATGACATAATATGTAGTATATGAACTAAACCATGGACTAGATTGCTACCAAAGTAATGTTAAATGGTTAAAGAGTTCACGCAAAACACATCTTGGAAGGTTATCCCAAGCAAGTGATATTAAATATACATAATCAATAATCCATACAACGTTGAAGGAAATGCGAACACATAAAGGAGAGGAAATGCTGCCCCAGAAGTACACGGTGCATCTAGTGAGGAGAATATTCTGAATGAAATGGACAAAAATGGATAAACAAGAAGTAATAAATTTTAAGAAAGAGGCATTAGGGAGATCTAAAAAGATTATAAAATGAAGTTAAGGAAATGGTAAATAAATCAATATACATCAATGATGGGCAAAGAAAGGGAAATTGCACCAGAGTTTAAAGTACATACTAACACATTTTTTAAGTATTAGAGGAACTGATATAGAAAATTTATTGAGATAAAAGAAAGTAAGAATGTATTTCTCATACCTAACCACACAGCTAAGTGCTGAGCTTATTCCCAGAGCTGAATATGGGAATTCAACTAGCAAAATGGGGTTTGGGAGAGGATCATTTACATTCTATTGTATGTCCTGGACTCCAGCCCTGGGAGCACCGTATCCATCCACCAAGAAAGGAATTGCAAATCTCAGATACAAATCAGCTGATGGTGCAGAACTAGATGGCATCAGGCAAAGAAAAGAAACTATAAAATACAGCCACCCATAAATACACTAGAAGCTAAGAAGGTCTATACCATGCCAATAAATCTCTAAAGTCATGAAGTTAATCTGCAGGTAGCCATTAGCAGAGCTATTTGATATTCCATTAAAGAATAAAAGAATGTGTATATTCATTCATTAGGGATTGGAAACAGTCATATTAAAAGAAGAAATGAAGTGTACAATTTGGCAAATTCAAAGTACCCACATAATTTAGAGTTTTTAGTGAAAAGGCAGGTGCAATTTTTGGCATCATTTAAAAGTAGAATATCCTATTCCAGGATATATCCAGCACTTGCCAGGTAGAAGAGCACAGATTAACATTGCAAGCAAGTTTGAGAATTAAGTCTAGCTTTAGAAAATTATGGACAGTAAGGTTCACCTCATTAGGAGATTGGTCACATTCCATTGCGTGACATCCGACTCTAACAGTTTTTAAACACAGGCTTGCTTCTTCTATTATTAATTTCTACCTAAGGGCAGATGCCAGGAGAACTTACTTTAGCTATTGCCTCCTGCTGCCGTTTCCACTGTCAAGAACAGCAGGAGTCAGAAATGAAAGGCACCACCTTCAAGAAAGGTGTCATTTTTAAAATTGACAGCTTGGTGCCATCCCAAACCTTAAGGAAAAAGGATTGTCACTTGTGCCTCCCATTGCCACTTTGACAAAGGAAGACATTCACCCACATCCAAAAGCAACATTAATTTTAAAAATGGCAAGAAGAAATATATTTTCAAATGGCAAGTGAGAACTTCTTTGTCCCGATAACTGTACGGGATCGTGGAATAGGGGATAATTTAAAGGTTCTTCATCTAAAAATGAGGGGGCGGGGCAGGTATTTCTGACTGACCCTTAATATAACAAAGAGAGTCTGGTTTACAAAATGAGTGTGCACCGAGTAAAGCAATCTATAAGAGCAACTCTAGGATCTTAGCTAATTTAAAGGGGGAAGCAAGATGTTGAGTCTGCATTCATAGAACTGATCATTAAGAAAAGATCACTCTGGTCTGAAGGAGTCAAGATTTGAAAATGCATAGAGTGAGCAGCTTCCTCGAGACTAATTGCTAAAACACAGGACACGTTTTTTAAAGTTTTATTCTCAAAGCACAAGAGTCAATGTCGAGAAGGAGCCAATGGGCTCCTGAAATTGTTCCTTTCCTCAGGGCTCAGTTGATATAAAAGAGACAGAGAAATAAAATCATTGTGATCATGAGGCAATATTTTTGGAAGCACCAATACGGTCTACTAACTGAAAGGAAAAACAGGATAGCTATATATCTTTGTTTCCCCTTCAAATAACTATTGTTGCAAAATAAAAGCATACTGAATCAAAATAAGTTAGCATAATTGCTGATCTTATTTTACAATAAAAATACACCGAGTTCAATTTGGCCCTCTTCATAGGAATATCAATAGCATTTTTATATGCAAGGAGACTGCCAGGAAAAAAGTTGGGGTTCTGCCCACAACTGAATTGTTTGGATATTTGACTCAAGTGAGCCTAGAGAGGGGGAGGGCAGACGAAAAGAAGTTAGCTTATCATCTGCTTATGCTTCAGTACCTTCTATCAGAATAGGTGCAGGCAGTTTTGAAACTAGACAAGTGTAGGCAGAGGCCCAAAATACCATATTCTCTTGTGGAACTAAGGCAAGCCCAGTTTATTCAGCGACTATGGAAAGAACCAAGAAAGTGTCCTCTTTCTACCTAAATATTATACAAGGGTCAATCAAAAAATCTTGCTAAACAATCCTGTTGTTGTTGTTGTTGTTGTTGTCAGGTGCTCTGTTGTTCATTCTGAATTATATCAACATCAGAACAAAACACCTTGGGCCCTGCACCATCTGCACAACTGCTGTTAGCACTTCAGTTAACACCACATTGAGACAGCGGTTTTGACCTTCTCAAGGGACTTGGATTAGGCTTTTAAATGCTCTGTGAATTTAGGTAACAAAAAAGGAAGCTTACAGAGGAAAGAAAAGGGTTGTAAGATGGATGGGGTAAGATTTCCCAACAATATGCTTTCATCTCTTGCTAGCCTTGAGGAGTGGCAGGTGCTTTGTTGTGATGGAGAACAAATTCCTTGACTATCAAAATTACTCTTTTGGTCTTCCACAAAACAGTCTTTTCTCTGAGCTAACTTCTTTTTCTAAATTGAACTGGCTGGCAGATGTTTTTGGAAGCCACTGTTTTGGACCAATTCGGGCATAGTGGTCCCAGGTTGCGCTGCTTACTGCAAGGTCAGCAGTTCTAAACTACCAGCTGCTCCTCTGGAAAAAGAGGAGGCTTTGCACTCCTATAAAGAGATCCAGTCTTGAAAGCACATAGGGGTGGTTCTAACCTGTCCTATGGGGTCTCTATGACTCTGTATTGATAACAGTGAGTTTGGTTTTCTGTTTTGTTTTGTTTTGTTTTGTTTTTGACCTAACGAGTGCTGGGGTTTGCTCTGTTGGGAAAGCATTGAACTGCTAACCACAAGGTCAGCATTTCAAACCCACTAGCTGGTCTGTGGGAGAAAGTTGAGGCTGTCTGCTCCCATAAGATTTACAGCGTTGGGAACCCTCCATAGGATCACTCTGTGTGAATGAAATTGCTCAATGGCAGTCGGGTTTATTTGTTTTTTAACATAAGACAAATGTATTACTGAGAGGACTATCTGCAGCCATCCACACACCACAGGGATATATTTGATCATGTTTTGTTTGGAATAAACACATGAATATATGAATTGGTACCCTTGTAGCAATATAATTTTAGTTACCTTCATATATCTCTTATCCTAAAATAAGAATAATAAGTAATAAGATTATCCTCAAAGAATGTGTGATGGTAAGCTATTACATTAAGTACCTGACACTTAGCCATACAATGGATGGTTACTTTAACTAATATACCTTAAAATACCTGATGAAAGGAAAAATAAGTTAGGGCTAATGGAAGAAGATCTTTTCCTACAAGATGTTGGTATAAAATTTTAATAGAAGTAGAGGTTGGTTAATTTTTATGCTTTTAATTCATTTTCACATCAAATGACCTGTTGAAGGAGTCAAGCATGATATCCCTGGATGCTTTCATTCGCTGGAGATTGAAATAAATTAGATTGATGCTGACTGGACATCATCTCACCTGCTTTCGGTCCATGAGATCTGGGATGCCCTCGACCAGTGCTTTTGTGGACTTCTCTTTTTGACCAACCAACTGCATAGTGTCCTTGGCTTTTGAGAACGCAGTTTTGAGCTTCTACTGCTTTTGATTTCTTACTTCTTCATCAATTCTTATTTCAGACTCTCTTTCCAACTCAGTCCTGAGTTTCTCAAACCCATCCTTTGTTCTCTGTGTCCAGTTTCTAGGCCAGTTGGTGCCCGTGTATCAGTCTGGCCACAGCAGCACATATTCCTGTAGGTGGATCACTGAACCAATGGGGTAAGTAGGTTGTGTCATGATCCCTTCAAGAGTTAAATCTAGATTCCACAGTAACCAGGGTCAGGTTTTATTCAATTACTGCTGCCTCATGCATATATGACTTTGATTTGACAAGTCAGTTAGTTAAATGTGTGCTCTCTATTGCTGTTTGCTACATCTACAATCTACTTTGAAGATTCTAAAAAACAAAAAAGTGTCCAATGTAGATTTTTCTTATAAACATTTGTCTTTTACAATTGTCTTTTATATCTTAAATAAAGACAAAATGCTTTTCATATCTTTATTTTCTTAGTTTTAAATTGTTTTATGAAATAATAATCCAAAGTGGACAGTTTAATTTATACTCTTCCTAGAAATGCTTTCTCGCACATTCTTTTTTTTTTTAAACTGGGAGTTAACACATATATCATTCTATAGTTCAATCAGATCAAGCAGTATTGTGCGATTGCTACCACAATCAGTTTCCAAACTTTCTTTTCCTTCCTGGCCTCCTTGACATCAGTGCCCTTTACCCCGCTACCATACCACTGTAGGCCGCCACCAGAAAGCTGACCTGAATGATTAAAACCTTGTCAACTGATGCCCCCTCTGATGCATGTTGGTCTTGATCTGGTTTGAACATTTTCTGTATTTTTGCTTGTTTGTTCCTACTGGAGTCGATCGCAGATGTGTTATGTCATTGAGGATCACACTCTTGAATTTGTTATGTGCTTTTCTGTTTTGTGGAATATGAAACCAAGGATTGATGAACCTGTAGGCAAAACAAGTAGAATGAGGGTTATACCTTTTAGCTGATGCTCAGTTTTACTTCATCTCGAATGTTGTACAATCCAAGAGCTCTTTTGGTGTTGCTAATCCCCTCACTCCTCTGACATGTCAGAATTGATAACGACCACTGATGTCTTACTTGCCCTTCTTATTCCTCACTGTCATGTGCCATGCCAGGTCACAAATGTTGCAAACATTTAAGAAGTCAAACACCGTCTACACTCCTGTATAAGCCGAGCTTTTCAGCACATTTTTAATGTGGTTTTTGTTGTAAAACTAGGTGCCTTGTCTGATATTCGGGTTGGCTTTTACTTGAGTGTATACGGTAGCTATCTAGATGAGGGGACACATGGCAAACATTTAAGGAGCATGGAGGCTGGTTGTTTATCTTGAAGGCAATTCACCCTAAGGATCAGATAAATCTGCCCACTTAAATTTTAGGTACATATAATATCCAAATACCAAGCGGGCACAGAGGGCCCCAAAAATTAGAATCAGGAAATAGTAGAGGAGAGACCTCCTACACAGTAAAATGTGTCTTTGAACAGTTGTTCAAAAGTACAGTGTGGGAATGGCATAATAACAAAAGCCATTCTCTACAACTGGGTGTCAGGGACTTGTCAGCATTCTTTGCCAAGAGTACCCACATCTATGAGACCAGTGGTGGAGGGAAGAGTGGACCATGACAGAGTGGAAACCCAGAGCCCAGCCTGACAGCGCCACCGAAGATGCAATAAACGCTGCTTCTATATTAAAGTCTTTCTTTGCTTGCTCTGAAAGCCTCCCTCAATCCCCGTTTCCTTTCAAAGATCTCTTTCTTCACTCCACTTTAAATGTTGTCATTTGATATATGTATATATATTATACATTACAATATGTGCATCCTCTGTGTGTGTCTCTGCGTGTTCTCATTCTAGGATCTAGTCATTACTGGGTCTGTGATGTATTAATGGAGATAGATTTACAGATGAATTTTACTACAAACTTACTATAAATGTACAGTCCAACCAAATGCTTATGTCCAACTTTGATATACTAGACTACATCAAATTCAACAAATTAGATAATAGATTCATTATCTATTTAAAATATAAGCTTAACTAAAATATGATTTGTGGTGGGCAGCTAGAAGGAGAACATTCGTGCACAATCAGGTGTTCAAACGCTGGTGCTGGGCAGTCTCTTGTTCCTCCGCAAGACATCATTTTCTTCTGTGCTGATTCTTTTCTACCAGGTTCTCAGTGCACGGTCGTTCTTGGCTATTCCAGAGTTGAATCCTTAGGGGTGGAAGTGAATAAAGTGAAATTCCTTTTCCCAATAGCTCCAATGAAAAGCTAGGAATTTAATTTCATTTCCCAATCTTGTGTTAAATGCTTATGACCAAAGCAATTATTGTAGCCATAATGAGAGAATATTCACGGTGCTGATCTGAACCCCAGGGCCCAGAAAGAAGAAAATGGACAATGCATGGGAAGAGTTTGGTTCCCCAAAAGACAATTGAAATGTCATTACCAGAAGTGGAAAATGAATTCTAGTAAAAGAAAACAGTATATGGAATCATATAGTCATTTTTCAGAGCAAAATCCTTAACACATAAAACATTAAATTTAAAACAAAGAAATAGAAAGAATTGGATACAGTATTTATGGAAGGTGTTTCAAATTTTAATTGTAATAGATATAATCAGTGTGATGAAATTTGGGAAGACCCTTGGATCAGTTTTTCCTAAATGATTAGGCACTTTGGAATTACCTATAGTTTCTTTCTCTTCCTAAAGAAAACAACATGTCCTGGAAGATTTTATCTTAAGAATAAGTAAGTGCTCAGGCTCATCATAAATAAACTCACTAGATTTATTGTAAAGAAGTCATGCAAGACATCCAAGCAAGATTTGTAGTCCTGATTTATCCTTGTGCATCTGAAGTAACAATTGCTGTGCTAAAGTACACATCTTTACACTCCAGGCTTTTACCTTCAACAAGTGATGTTGGAGGGGGAACTCAGAGGTCTCTGTGGTCACAGTCCAAGGTCAGTTATGGAGAGCAGTGTCTCAGCAGATTTCTCAGCAGGTTAAACAGAGAATCAGAGAAATCTTTTGCGGCTGCTTCTCAGAAAGTGAACAGAAATCAATGGGCTTATATAACATGTGTGTTGTCATTTTTAATTATAATTGGTATGTTTTATTGCCAGTTAAAGATTAGTTATATCATGTACTTATATTTTGCTATTTTATATTATGCTTTATTGCTAATTAGGAAATTTTGTATGACATATTTATATTCTTGTTTACTGCATGTTTCAAGGCCAAGTTAATTAATTAAAAATCATGGGAATTGTTTAGTGACATATTTATGTATGTTAATTTATAGAGATTTGGTTAATATTATAGTCTGTTATCACAAAGTGCAGGTGCAAAACCCAATTTCAGAAAGTTATTTACAGCTACTTCATATACTTCTATTATCTGTTTCCAAGTTAGGGAGCATTATAGAAATGTTATATATATATATATATATATATGTTTCTATTTCTAAGTTCAGAAATTGTATGCTTCTAAATTTACATTATAAGTGACTTATACATAGTGTTTAAAAGTATTATAAAACATCATAACAGCACAAAATAATTATAGACATACACATAAGAGTAACTTAAACATGTGCTTTTTTAAGAACATTACCAATCCAGACAAGATTAGAAACCATATAAAAAGTACATGTGACACCACATTTTAATATTAGATTAAATTGTTAAAAAGCCACACAGAATTGCTGCCTTGTGAGGAGGAAGGTCTATTTCAGGGAAAGGTGTTACAGTAGTCCAAGACAAAGAGGGAAATAGCGTGGACTGGGTAGAGCCTGGAGATGAAAGAGAATTCAGTGAAAGCGCCCATCACTTTCTGGCATTTGAAATAATGGTGGCATAACTTCCAGCATCACAGCAACACCGAAGCCATCACAGTATTACAAACTGAAAGACAAGTGGTGTTCCTAACTATATGACGTATATGAAGAAGAAAGACATCAAAATTGGGAAACGACTCATTAAAAGCCTGCAACATGCAGGTGCCAAAACCTCACTCGTTGGACCTGAGAACTTTAACCACTTACTGAGAAAGATGAAAGACTACAGCATTCACATTTCACTTCAACACAAATGGGGGGGGGGGAATCTTCAAAATTGGACCAATAAACATCCTCTTAATTAAGGAAGAAAATACTGTTAAGGGATTCACTTTACATGGATCCACAATCAAGGTCAAGAAGTCAAACAACATATTATAGGCAGATGCATTGCAAAAGACCTTCTAAAAGTGTTCAGGTCACTTTGATCACTAAATTATGCCTGACTGAAGCCATGGTATTTTCGATGACCTCATATATAGGCAACAGCTGGAAAATGAATGTGGGAAGTCGGGAGAAGAATTGATGTCTTTGAACTATGGCATTGTAGAAGAATATTGATTGCCTCGTGGTCTACCAGAACAATGAAAGGATCTTTCAGAAAGCTCCTTAGCAGTCAAATTGGCAACACTTCCTTTCACATACTTTGGACATGTGATCAGGAGGGATAAGTCTCTGGAGAAGGACATCATGCTTGGTAAAGTATCTGAAAGAAGAAGACCCTCGAGGAGAGGTAGTGACACAGCAGCTGCGATAATGGACTTATAGATGGCAATGCTGGTGAGGACGGCACAGCATCAGACAGTGTTTCATTCTGGTGCACACGGGGTTGTTTTGAGACAGCGCCTACTCAAAAGCACCTCATCACAACACCTCATTCTCCTGAATGTTTTTGCTATCCCGTCAAAATTTGTACCATAAAACATAGTACCCTTAAATCCAATTCATTCTTAGCCCATAGACTCTGCCTTGATGCCATATTTCACCTCTCATGTTTTTATACATCATTGTATTGGTGGATTTTACAGCTTTTATAACACTCCATGTATCTAATGTATCAAGCATATCTGTACATATGTTGCTATCATCATTTTCAAAACATTTTCTTTCTACTTGAGCCCTTGATATCACCTCCTCTTTTTTTCCATCCCTCCCCCATCCTCTCTCCCTGATGAACCCTTGATAAATTATAAATTATTATTATTTTCATATGTTATACCATTCGCTGTCTCCCTTAACCCGTGTTTCTATTGTTTGTCGCTCTCAAGGGAGGGGGTTATATGTCAATCATTGCAATTGGTTCCCCCCTTCTCCCCATTCTCACGCCCCCACCCCCACCCCCCCGCCCACCATCCCCTACCCTCGTGATATCGTTACTCCCATTACTCTTCTTGAAGGGTCTATCTTTCCTGGATTCTGTGTGTCAAGAGCTCTTATCTGTGCAAGTGTACATGCTCCAGTCTAGCTGGATTTGAAAGGTAGAACTGGGGTCATGGTAGTGAGAGGAAGAAAACATTAAGGAGCTAGAGGAATGTTGTGTGTTTTTTTGGTGCTATACTGCACCATGGCTGACTTGTCCCTTGCGATGCTTCATTTGTCATTTTAAGAAAAAAAGCACTTGATAGGAAGAGCCAACAGTGCACATACAAAATAGGTGGTGTGGTAAAGTACAAACAGCACACATTTCACACAAAACTACCAAGAAAGAGCATAAGGCTTTCACATCAGGGGAATGTCGTTTGAGTTGTGTGCCCCTGAGCTAGCTGCTCAACGTGTCCTCTACAACGGAATTTCAGTGAATCTCCAGGACATGTAGAGAGTTCAGCATGGCTATGGTCATCAGGGACTAGGATGAATTCATCTGATGTCAATTATGATTTTCAGACAATATCCTTTGTTTCTCATAGTTTGTAATTTAGTCAAATGGCTGTGACTATTTTGGATACAATTATGGCTCTTTGTCTCATTTAGATGAGGGTTTTTGCAAGAAGGAAACGCTCTACTATTATCTAGCCGGAAGGTTTATATGGGATAAATTTCCCTGTGACAAGATCTTATATAGTCCAAAAAGTGCTTTGAATGTTTTAAAGGGCTCTGCCCTCTACAGTTTAAGTGGAAGTAAAATTGATTTGTTCCCAAATTTTGTGTCTATTATGATCAAGATGCCAGTGATGAAGATGTCTGTTAAGAGTTAAACCTTTGCATGATGAAAATTGAAAAGAACAACATTTCTAAATTAAAGTGTCATTTCTATGTGCTTATAAAAACATATTGTAATAAACGTCAATAAAATAAACATTTAAAGAAGACATTTGACCATTTCTGCCACATCTTCTATACTGGCAAGAGAGATTAACAGTAAAGAGGAAGAATTCTTAAGCCAGATTCCTACTTTGCATCCACACTTCTATTACCTGCGTAACCTTGCATTTTCTTATCCTTTCATTGCCTTCGAGTACTCCTTGGTAAAACGGGGAGAAGTGAGGACCCTTCTCATAGGATTACTCTGAAAATTAAATTAACTGAGTTGTTTATCGCATCACTCTGAGCAGGTAGCATAGAGCAATTCTTGTTTGGGTTTTTTTTTTTTTTTAGTCTCTTTGGAACTTATATATCAACTTGATCTTGCTTTGTGTATTCTACTTCATATTTGTTGTTTTCCAACTGGATTAGAAACTTTAAAACAGACAGACGGTGTGCCATACATTTTTGAATAGCCATCATACCAACCATTCCGTGGAGGAACTGACCAGTGTTTCTTAATTAATGAATTAAAATTGACCACCAAGACCAGCATTTTAGAATTTATGAACCATATCGAACTTAAATGCTTGAAATACACAGTTTTGCGAAACATGATAAGCAACATGATATTTAAAAACTTTGTCCCTGGAGAGTCATAACCAACTGCAATTGAGTCAATTCTGACTCAGTCACAGAGTACAATTGCTCTTCGGGGTTTCTGTAACTCTGCGTAGGAAGAAATAGCCTCATCTTTCTCCCTCAAAGCCTCTGGTGAATTTGAACTGCTGAGCTTGCAGGAGGCAATCCAACACATAAAGCATTAGGGCACTAGGGCTGAGAGAGCAGCGCAGATATGATTTTACAACAGCTATCTCCTTCAAGCTTAAATCACATGTTCTCTTCCCAGTTGAAGCAAAGTGTCAATATAGTTGATATGTGCATAATCCTGAAGATACTTTTTATCTTTTCAGAAAGGCCACATCTGGTGAAGGGAGTAGGGTTGACTTAGGTCCTGTATTAGAAGTTAAATTGTGAACATTTGGCTGTGGAAGGCTATGGTGGCAGAGGGAACCCTAACTCTGTTTTGAGTTGGCATAAATTCATTCTCCAAGGAGTTCCTTCTGATCATAAACCACAAATGTAAAAGTTTTGTCCTAAGCAAAGTCTGTTTGGAACTAGATTACAACTCCCCTGCCAGGTTCAGACAAGGAGTGGTGGTGGTGTATTGGGTTACAAAGTTGGGCTGCTAACTGCAAGGTCAGCGGTTCAAACCTGTCAGGAGAAAGATAAAACATCCTGCTCCTGCTAAGATGTATAGCCCGGGAAACCCACAGAGGGCAGGTCTATCCTCTAGGGGTCCTTTGAGGTGGAGTAGCCTCATGGCCACGAGTTGCGCCCAGCCACGGAAGGGCAGACCTTGCCCTCAGAGGCTAGCCTGCGCATGCCCTTTGAGAGCAGGCTCTCAGAGAGAAATAATCCTAAATCATGCCCTGACCAACGTGGTCAGAGGATCCCAGAACCAGTCTGTCAACTTATTTCATGTGCAATAGTGTATATATCCCAATCATGGTCCTTTCCCAGATTCCTTGGTCTCGCCTATATTGATCACTGATCTTCCGCCAATCAAAATTTGATAACTATTTTCTTTGTTTTCCTTAGTCTATGCTTAACCACATGACCACGGATCCTTTGAATACCACTGTGGCCCCATGCTGACGGTCCCCCTCATCCAAATGATTTGCCTTCTTCCTCTTGTCGTCTTTGTCCTGTTTAAGACACAGTGGTCTCTGTAAATTCTGCTTTTATTTGTAGTCTTTTCTCCTAGAAGATTTCTTTACGGAGATGATCTTTAATCAGAGACTTTGTCATCTGCTACCCAGCCAAAGACCAAATCATAAGACAAACTCACGAGAATGCAAAAGCGGAGCGATTTACAATCCGCACAATGCGGTTTCAGATCACAGGGAATTGTTTTAATGTCCAAAAATATCGTCTGCATTCTACCTGGCAATCTCTCCTAAAACAAAACAAAACAAAAAAAGAATAGAGATTAATTTGTAATAACAATCAGTAGGGGAGATAAACATTGTTATATTCAAATATCCTTGAGAAATATGTTGATAGAAGAGGAAGGAAAATAATAAATTACTCATGAGGAAGTAATTCTACATGAAAAATTTATCCTCCTGAGGAATTATTTCTCCCTCTCATAAATAAGAGAAGTAGATGAATCGTAAGGATATGCCACCTGTTTCAGGGGCAGCCAATAAAAACTGAGCACAACAAAATAGACCACCAAATAACAGTTGAGACAAACTTTATATAGTGAGGAAAAGGTTGATATTTGCATTAGAGAATCCAAGTTTTATTGATTATATGAGATACACAAATGAAGATAGTAATTAACTCCTCTGAATCGAATGCCAACCATAATCCCAAAAGGATGCAATTATAAACACTAACCATCCCCTGTCTGTCAATTTGTTCTACTGTGTATTAATGTAATGCTGGATTCTATATCAGCTATATTTCAATCCCAGCAGGGTCACCCATGATGAAAAGGTTTCAGTAGAGCTTCCAGACAAAGGGATACTAGGGGAAAAAGTGCCTGATAGACATTAAATAAAGACTAATTCCTCTCTTCGGCTATTAAATGGAATATTCAATTATTTTGCCATGGGGTTATTGGGAAGATTGAATGAGCTACTGTTTATGAAAAGAATTTATGAAAATCTAATACATTGTTGTGATAACTGTTATCATTATTACTTGGACAAGAACTATGTTTGATCAACAGGCAAAGGTCTATGTCTAAAAATAGAGCCCTGAAGTAGACTATAGTTGATTACTCAGTGAAGTAGAAAGCCCTTCTTTGAAATCAAGAACTCATGGGTTTCATTTTAAAACTGATGCTTAAGGCCTCTGTGAATAAGTTCTCTTAACTAAATTTTCCTTTTATCAAATGGGAATGGTAATACTCAAAAGTTGTGATAATATTTAAATAAAATTATAGAAATGAGCAAGGGGACCCTTAAAACTCACTGCCATCAGGTGGATGTCAACACACCTACGAGACCTTACAGGACAGGGTAGACCTGCCCCTATGAGTTCCTGAGACTAGAACAGTTTATGAGAGGAGAAAGCCCCATCTTTCTCCCAAGGAGTTGCTGATTGTTTGGAACTGCCAATCGTGCAAATTGCAGCCCAAGGCCTCCATATAGAAATGAGAGTACTTTTAAAATTATAGGGAGCCAGGGACAGTCCGGTAAGAGAGCTACCGCTGGGATGGAAGCTCAACTGTGAAGCATGACAAATTGCTTCGCTTCTCTGGGCCTGTTTTTAAAACCTGACAGATCAGTATCACAGGATCATTGGGAAGATTAAGTGAGATAGTAGATCAGTGTGTCTCAAATGTTTCCACCAATTACCTCTAAGGACAGAAGAGATGGATGGACGACAGAGGAATCTACATCAGCTATAAAAGGACTGCGACACGTATGACATTTCTTTCACTTTTCTTAATCACTTTTGGAACAAATATGCCACTCTACTGCATAATCTATGATTGTTTTAATAAAATCCCCCTTCTCTAAAATCTTTAAATAACATTGATTTTCCATGGAGAGTCCTATATTTACCCACTCTTGACTCTCAGTCAGAGCAGTGAATTCAGTCTTGTGTGGTCAGTTCCAAAATTATGCTATCCAAGAATGTAAAGCTGATTTTCTGTTCTAAATAACTGTACCAATTGCTCTACATCAGCTATTTTATAAATATTTCTGTCTGGACTCAGGACCCAAGTAGAGCATATATATTTAGGTTAGGATCATTTTTCATTTATAATTTATCAAAATGCTTGTTTAATACCTTACCGCATGCAGTGACCTAATGTTCTATATCTTAGCTGGAGCATGAATGTTGCACATTCCTCGAATGCAGGACGTCCTGGTGGGCACATGGACTGGGGGGTGGGCTGCTGACTACCAGGTAGTTCAAATTCAGTTGCCACTCCAATGGGGAACGATGACATTGTCTGCTTCTGTAAAGACTCACAGTCTAGGAAGCCCAAAGAAGCAAGTGTGTGGGGGTAGCTATCTGTTGGAAGTCATTCAAGGACAGCAGATCTGCTATAAATGGAGCCACTACGTCATGTTCCTCTCTGCGTCCCAGTCATCACTTGACAAACGGCCTTGCCCACTTTAGAAAAAAAGTTTGTTCAGTGCATGCATTACGGACATTTCCATAAATGTCCTTTGAGATTTAATTACGGAGTTTCTCTCACAAAAACACAGTAATTTTCTGCTACAAAATTAGGAAATTAATTTAATAAACTGTATTAGCATGAATTTTTCTTCAATGAAAGGCTAGCATCTGGTAAGTTTCTGCAGGTTCCCGGTGGATTTATATGCTACCTTTTAACTTCTCCCTACTTCATTGTTTATAGGATAACAGTATGACTCCTTCATTGCAAACTACAATAAATCCCACATCTTTCTTCTTTTTCTCCAGGACCACTAAAATCCTGATTAAAGATCTTCAGCTATAACTGTCAACCTTTTTGATAGTTTAATTTTCTCTATTTCCTTTTTGTTTAAAACTCAAATCACCAGGCTGTACACTGAACCCAATCCTCTTAGCTCAACTTTCAGCCAAACAATCCTACAGGTGAACAATAAGACCAGGGAGGTACACACACCTTAGAACAATCAAGCACAGGAGCTCGAAGGACAGCATTTTTCCAGGGATAAAGCTCACAAGGCAGGAAGCAATAAGCATGAAGAGAAACAATACACAGAGGAAGAAAGTGCAGCGAGTCTTGTTACACTGTGGAGTCTGCCCTAAATGCCACAAAACAAAATGTGTCTCAATTACTGAATGGCAAACCAATTTGCTCTGTAAACTTTCATACAAATCACAATACAAAGTTTGAATAAAGAAGAAACTCAAGCAAACTTGTAGATACTGAGCTGAACATCAGAGAAGGACCACGTTTGGAGATCTCAGACACATATCCTATTTGGCATAAAAGGTAGTCATCCTGATCTGACCCTGTGATTGAAAAATAAAATTCTACAGAATCTGTGAAATTGAGCAATGATTCTCAAGTAGGATGATCCATTAAATTTGATGTTGAAATAGTCCGAGACACAGAAGTACACATGGTTATCCTAGGATGACAATGAAGATCGATGGGGGAGGGGGGTGTTGAAAATGAATATTATATAGGTGAGTTGTATTTTACTACAATTATCTCAAAGGATAGAGATTTTTGCAAGGAATATGAAGTTACACAGTCTGCAAATATTCATTGAGCATGTCTCCTCATATCCTCCAGAAAGATACGCCTACTGACAGCAATTGTTTCTGTCTCATCCGAGAGCGAATTGTGCTTGGAGATGGAAAGCCAAGAACAAGAGCTTTCTGGGTAAGGTAGAAACCTAAATTGCAGCAGAAAGAGACAATTTCCAATTCCATATTGCTGCGTCATCCAAATCTTATTTAATAAGCAGGTAAGCCACATGTAGTCACAATTAATTATATTTTGACCACCATCATGTGGGGTGGCACCATCATTTATCTTTTGCAACACATGGCCCAGGGAAATTGAGACCAACAACCCATACTGAGGTTTGCCACCCTCATGGGTGTAAGGGAAACTGCAAGACCTAGAGGTAGAGACACTAGGGTTGTACACACTCGAATAAAGTTGATCTTAGAAGTAAGGAATTCCCGAAGAGTTTCTGGTCAGGAAAAGTAAGAGAATATTGAAAGTATGGTGTACTGCCATAAGAGCAAACAAATCTGGCTTAGAAGAAGTCCAGAATGTTTCTTAGGAGCCTTAGAGAATTTGTGGCACATACTTTAGACATGTTTTCAGGAGAGTATTCCCTGGAGAAGCTTGGTAAAGTACAAAGTTGTGAACGAAGATAAGGGCTCTCAGAGAGAGACGGACACATGGACTACCACAATGCACTCGAGTGTCACAGCAAAGCTGAGGATGGGCAGGGCCCGGTGGTGGTCTTCCTGCTAGACGGGAGGTTGCCACGAAGCCAACTGATTCAACAGCACCTAGCAACCACAGGAAAAGAGAAGTCCTATATGTGATTATAAGAAGACTTTGATTATATTTACATATGATTGCTTTTTCCTGTGGCTGCTAGGTGCTGTTTAATATATCATATGACATAAATCATATTATATATGCATATGTGCGTATATATATATGTGTGTGTATATATATATATAAATAATCAGAGGCTGTGACAAAAAAAGATTTAGATTGTGAAAGAGACGCAGTCAGGGAACTAAAGGCAGTGGTGGGCTCAGGAGTTGGGAAGCATGTTTGATTTGTAGCATTTAATAATTTGCCACTTTCTGTGGTGTCAGTCCCTCTTTCATGACCAGTGAAAAGCTACTCAGGTGAAGTCACTAAACAGGGAGTTTGGAAGCGGAATGAGGCCTACCTTTGGCACGCCACGGAAAAGGAATCCTCATTGCTGAGCTCCTCCGGCCAGCAGGAATCCATTTCCTATCTCCATTTGATTTTATTATAGTTACTCTTTGAGGGTTGCCATGAAATTGCAATCTCCCTAATTAAAAATTAACTTCAGTGAATCTATATTCACTATAATTAAAAGAATCCACTGAAACAGTCTTTTTGTATCCAATTACGAAAATTTGCAAATACAGGATGTGGAAGACAAGGGTTTTTAGGAGCACAGGCTAAAAACACTGAAACGTTTTGGCTTCAAAGCAAAGGCTTCAGTGGATTCTCCACTTTTGTTTAAGTTGGGACCTGCGCTTTCCTAAACTCCCTGTAGTGACTCTATCGCTAGTAAAGGGACTATCAATAATAATGAATGCTCTCATGGGTTTTGCACCAGAACTGCAGGAACAAACCCCTCCTCCATCACCCCTTCCCATAAAGCAGTGGGACGGGAAGCAGGTCAGTGAATCTAGTTAGTTACCCATCAATTTTCTAGTGCTGCTTATTAAGGTTTCACTGGACATTTTTTTTTTAATCTTTTAAGTGCAACAGTAGGTTTGGTTTGTTTATTTTTATGAAATAATTTTATGTCTACCTGTCTGTCTCTGTGTGTCTAAATCCTTGTATACCTGTGGGTCTGTCTCTTTAATTTTTTTTAATTTATAAAATAAACTCCCTCCCTGCCAATATTTTTCAGAAATAAATTATTAGGTACTTCTTTCTAATACTTATCTCAACTTATCTCTAGTATGGATTTGCTTTAGGAGTGACAGAGGACACGCTGTGGAGGTTGGGAGCATGTTGACCTGGTATAAGAGTATAAACCTTTAGGTGACAATGATCCAGCTATTAATACTTCTACCAAGTGTATCGATTGCTCTCCCTTGTTGTGAAGTTTTTTAATTGCAGCTTCAACTTTGTTATTATTCAATGTAAAACACCGTTGTCTGGCATTCATGTATCCATGCTGCCAGAACTATAGTAGAGTACAATAATCATTTATATTAAATTTAATTCCAATCAAAACTGTTTACATAGAAATGGATATGATAATAATTCCTAAAATTCAGAAACTGCTGAAAATGTTAGGCAAAAAATGTTTGATGTCATTCAGCAATACATGGCATATATAGGAATAAAAAGAAATATAGCCAGAAAAATTTAAATTGGCAAAATGTAATTAAGCCCGTTGGAATTTAGGCAGATTACTATAGTCTGTCTTAGTGAGCCTGATGGCAGTGTCTCTGTCATGCCAACATCAAGGAATATTTTAAATTAAATCTCAAAAAAGGTAATTCAACAGCAAAGCCTCTACTCAATGAACATCTAAAAGAACTAATTTCAACTTTTATTAGCTTGCAGAGCAACATAAAGCAAGTCTTGTACAGCGTTCTATGTCTTTTAGGTGAAGTGGCAACTATGTAGATTTTAATGAAACTTAACTCAAAACTCTATGCAGTATTTTGAAGATATTTTCATATTGGGCTCCCTTTATATCTTCACTCCCAGCAGAAAAATGTATCACACAGATAGTAATAGAAGGGCATATTATTTTACTCACTCCTATGAGTTTCTGAAGTAATGAGTTTTTAGAGGCTGTAAGCTTAGCAAAGTCACAGAAATGAGAAACTACAGTTTCCTTAATTTTGGCAAAGACACATTTAAGAAGTATATACTGTGTCTACTGCCAAGGACCCATAATCACACACTGGATAAATGTCCGGGTGCTCATGGTAAGGGTGACCCTGTAAATGCAGCTCCTGGTGACTTGGTGCTGTAAAGATGACCGCCTAGGACAGTCCTACTCTGTCCTAAGGGTTGTCACGGCCATGCTGTGTGTCCAAAGCTACGCACCAGTACAGAACCCTATAGCCATTGTCGTGATTTAAATGTTTTTGTTGTAGATCTTTAAAAATCTTATTGTAGGCACCTGAAGGAAAAGTAGTAGTAAAAAGAATTTTCTCTCACAAGTTGATATTTATCCCTAAAATTCCCATGTACTTCACTTTTGTGTTTTAAAAGCTTTTTGTCTTTGAGTAAATACACTGCGCTATCAGTACCAACATACAAACATCCTTGGAATAAAGTTGTATTTTTCTAGCTTATAACAAAACTGTCTCATGCTTAAACTGGACCTAATGCTGTGTACCACAGGGTACACGGGGTTTTTTGCTGCTGTGGTTATTTGGGTTTGGGTGGTTTTAGGGGTGTTTTTTTTCCCCAAACACCAAAAGGGGAAGAAAGTAAGTTAATACGCAGCTCAGTCGCTGTCTTCCGTGTCTGAAAGCTCTGAGAAACAAAGGCAACATTGTCATTGTTTCATGATGTTAACTCTGCCGGGAAGCTTCTCTGGTAAGTTTCAACCGCAGGGGATGCATTTGATGAAAATCTTAAAAGCAATTGAGTGATGTAAACTGTTGACTTTTATCCTTCTCCACCGTGAGTCGCTTATTCTTTGAAGGATCTTTACCTGGGAAGCTTTCAACGACCATTGTCATGTGAAGCCTCCTGTATCAAGAGATAAAACAAAATTAACTTTTCAAGGACATGGTGGTCTGGAAAGAGGAAAGTTATTGAGGAGCTAAAGCACAAGTTCAAAAATCTAATCAGTACCCTACTGAATTCAAGTTTTGTGAAAAACCTACTTTTGCCTTTAGGCCTAAAAAAACTGTATAAGAAAATGAATACATTTTTTGTGTGCAAAATACACAATCTGCATCATTTCTTCCACGAATTGGTCTCATGCTCCTTTTCATATCAATTATTACAGGATATGAGTTCTAAGTGCTCATCAGAAAAGCCACGCATCTTCTTTAAAATTCTTAACTGTAGGATTTAGGTATCATTTATATCATACCTGTCGTTTTCTTCTCAATGAATTTAACTATCCTCCAGAAAGTAAGGGTGTGCCCTTTTAAAATACCTTGTTAATTTTTTAAAAATCAATTTACTGGGGGCTCATACAACTCTTATCACAATCCATACATACATCCATTGTGTCAAGCACATTTGTACATGAGTTGCCATCATC
>NW_022103906.1:65941853-66030060 GCF_000313985.2 Echinops telfairi
CATATCTTATTTAGCTAGATCTTCAGAGATAATAATATGCACAAAAACAAGACAGAGCAAAACAAAGTGACGAAAGAAAACAACAATAACAAAAAAAACAATGACAAAAAAAAGCCTATAAATAGTTCAAGGTCTGTTTGTTGAACTTCAGGAGTGTTTTCCAGTCAAGTCTGATGGGGTGCCATGCCCTGGCCCCAATATCTGTTTTTGGTTTTCCCTTGGGACTTCCTTGCTCTGCTCCCCTTGCTGTTCTGTTGCACGCCCTTAGTGTTTTGCCTCGGTGTGATGGGGCCAGATCGGGCGCCATTCCCACTGTGTCTCCAGTGTTGTTCCCCATAGGGCCATGGGTCAGCAAGGGACATCGTGTCTCATAGCGGGTCTGGCTATATGGTCCTCTCTGTGTATTGTTTCTCTGAGTGGGGATATTGTCCTCAAGGCTTGGTGGACCAGGATGTGCTCCACACTCTCTTCCTCTGCCTTCATTTGCTACTGTGCACTCTAATCAGACCTGTCCCTCTTCCTGGGCTGTAGCTTCAGTGCTGTCCTCTGAAGTCAATTCTTCTGGGCAGAGGGGTGACTGTCCACATAGTTGAGATTGGGGCCAGCCCTTCAGACCTCTCTACTGGTTCCCTGCTTCATGCCGGTATGTTGCATTCAAGTCTTGGAGCACTAGGTTAAAACACCTCTTATATGAGAATCAATATTACTCAATCTCCTGTGGGGGAAAAAACTTCTTCAAACTTGCGTTTGTTGGTAATAATTAGACAAAATTAGATTTAATAATACTGGCCTCTTCCTTAAGAGCTAGGGATTCTTCTTTATTACAAGTGATAGAATATGAGGTTTTCTTAAGAAAATCTGGGATTTGCTTAATGCCATAGGAAAGCCTAAAGAGGAACCAGTACATGGAGAAAGGTATAATTCGTAGTGCCTGGTGTCAAGGATTGGATCATATACTTCCAAAATATGTATCCACTTGGATGAGCCATGGTTTTCTGTGGTTTGGCAAGTATGTAATGATGTAATTTGTCAGTTATTTAATTATATAGCCTTTCCCTTTGATGTGATCTGATGTGATTGGCTTGTTCCTTTTATTCTCATTATGAAGTTCATGTCAGGATTCTGTACTTCATATCCTTCACAGAGCATTCTTTATGTGATGTCCTCCTTGCTGAACTTCACCTGGTTAACTTCATAATATTTTACACTAATTTAACAAGCAGAAACAAGAGAAGGAAGCAGTGTTAACAGCAAACTAGATTGCTGCTCAGTAAATTATATACTATTGTATATACTATTATATATACTGTATATACAGTGTCTATATCATTATATACTATTTTCTTTTTAACTGTCGTTTTGTAACGCCCACAAAATGAGGTGCTCAAGGCACACCCAGGGGAGTGGATACCTTGGTAAGCATGTAAATAAGGTGCATGGTGCTTTTGAGGTGGCAGGGCCATACAAAGGACTCAAAACTCATTGCCATAAGGTCAGTTTCAACTCACAGTGACCCTATATGACATAGGAAAGCTGCCCTTTGGGGATTCCATATCTATAAAATGTTAAGGGAGCAGACAGTCCCTTCTATCTTCCACAGGAGGTCTTGTGGATTCAAACTGTTAACCTTGCTGTTAGCATCCCAATGAGTAAACTACTAAGCCATCAAAAAAGAAGCCCAAAACCAACCTTACTGCCATTGATTCAAATCCCACTCAGAGCAACCCCACAGGACAGGGTACAACTGCCCCTGTGAGTTTCCCAGACTGCAACTCTTTATGGGAGTAGAAAGCCCCATCTTTCTCCCTGGAAGTGGCTGGTGGTTTCCAACTACTGGCCTTGAAGTTATCAGCTCAATGCCTAAGGACTATGAGCAGCACATCCCCAAATAGAAAAGCCTAATATGTATATCAGAGAGAATTCTATATCAAGGCTAATTGTACATTAAGAAAGCATCCCAACCCCGTCTAGTTCAAGCCCATAATTCATGTCCAGTACCAATCTATAAAGTCCTCTTCAGACTCATGAAACACGTGCAATGACCCCGAATGCAGGATGATCACAGGCCAGTGGGTAGAAAGTCTTTGGATCCATTGGTGCTGTAAGCATCTCAGTGCTGTCAGGGGTCTTCATGTGACTTCTTTAGCACCCAGGGCTGCATCAAGGTAGGTCCCGGTGGCTTCTCTTCAGGGATATCTTGCAGGAAGTCAGCCTTCTCAGTAGAGAGTCTCCAAGAGAGTGTCTACAGAGAGAGTCTCTCCTGCCTCCAAGGAGGAAATTGAGGAGTTCCCAGAATCCTCAGAAGAAGGCCATGCCCACACAGAGGTTTCATTGGCTATGATCCAATTGGCAGACTAGACTCCACTGCTTCGCTCTTAATCTTCTCAAGTCCCAAATTGGCACCAGCTTATGTAACTACCACAGAAGTCCATGGTAGTTTCAATAGTCTCTGTCAACACAATTCTAATACATCAATTCTTTTATAATATGCCTTGTTCAATGTACAAATGTCACATGCATATGAGGCAATTGAAAATATGATGGCATGGGTCAGGCATACCTGAGTCCTCAAAGTAACAGCCTTGCTTTTCAACACTCTAAAGTGTGCAACAGATTTACTCAATGCAACACGTCTTTTGATCTCTTGACTGCTGCTTCCATGACCATTAATTGTGGATGCAAGCAAGACAAAACCTTTGACAACTTCAATCTTTTTTCCATTTATTACAATGTTATATATTGGTCCAGTTGTGAGTATCTTAGTCATCTTTACCCTGAGTTGTAATCCAAACTGAAGGCTGCAATACTTGATCTTCATGAGCAAAATAGAAATGAACTTGGAATTTTTAGTAACATCCAAGTTTATTTCAAACAAACAAACAAAAAAAGATAAAGTCCATGACTACATCAAACCATTTTGATATACACTTGCTAAAGTGAAAGATTAATTATTATGTTTGATGTCCTGTACAACTTAGAAAGATAAAGTGTGCTAACTAATCCAAAATCTTTGGATTTTGGAAACAATATACAACATTGCTTTGTGTCTTGCTCTATTAAAGCATTTATAAGACTAGGAGTTTTAAATGGAATTCAGAGAAGTAAAATTTTTGACTTTGATGTTACTTTGAGGACTAAGGTGCACCTGCCCCGAGCTATAATATTTTCCATTGCCTCATATGCATGTAAAAGTTGGACATTGATTAAGGAAGACCAAAGATGGTATTGGTGGAGCATATTGAAGGAAACATAGACTGCCAAAAATACAAGCAAACCTGTCTTGAAAGAAGTGTAACCAGAATGCTCCTTGGAGCAAAGGATGGTGAGATTTGTCTCATGTCCATTTGGCATTTTGTTAGGAGAAGTCAGTCCCTAGAAGGACATCGTGCTGGGTAAAGCAGAGGGTCAGAGAAGGAGGAAGCCTCTCAACAAGAAGGATTGATACAGTGGCTTTACCTATGAGCTTAAGCATAGCAACAACTGTGAGTGTGGTACAGGACCAGGCAGTGTTTTGTTCTGTGTCTACCCATGGTGGCTACTATTCAGAACTGACTTAAAAGCATAACTACAACAACAACATGCAATTCATAAAAACACTTGAGATGATTGCAGCCTCATGCAGCATTGGGTAAGTATCACAGCAGGTCCCTGGTTAAGAATGGTAGCAAAGACGCAGTGAATTACCTCTGAAGACAAACAATACTTACACTAGCAAGCAACTCTTCTGTTTACTAGAAGTCACTGTAAACTCCCTATGGTGATAGGTAGATTAAATACCTAACCATAAAACAACAAATGAACATGCACCCTAAGCTGTCTAACATGAATTAGGTGTTACTAGCCTCCTGTTCTCCCCAAAAAAGATCAAAAGCAATACAGCATTGTATTAGTCTGAACAGACTAGAGAAACAAAATTCATAGACACTCATATTTTATATAAGAGAGAGTTTTACATAATGGGTAAGCGTACATCCCAACGCAGTCCAGTCCAATAAGTCCGACATTAGCCCATATGTCTCACACCGATATACAAAGTCCTCCTCAAACTCACAAAACCCATGCAATGACACCGACTGAAGGAGGAAAGCCGAGTCAGTGAGCGTGTAAGCATCTCAGCGCTGGCAGGGGTCTCCACACGGCTGCTCCAGCACGCAGGGCTGCATCGGGGTAGGTCCATGTGGCTTCTCACAGGAAGTAAGCCTTACCGGCTGAAGCAGGGAACTGGCTAAGGCAACTGCACACTGGTCCAGCCATCAGAGAGCAAGAGACAAAGGTGATGCTCTCCAAGCCATTTATCTCTCCGACCTTCAATTAAACTGCCCTTCAATTAATCCCACATATGTTTATCAGCCAGGTTGGCACAATTAATCCCACATGTGTTTATCAGCCAGGACCTGCTGTGATACCATATCTAATAAACTTAACTATCACAGGCATCAAGTGAATAGGTGAACATTCTCTGAAGACCCAAATAGGTTCTATAAGACAATACTCCCCAAATCTCACCATTTCCACTCTTACTCTACTGCCTCCCCTTATTCAGAGCCTCATGAGAACCACTCCATTTCCAGATGTCTGAGGAAGAAAATATTTTACCTGGTTTATATACATATGAAATGTTAGAACCATCCGAAGAGGAACTGATCAGCAATTCAGGGCCACTGTAGTGTCATCTTGTAAAAACAAAAACAACAACAAAAAAGGAGTATGGAGACACATCTGACCTCTTCCGGCTCCCAAAGCTGATTACCACAAGCAGAGGTTCGACCTTCCGTTTCTTGTTATCTTAACCTATCACTGTCTCTTCTACAGCTCTCTATTTTTCAACTGGGTTCTACAATTCATTGCAATGTGCACACAGAATTCAGAGATGATGCTCCTGATTATGGAGTTCATTAGAGAAGTTGGGAAGGTTTATATAATGCCAGTAAAAAGTGCTCAGGATACAGTTATTCACACACTTTCTTCTCTGCAGTGCCAGCAGGAAATCCTCTCTCTGTCCCTTGACCTCGTGGTCTGGCTCTAGTCCTGCTCAGGAAACATTACCCAATGTTTAGGGTTGACAATAAATATCCAAAGAGCATAACACTCCACTGTAAGTTTCAAACTGAAGGGACTCAGCTACAGGGATAAACGTTTCAATATACTACATGCCTTAGAGAATGGCTTGGAGGAATGGATTTACCAACAAATGGATATGGGGAGTGATGAACCTTTTTGTCTCCCTTTTGGGAAGTATGTTGGTGCTTCTATGAGAAAGAGTTCCATTAACTTAGGTAAGAATATTTTCCCTTCTTGTTTACGGTTGATTTTTTTTGAAAGTCTAAGAATGGGAAGTAGAGAATGTACAGATGCTGTCTGCACCAAGTTGCAAAGCCTGGCAAATATATCAACTGGCTCATTTAACAACAGTCTCAACCTCTGCTAGCATTTCGACATGTACTGCAGGAATTTGCAATCTAAAAGTGAAAAGCAAACAAACAAAAAAATTGAATCTTTCATATAGATTTCCACCTACAGCTCCACATGTTATGTAAGGCCTGCCAATCAAATAAGCCATTCAAGAGTTTGATTGGAAATTAGGGAGAGACAAAACATCCATTTTGCTGATTGTGGTTGTGGTGGGAGAGGAAGTGATTCTGGAGCTCACATCCGTGATGCGGCTTGCAGATGGAGCAGGTGGGTCCCTGAGTGGACAGCTTCCTGATCTGGGCACACAGATGGGGCTGGGTTC
This sequence comes from Echinops telfairi, assembly GCF_000313985.2. Classification (NCBI taxonomy): domain Eukaryota; kingdom Metazoa; phylum Chordata; class Mammalia; order Afrosoricida; family Tenrecidae; genus Echinops; species Echinops telfairi. The sequence goes on from NW_022103906.1 coordinate 65,947,588, forward strand.
TGAAGTCAGCACCAAATGTCAACTCCCAGGATGTGGCAGAGACAGCAACTTCTTCAGAGAGCTATTTTTATGAAAATCCATCATTCATGGATTTTTAGCTCTTAACTTCGGGATGTTGTGAGGTCTGTATGTCTTTTAGATTGTAATCTTCTTTTAAACTGCTTGATTAATTTGATACTCCTATGTAGATAACAACCAAGTAGCTTTCTAATAGTGCAGTATGAATCTTGGGTTCTTTAAGAGCACCTTTACTTTTTGATAATTTACTTAATCAAGTGCTATGGACATGTACGGCATCACACTCATTTGGGAACAGCTGGCTGCCTGGGCATCTTTGGTCCCATGAACTTATATTACAGTTTATAAATCCCAGTTGGAGAGCAGGCCATAGCAAACACAACAGCTTCCTGAACACAACATTCGTGTCTTACATCTCTTGTATACAAAGCAATTGTGCTGCCAAGCATATAATAGAAACAAAACAAATAGGCAAACAAAAAGAACATTGGCATTGAGTTAATATTGAATCATAACAAGTCATATTCTAAGACTATAAATCTTTACAGGAATAGATAGCCTCATCTTTCCCTTACAGAGCAGTTGGTGGTTTTGAACTACCAGTCTTGTGGTTAACAGCCCAATGCTTACCCAATGGTACCCCCAGGGTATGTCTTATGCTGGGTACTCATGAGAGGTAAAGTTAGCAATGCTTGTTATTGTTGTTGTTGCTTGGTGCCCTCAAGTCTGTTCCAACTCCTAGTGACCCTGTCAACAGCTGAATGAAACACTGCTCAGTCTTGTCCTTATGTTGTGGCCACTGTGTCGTCATCTTGCCAGGGGCCTTCTCTTTGTCACTGCCTCGATACTTCATCAAACATGATGTCTTTTTTCAGGGTCTTGTCTGTCCTGACAATATGTCCAAAATAATGGAGGGGAAGTCTCGCCATCCTTGCCTCTAAGGAGCATCTGACTGTACTTCTTCTAAGACAGTTTGTTTGTTCTTCTGGAAGTCCATGGTACTTGCAATATTATTTGCCAGCACCATAATTCAAATGCATTGATTCATCTTCGGTCTTCCTTATTGAATATCCTATATATATTTGTATTCATATTCATATGTATCTATCTATCTATCTATCTATCTATCTATCTATCATCTATCTGAAACAATTTTTACAGTTGTAGGGGCAAGTCAGTTCCAAGTTTGTGGATCAAATACTAGGCTGGAAATATCTCTCCATTCACTTAGCTTCAGGAGCTCATGAACCAAAGATCAGATAGCAGGATTCTGACTACAGAGACAAATAAATCTGAGATTATCAGATAAAATAGCAAGCAATATATTAGGTCCCTGGTTCAAGTCCAGAGAACCCATAGGTCAGAGTTTCCAGGCCCAGAAAAAGGCAAACAAGCTTTTCCACACTATCTATTTTTATTGGAAGCAGTCCTTACCCCCAAGGACATTTTCTTTAAATTCAGAGGCTGTTCATAGCAGGTTCCATTATGAAAGCGATTACATTAAGCTAGATCTCCACATGAAGGATTACTAGTGATTAGCTGTCAAACTCTACTGAGAATCCTGGTTCAACCAGTAGACACAAAACCTTAACTACCATAACATGTGAATTAGAAGAGTAAGAAGAGATTGGTGGAGAAAAAGAAATTGAAGATGCTATATAAGAAGATATGCTAAAGAAGAGTGCAGAAATAAAAGGGAGGAATAGGATTAACAGCTGTTAGATCATTTAGAATCAAGAGAAATAATTATTTCTTCCAACAAAATCCACTTAATGTACATGCCAAAAATTAATTTAACCAACAAATCTCTTATGACTAACTTTGCCTATCAGGAGAAATATAGAAACATATAACTTTTTGCCTCTGTTGTTGTTGCAATGATGTTGGGAAATTGTACTTTACCATGCACCTTTCTAAAGAACAAGGGTACATTGTCACTCTAATTACAATTCAGAATAACTCTATAACTTTTGAAAAGCAGACTCTAAGAATGTTACAGCTGGAATAGACCTTGCAAGAGAATGTTAACTTCTTTCCTTCTTATTTAAATTAAGGTTTCAGAAGAGGTCAAGTACAGTCTAAGCGCAGGAATTCTAATTTTAAAAAATCATCATAAAATTGTTTTTTCTTCCAAATATACTTTAGAAACAGTTCATATAAGCATATGGTTCAAGGAGACTTTCCCCATATCTATACAACTTAAGTTAATTAACAGCATCTCAATTATTGTGTGTCTGAGTGAATTGATTGGGGCTGGTGGGGGCTGAGGGGGGTGGCGTGAGAGTATTGTGGTGTATCTGAATAATTCAGGACTCAACTAACCTCAAAGTAGGCCTTGTCTCAGAACACTATTCCCCTCTGCTTTCATCCTGAGTTCTGCAGGTTGATGATTTACTTCTACTAAATTCAATAAACAAAGGCAAACATGCTCACCTCTTTGCAGTGTTGAAGAGCAAGGATGTCACTTCAAGGACTCAAGCGTGCCTGATGCAAGCCAGGGTATTTTGAATTTCCTTAGATGCAAGTGAAAGTTGGACAGGGAGTAGGGAGGACCAAAGAAGAATTGACGTGCTTGAATGCTGGTGTTGATAAAGCATATTTAAAATCTCACACCAGAAGAACAAAGAAATCTGTCTTGGAAGCAGTTTAGCCAAAACCTTCCCTAAAGGGAGGCTGACAAGCTTTCATTTCACATACCGCCATTAGGAGAGTGCCAGGGCTGGAACCGGGCACCAGGTTGGGGAAAGCAGAGAGTCAGCAGAGAGAGGGGAAGCGCCTAAGGTACGTGGACAGCCACGGCAGCTGCCACCACGGGCTGAAAAATATCAGCTGGGAAGGCACAGCACGGGTCATTTTGTTCTATTCACCTATGGTTCAGTGAGCCAGAATCAACTCTATGAGGGCCCCCACTAACAAGAACAAATTCAACGAACCCCTTTTCTTTACATCCTTTTGTCATTCCAAAGCCTCAGGCTTTAGCTTTTAATGAATGACGCCAAAACACACCATGGTTTCTCGTAGCCCTCAAAAAAGTCAAATACTCTTGGAGTTCTTCTAGCCTGTGGGGCTGGAGGACAAATGCACCGTGACATTTGGGTGTCCCTGAGCACCATGGCACAAAGCCATCGTCCTGGCGACTCTCCAGATGGCACATTCAGACATCAGAATGAGAAAAAGGAGAGTCTCGCACAACTAGAGGAGAGTCCGGGAAAATTAGTGTCCGTCTCCCGCATGAGAAGATACTCACCCGGAGACCTTGAAGTACCATTCGAAGGCCACCAATTGACTAGTAGTAACAAGAAATCTATTTTCCTTTGGCCTCTGTGACAAAACGGTAGTTGGGAAACAGAAGTGCATTCAGAGCTTGCTAAATCTCTAGATTTTGTGAGGCATCAGAATCTTGTTAATAGGAGAAAACTGCAAATGTATAGCTTTAGCATTGTTCAGTTAATGAACTATTAACCATCTCTGTAGGGCAGTGGGGTTTAAATTCTGAGAACCCTGGTTTGCCAAAAGGTATGGATAGCAGTGGTAGCTAAATATTCATATGTAGTGTCCCCACATGGATTAAGCCTCCACTGATCATTCACCAAGGATGGTAGATAATCTTGCCCCGAGGGGGAATTGCCTTAGAGCAGTGGTTCTCAACCTTCCTAATGTCTTTAGTACAGTTCCTCATGTTGTGGTGACCCCCCCAATCATAAATTGTTTTCCTTGCTACTTCATAACTCTAACTTAGCTACTGTTATGAATCGGGAGACCCCTGTGAAAGGGTCATTCGACCCTCAAAGGGGCCATGACCCACAGGTTGAGAACCACTGCCTAAGAAAGTGGATTGCCTCCACCCTTCTCTAGCTAGCTTAGGGAAGGCCAGCCTCTGTGAGGGGCTTGCCTCATGGGTCTTCGATGAAGGTCACTGTGCTAGGGATGGCACAGGCAGTCACATCAACATGAAGGGTCATGAGCCCTAGCAGTTTGCCCAGAAAACCCTGATCCAATCAGCTAAGCCCTTCTATCAACAATGTTTGGGTCCCAATCATGGTCCTCTCCCTGCTTCTGCTGTAGTCCTACCTACAGATGGATTGATGTATCAGTCTGTCACCAATCACATTTGTTATGACAATTTCCTCACTACCTACACTCCTGAAATACCTGCTTATCCCCAGTCTCAATTGTGGACCCTTGGGCATCATTTCAATCTCGTGTTAGTGGTCTCCCTCCTCTGAGTGATGGGCCTGTGTCTTTAGGTGGTCTTTGTCTCCTTTAAGACTTAATAAATGCTCTCTTTAAGTTATATTAGAAATGAGGTCTCTTTTGTACCCTAAAACAGTGGTCGACCACATAAAAAATGGTCCTTATATAAGTCTACTTTTTGGGGGGATCATCCGGCCTAATGACTCACTTCTACAGACTACAAACCCAAAACAAATCAGTTGTTGTGCAAACTCTGAATTAGGGTGATCCTGTTTGTGCAAAATAGTTTGAAAGAATAGCACCAGGAATTTCTTTTCAGAGCAGTCTGGATAAACTCAGACCTCCAACATTCCTGTTCACCATGTTCACCATCCAAGAACTCCACTAATGATTAGAACATAATCAGGGATGTGGAATGCCGTTTCCACAGAATAACTATGGCTCCCATCCTGGTGCCCTTTCTCACTCCTTCCCTGACTCCCTCTGAAGGGCATTGGCAGGTGCGTCATGAAAGGCCCTACGGAGGCCTCCACGTGGCACAGAATTGAGTCTGGGAGGCATGCCGATACATACAAGGGTGAGCTCAGACACCTCAGACAACACTTGAGATGGCTGCAGCCCTGACCACAGTTTGCCTGGAGCTTTGGAAGAACCTGTAAGTCAGGACCCCGGTTAAACGCACATATAAATTACTGACCTATCCTAGGTTGTGAAATAATAAGTATTTGTTGTTCTGAGTTGCTATGTTTGGGGTAATTTGATGCACAGCAATTGATGACTAATACAACCTCTGAATTCCTAATGTTAGAACTATCCTTAATATGAACAGGGCATTTTACTGATCTTTAAACAGTCATTTTGTTCCAGGCATTATCCTAAGTTACACTAGCTCCTTTGTAATGCATAATATTATAAGTGGAGTAAATCATTTCTATTATATGTGGTATAATACCTTTTCCAAATATTGACTCTTTAAACCCTGTTACGGCATTATGAAGTCAATTCTATTTTGGTTTAGTATTTCCAGATGAAGAATTGGATGGCAGAAAGATGAAGTTACAGTGCACTAAGTACAGTTGGGGCACCGCTCATGCACTGAGCTGTGATCTGCAAGGTCTGACATTAGAAACCACCAGCCTCTCCTCCAGGAGAAAGATTGGCCTTTCCATACCACTGATGAGTTGCAGTCTTAGAAACCCACAGGGGCAGTTCTACCCTGTCCTATGAAGGTCGCTATGAGTCAGCCTTGACTCCTTGGTCAGGAAGTTTGAGTCTTTGAGTAAGTGGTAAAAATCAGAGTCTGTGCTTTCAGCTACTGTATTGCTCCTACAAGATAATAAATGTTTGTTGTTTTTACCATTTATACAGGAATTTCACCAACAGAAATTCTCCACAACAAAATTACTCTAGTCAAATAAGAGGTTAGTTTATGAATTCCACTGGTCAAGGATGAGATTGATATTTGTATTTGTATGTTCAGATTCTACTATATTATAGCAAATATTCAGTAAATGTTTAAGGGAACACAAGAGTCATTGGAGTAACTCACATTATGTTAAACAAGTATGTAGCAGTTACACAATCTCCTGTCAACTTTCAAAGAGGTGGAGTCTAGCCTGTCAATTAGGTCATAGCCAATAATGCCTCTGTGTGGGCATAGCCTTTACCTGAGGATTCTGGGAACTCCTGTCTTCCTCCCTGGAGGTGCAACACATACTCTCTCTGCTTCCTCTTCCTGCTGACAAGACACATGGAGCTGATGGAACCAGAGCCCTGGAGCTGGAGGAGCCACATGGAGACCCACACCAAGACTGAGATGCTTCTACCACCACTGGATCCACAAGACTTTCCACCCACAGGCCTGTGATCTTCCTGCATTCTGCATCACTGCATGTGTTGTATGAGTCTGAAGAGGAATTTACAGACTAGTATTGGACATATGGGCCAATATTGGACTTAATGAACTTGATCTGGACTGGGCTGGGATGTTTTCTCAATATATAATTGCTCTTTTGTATAAAGCTCTCTCTTACACACATGCGAGTGTCTTTGAATTTGTTTTTCCAGTCAACCTGAACTAACACTAAGTATCATGGTGCTAATTTTAGTGGGGGCATACTAATATTTATTTCACCGTCTTCTTCTTTTTACCATTCAGTAGGAAAGGTTTAGTAGCTGTGAAATGATGAAGTCATTTCTGGGCACTGGACATCATTTGGAGACTACTGGATCTCACCTACACATTCTGAGGCCTTGCATCATGTTGTTACCACTCAACATGATATCATCCTTCTTTTTATTTCATTTTTTTAACTTTTAAATTAAGTAAACCAGTGCTACAAAAGGTCTATGGTGTCTGGCAGGTTTTTTAAAATCCCAAACTACTTTCGGGTCCAGTGAACATTGTACTGGCATTTCTCAGACAAGTCTACCCACTTATCAATATCAGCTTCTCTTAAATAAGTACTCCTAAATTGGGCTATGATGTAAAACAAATGAATGAACCAAAAATAGTCTATGATGAAAATTCATGGAGAAAACATAGCAATAAGCTCATGAACAGAAAACAATTCTTGGGGGAGAAATACTCTATGGTTTGAGTCCTGATTAGTCTTCCTGGGGACTGGCCGAGGATGTGGCCCAGAGGGTTCAGGGTTCATGTGTGGGTCCCTCCTAAAAGCTGAGGATAGGCTTCTTAATATGCAGAGGTGCTTTCTCTCCTACAGAATCAGAAAGGTGAATCCCACACAAAAGGGTGGGAACAGGGAGGATCTCAACGTGTTAAGGGTGCCCTATTCACTTTCCCTATCTGGTCTAGTGAGAACAATGTACCCATTCCACAATATCACCTCTGTATACAGAGGTGTTTGAAAATAAGGCTTCTGTGACTACAAAACCTCTGTCTATTGTCTTTCAGATATGGCCATCCCTTCAACTGAGAAAGAATGCTACTTTTTCTAGCATTAAAGAAATCTCACCTCACTGCCAATCGATTCGACCCATCTTGGAGTAGAAAGGCTGTGCGAAGCTGGTGGTTTTGAACTGTTGATCTGGAGGATAGTAGCCCAACACATAACCACTAAGTGACCAGGCCTGTAAATAATGCTAAAGCAGGTTGTGTGTGTCCTGAGCACCCTAAGCCAGTTCCAAAGACAGAGCTCAGGAATCAATTGACCTTGCAGTCTTTTTGCTTTGCACAGGGACTAGGCCAGGTTCTTTCAGGAGCATAACACACTCTATGAGCCAAACAGTCTGAGATAATAAAAGTTTACTGTGCCAACCTGGCCGATAAACACATGTGAGGTTAGGTGGGGTGGGGGGGAGGGGAATGGCTCAGTGAGCTTCACCTTTGAAAAACAAATGGCTCAGTGAGCTACACCTTCACTGTAGTTCTCAGTCTCTGGTTTTGTGATGGTTGGACCAGGGTGCAGCTGCCTTAGCCAGTTCCCTGCTTCAGCTGGCAAGGCTCACTTACTGCAGGACATCCCTGAGGAGAAACCACATGGGCCTACCCTGATGCAGCCCTGAGTGCTGGAGCAGCCGTGTGGAGAACCCCTGCCAGCGCTGAGATGCTTTCACACTCACTGATTCAGCTTTCCTCCTGCAGTTGACGTCATTGCGTGTATTTTCTGAGATGGAGGAGGACTTTGTGGATTGGTGTCAGCCATATGGGCTAACTAATGCTGGTCTTATGGGCTTGGACAGCACTGGGTTTGGATGCTTTCTTAATGTACACTTACCTTTTATATAAATCTGTGTCTTATACATATAAGTTTCTGTGGATTTGTTTCTCTAATTTACCCAGACTAACACACATTCCTTTAACTAAATTATTCCAACAGGCATTCGCACATATTAGTATCAAGTTAAAGGAAAAAAAAACAACAGGCAAGACTTACCAGCAAGAGCGAGGGAGAGGGCTTTAGAGTTCTGTTCGATTGCAGTGGTCAAGAACTCTTCGCCTGTGGGCTCCTGGCTGGATTTTTATACAGTTTGGGGGGCATAGGTGTGGTTGTGGGTGTTCCTTCTGATAAGGGGGAACCCTCAGTGTTTAGTCTGATAGCCTGGGATTCTCAGGTATTTTGTTGTTTACTTCTTTATTCTGTCAGCCTTTTTAAAGGCTGCACTTGCTCTATTTGTATGCTCTCTTCAGTGTGTTGATCTCAGCCCACACTCATCAACACACATCATGAGTGTTCATAGAAATTTTAAGTGTAAACTATGTTTTTACTATTGTAAATTTACAGTGAAATGGTTCAAGAGACTTAAGATGGTGTATTTTCACTTGTTATGTTTACTATTATATTTTACATAAATTGAGATTTAAATGAGCATACTTGCTTATCTGATTTTTTTACTCAGATTCACTACATATATCTCAAGTATGCATTGTTTTATGCTATTAATAAACCAAAAATATTAAGAGAATAATATTTTGTGCCAAAATTAAGGAATGTCAGCTATGAACAGAAGAAATACTGTGCCTCAAAATAAAATACTGAAGTTAATTATGAAATACTTTGTTTCCTGCATTCTTCCACCAGGAAACAATAGTTTATATAACATATGTGTAAATAATCTTAGAGTTTAAAAAGTGCTTTCATGTCTGTTAATTCTCACAAGAGTCATGTGAGGAATAAACTACTATCTCCATTTGACAATGAGAACGAAAGTACAAGAAACTAAGGGACCAGTCTACAACCATAATATTTTCCCATTTCAAATCTCATTTTTATTTCATTATGGCAAGCTGCCTATAATTATACAGCTAAGGAATAGCAGCCCATGCTTAGGATAAATAAAGAAATAAAACGGAAGTCACTAATAGTATTTCCTTCTCTTAAAATGGATATTGCTGATATTTAATTCACATAAAATTTCTAGTACATGCCAGTAATGACCAATAGGAAAAGGGGGCAACAATTATGCTGCTGAAAATACCTAAATACCTATGATAAATGTGTGTCTGAACAGCAGAAGAAATATGTTCAAAAGGAATAGAAAAATATTGGTAGATAAACTGAATTAGGCAATTGCATTACAAAACAGGCCATCATTGCTATTTCTATTTCTAGGCATATTTTATGTGAAATGTGTTTTAAAGCTTTGTTCTCAAGTAAGATGGACACAACAATGATACTGATTTGGAAATTTATAATAGATAATGCCTGTGGAAAATATGTGATGATAACCATACAACTCCTCTTGCTGTGACTGAATTGTTGAATTGTATGGCATGTGGACGAAGTGTTAATAAAACTGTTAAAAATTGTTTCAAAAATTTTTATGTGTGCGATAGAATTAACATTATGAAGAAAATACAGAATGTTTGTTCATTTCTTCCACCCCTAAGTTGCCTGTGGGAATTGCAACAATGTTATTATTCACTGCATAGCATGCATACAAATTAGAATAAATTCAAGCAAGATTTTATTCCCTGTGTCTACTTTATACAGGACATCTAAATAATAGAATGCTAGGATTTTAAAGAATTTTAACAAACAAACGAAAAACAGCCCTGGCAAAGCAACACAGAGTCCACAGAGAAAACGCTACATTGTTGAAAGAAAACAAATTAAACATGCCACTTTAGTCTTGACCTGAATTAAATGACAGCTCTGATATTCCAAATCTGTCCAGGCAAAATATATTCCACAACTACTGGAAAAAGCTATGGGGCATAGTGATTTATAACAGCAGTTCTGAACAAATGAAAACCCAACGTTTTTACAGTTGAACAAAATTGGGCTTGGACAATAGGGAACCTAAAACTCATTTGGATTCATGCAGTGTTTCAAAAACACATCACTAGGACCTCTAACAATCAATCCAGGACCTAACTGGCAGACAGAACCAAAAGCTCTGAGCAGAGGCACGCGAGGACCAGACTCTGCAGGCTTCAAATCTCGAGGGGGGCATACTTGCACCCGCTATCGGTTTCGTTCTCCAGTGGGACCCCTGAAGGAGTCCTATAGGCGGAGAGTTACGACAATTCAAGTCGGGTATCATAAAAGCATGAATTAAAGTTTCACTGGCTATCAGTGACATTCCATTCTAACTTACTCTATTTTAACACCGATGATACAGGGGCTTTCCCCAATGGACCGAATGCAATTTGGGAAGAACAGCCATCAATTAACGATTTTGCTTTGTGCACAGATAAGAGGATGGGCCATCAGTTTGGCTTTGTAACAGGATGAGATGGAAATCTGCAGGCACAGAGCTCTGGGAGCTTTCTTGTGCATCTTTTTCATATTATCTGAATTATATTTCAGGACATCTGAGAGGCTCCATGACTAGACAGCCTATGATATCGAAGCAGGTATTCTTCCAAGTTAATAGTAAAAAGATAGTCTCTAATAGTCAACTTCACGATTCTATTCTGATTCTTTTCTTGGTTCATAATATCTATTTATTCCTGAGATACTCAAGCATAGATAGAGCCACATCACTGTAAAATCATAGAAAGAAGAAAGGGTATCTAACTCTGTCCTTTGCCAGGTTGGGTGGCAACAGAAGTTAATAGGAACAAAACGGGCTAAGGGGCAACCCCGCCTGATGAAAGGCAGTATGATCCTTCATAGGCAGCTTAATACAGAAGCTTCTAAGTCCTCACATGGAGAAGAAGGTTATCAAAGTTCCTAGTCTGGATTCAGGAAACCCAGTTAACATTAGCTTTCAGCCAGAGCACATGGTTTGAATACAATACATGGTGTTCATTTTATGTTACAGAGTTATGTGGCATTTGGGGGATTTGACCCAACTGTTCAGAAAATTTGTACTTTCCCCCCAAAAGTAATCTGATAGGCATTTTTGCATTATTAATAAGGGTTACTTTTCTAACTTTGATTGCATTCCCTAAGTCAGACTGCAGAGACCAGCCCAAACCAAACCCACCACCATGGATTCAATGTCAACCCCTAAGAACCCTAGCTAGAGTTTCCAAAACTGTAAATCCTTAAAGGAGCAGACAGCTTCGTCTTTTGGCCTCAGAGCAGCTGGTGGATTTGAAGTAGCAACCTTGTGGTTAATAGTCCAGTGCTTACCCAACGATGCCACTCGGGTTACTTAGATCATACTGTACAGATGTTTGTGTTTTTTCTTCGCTACCAGAAATCAGTTATATTTTATTATCATATCAAAGTTCCTGTTTTGTGAGTTTATAGAGTAGGATGGTATTGCAGCCTGGACATTGGAGAGTTATGCTGACATAAACATTATTTTATAATATATAAAATTAATCATGAAAATGAATATAATGTTAGTATCCAAAGGTGTTTGCCCTTCTAACATCCTTCTCAGAAATTCTCAAATTAAAGATGTGCAAATGCATTGGTTTGGTGTGTTTTTTGTAACCAAATAGTGATGGCCTTATCTACGTAGGTAAAACAAATGGGATTTGTGAGCCATTATCAAATTGAGCAAGTGATCACAACTTACATACCTATCCAAAACAGCGTGCTCTGTGCCTACATGAATTTTCCCTCTGAATCACATCAAGGAAAGCCTGAGCTCCCCACCTCCCACTCCGTTGACAGCGAGAACCTCCAGGGGATGAAGCCCTTGGTGATATCTAGTTACTAGAACTTTTTCTCAACCCAGTAAATGTCACAGGCCAGGTCTTAACAGAGCATGTCGATAACCACTTCTCAAGTACTGATGCTTAATGCAGTGAGGTTTTCCCCTCACATCAAAGCAGCTGGGAAATTTTATGTTAGTGTTTTATGTTCACTCCAAGTTGAATCTATATAGATTTTAACCAAGAAAATATACCATGTGGAGATTATGTCATGCTATCTTTCTAGAATATTTTATTTTAACTGGGGCTTGTTTCCTTTATTTCTCTTTATATAGCCTAAATGATGCATAATAAGTTATATATCATTTCCTGAAGATATTTCATATTTTTCAGGCCTCATGGGCTTTCGCCTGCCAGTGTTTCTACTTGAATGCTCTTCCCCAGTCTTTATACATTAAACGCTTTTATTATCTTTCATGAACTAGTTCATCTGTTCACATCTCACAGAACAGAAAATTCTAGCCAGACAGCATCTGTGTCCGTCTCTGGAATCTTATCACATTTGGACCACACTATTAGTATTACTTTTTGTATTTGTTAGATAGTAATGTTTGAGCTAAATTATACTTGGCAGGGACAGGAAGGAGAAGAAAGATGATAATATTTTATTAACAGTAGACATTTCATAAGCACCTATTATATTAAGTACTGTGCTGTCAACTAAGAGCAAGTACACATTCTAGTACAAGTATTCCTGGGTTATGAATATCTGACTTAGTATTAATGCCTACCTGCTTATCTTAGGCTGAGTTCACTAAAGAGGTAAAATCAATGATGCTTGCATATGTGTATGTGTATATACACATGTATATCTATAAATCCATCATATCACAAATACATATATATGATATATGTATTTAGATTTTATATCTATATCTATATATTAGTAAAATGACTTCAAGCACTGTAGAAATGGGCAGAATGAACCAATCCAAAGCCATCAGGTTAATCGACAACTCCCAGGATGAGCAGGTAATACGGTAGACAATATGGTTCATGTCCAAGCACCAGAAGTTCATGAGTCTGATGCAGGATCTAGACCCTGTGAAAAGCAAGTAAGCTTTCCCACAGTGTCTACTTATGTTGGAAACAGGCCACACTCCAGAGGAAACTTCCTTGTATTTGATTGTATCAGGGATGTAACCTGAGTAAGGATGTTGCATCCTAACCTAATTGTCTAACAACTAACTGGGTGTGATTCCATTGTGTTAGGCCAGGTTATGGGAGATTGCTAAGTGTTAACTGCCAAACCTCTCAGAAGTAAAGGCCCAGCCAAGTTGACACAAAATTCAACTATCATTCATTATGTTAATTTGTCCTTACTTTGAAATAATGCAGTTAGCATCCTAACTCATAATCCACGTTGCCACCAGGGTGTCTACGCCCTTGTTGTTTCTGTTGCTATTAGGTGTCAACTCACATTCTGACTCATGAGAAACTATGGGCAACAGAATAAAACACTGCCTGGTCCTGCACCAGACTCACGATGGTTCTTAGGTTTGATTCCATTGTTGCAGCTACGAGTCAACTCATGTCCTCAAGGGTCTGCCTCTATTTCACTACCTTTCTACTTTCACAGGCACCATGTCCTTTTCCAGAGACTGTTCCCTTCTGGTAACCTGGATGTTAGATGAAGTCTTGCCATTCTCACTTTCAAGGACTATTCTGGATATATCTCTTTCAAGGAAGGTCCTTACTTAAATTCAAGAACGAGCTCTTGTGAAAGATGCATGTGCAGTAATTGAAGGTGATTGTGAGGAAGACCTGACTTCCAATAGGGGTTGGTTCAAGCATTATATAACTGAATAAATATGCTGTGTTCCAATAAACATTTTTTAACAGAACCTAAAATTTTTATTTCATATAATTTTCACATATCACAAATATTCATTTTCTTCTCTTTTTTCCCATCATTTATGAAAGTAAAAACCATTCTTAACTTATAGATCATACAAATATGGGTGCTTGATGAGATCTGATCACTACTGTAGTTTGTGGACCCACATTTAGGGGATAGAAGAAAAGTCATATTTAGTATCTCTAACTACTAGGGGAGAAACAAAACTTATACAAAATATTAACCTGCAAGTTATCACTAGTAAAAACATATTAAAATTATTTTATAACTCTGATATTTAAAGGTAATGAAATATTTCTAGTAAAGTACAGTATAAATTCTTATGAAATGTATATTTAATACTGACTTTGACTAATATAAGGGACCCCTGGAGGCATAGTGGTTTCTCATTGGGCTACTAACTGCGAGGTCAACAGTTCCCAACCAACCGCCACTCCTCAGGAGAAAGACTGGGCTTTCTACTCCCATAAAGAAAGTTTGGGGTAAATGGGGGCTAATAACAATGAGGACAAGATTGAAGAAAATGTTCTAAAACTAATTGTGGTGATGACTATATATTTTTCTTGATGTGATTGGACCATCAAATTGTATGCTATGTGGACTATATGCCAATAAAACTGTTGGAAGGAAAAAAAAATGGAGTTTCAGTCTCAGAAACTCAGAGGGGCAGTTCGACCCTGGGCTGTTAGGTCACTGTGGGTCAGCATGGACTTGCTGGCAGAGAGATAGACGAATGTAAATGTCATATCACAAATCAGAGCTACCAACGGATTCCTAAGTCTCTCAATTCACATCAGGAGACCTTTGAACAAAGGAATCAGGAAGAACGGAGACAACACAACAGTGTGCTAGACCAGAGCAAAGGGTCAAGCAGACAGGGCAGGACACTGGAGTAATACAGAGCATAGCAGGAAATAACCCCTGAAATCTATTGCTATCCAATGATGAATAAACATTAGAACAGTATCAAAGTAACTAGTAGAAGCAAAATGAAATATAAACCAGTAGAAAAACATTCACAAAGAAAGAACTGATCCTCAATATTGTTCAAAAATTGAGTAGTCATTGTAAAACAATAATGCTACGCCCACACTCACCAAACTATTCAACATGTCGGGTTAAACACACAGAGAGACACACAGGCACATGGGTGCACGGTCGTTCAATTACATTAAATGTGTGGTAAGGAAGCTAGGTCAAGCAGGAGGAAATGAGCTGATTGACTAACACTGTTGGAAGAAATCATGCTGTGGAGAAATGGATTTGAATTATTTAGGATAACCACCAAGTCAAAAAACCAGTCCAAACACAATTTTCTTTCTGAGTTAGTGCCTCATATGACTGCAACTCCCAATTGTACTTTGCCGACATCATCAATGGGTAATTTATTCCAATGCAATTATCAGCTCTATTAAAATTATCCTTCTTCAGGGGTAATCAAAGATTTCTACTTATTATAAATGTAGCTATTTTTGATTTAAATCTTATTTCAGATATGTGGTTGGTTGGATAGAATGCTTGTAAAAGGCTTTTTTTTCTTTCTTTTTTTAGTGACAGTCAAAATCAATCAGCCTAGATAGAATCCAGTTTTTGTTAGTTTTTTTTTTTTTTACTTCCTTCTGCCTCCTAATGTATTCTTTCTTTTGTTTTTTCTCTCCCCAAGCCATTCTTTGACACCTCCAACTGAACACCCTCCTTTGCTTCAAGGGGCGCTCTCACCCCCAGATCAGCCTCCACAGCAGAGAACCGACAGCCAAGGAAACGGCTTCCTTGCCCCACTTGCAAAGTTGAAATGCTGTTCCGTTGTACTTCCGGGGAGCAGTCTCCTTCTCCTTAGATGGGGTAAATTTGTATATAATAAGAGCAAAAAGACCTAGCAAGGGAACTTAATTGTCCAATTAGACATTATCAAAGCCTAATTAGGTAGAACACAGTATATACCCTGTGACCTAATTTTCAGGGCGTCAACTGGGAGAAAAACATCATGTTTTCTGTTAAATGGCATCAAATTTGCAAAAGCTTACATTTTAACTCTCAAGAAGGAACCTTTTGTATAATAGGTCCCGGTAGAGCTTAATGGTTTAAAAGAAACTGTAAATCAAACAGGTTTCTTTGTCGAATCTGTCCCAGGCTCTGGTGTTACATTTTATGAGGTCACAAATCTAGGTGAGCTATCAGTGCCAATACATATACTATGTTTTACAGACCTTTCGTTACAGAGTACTCGTTTATATGAACCAATCCATAAGGAAATTTTGTCCAGGTACCTAATAAAGGCTTAATAGACTTCACATGAAAACCCTTTGCATCAAAGGCAGCAAGGAGAGGAATGGAAAAGGCATTTATTGAGCTGCTACAGAGCGCGGAGGGCCTGTGATTTACGTGCTTTCTGTGTTTCAACTTTGAATACTCTCGGCCTTGTTCGGTGGCTATATCATCACCATTTTACCGAGGCACAGAGAGATTAATTTATCCGAGGTCATGCAGCTACTAACTGGGAGTGTTGAATATTACTGACTCTACAGTCCACGTGCTCTCCACCACAAACCAGTTTTATTTATTAAATCTGAATTTGAAAAAAGAAAAGCTTAGGGTGAAAGTGGCAAGAACTGCTTGTCTATGCACATGTCATCTTTGTTCAAAAGCCCAGCCGTCATCCTTCGAAGGCTGAATCAAATACAAATCCTCTTACTCATTCTCTTTCACTGATTCTCTATTCAGATGAGCTCTCCCAACCAAAACACTCACCAATATTTTTTTTAAGTGTGACCAAGTCATCAATACATCGTGTCCACTGAGTGACCTTAAAAACCGAGTCCCTTCTTAGAGCCACTGATTTCTCACCACTGTCTGTAGTCAGCTCATCAATTCTCCAAGGATATTTTGCCTAACCTCAGAGAGAATAAGGACTCTGAAGAATTGGTAATGTCTGTCTGTGTCCTTATTATTGATTCATAATCTTCGTTCTCTCTTCGAACCAAGTGGAAAGGAACAATTTGCTCATATCTTTGCAGGGGGTGGGGATAAATTGAATACTTATATCCCTGTCATCTAGATTTGTTTTCTTACTTTGCTAAATACGTATTCATGTGTATCGCCAGATAGAGACCCGTGGGACCAGAAAATAAGGGAGTGCTGTGTCTTGCTCCTTGGACCCAGAGAAGGCAGGTTAGCAAGAGCCGGCTAGGAAGATGAGACTTCAAGAGATAGCTGTCCATGAAGAGAAGGGAATGGAGGCATGGGCACATCAGGCATGTATCCAGACTGCTGTAGATAGTAAGGGCCTGTCAGGGTGATGAACATCGATCTCTCGCAGCAGACTGTGGTATGAGCAAAGCCATTCTAGTCTGGATTTGGCTCTTCTCCACACCCTCTTGTAAACTCGAATCCTAGGGAAAAAGTGGGAGACAACACCAAATTGGTTCAGATGATACAGCAACTGAAGACAAAGAATGTTTGACTTTTATTGAATAAATAAAAGCACGCATTCAGGTGTGCCTGATCCAAACCATAGTAATTTTAATCACCTCATATCCATGTGGAAGTTGGACATTGAATGAGGAAGACGGAAGAAGAAGAATCACTGCATTTGAATTATGGTGCTGATGAAGAATACGGAAAGTACCAGGGACCGACAGCAGAACAAACCAATCTGTTTGGGAAGAAGTACAGGCAGGATTCTGGTTATCCTGAGGACAGCATGCTTTGTAGAGCGGTAGTGAAAAAGGCCAACACCTTGGCAAGACAGATTGACACAGTGGCTGAAACAAGCACCATTGTGTTCATGGCACAGGACCGGGCAGTGTTTCATTCTGCTGTACACAGGGTTACTTTGAGACAGAACTGATTAGACAGTACCGTGTTCGGGTTAAACACTCAGCTGCTAACCAAAAGTTTGGAGGTTCAAAGCTATCCATCAGCTAAATGTCTGCAGCTGTAAAGATTACAGTCTCGAAAACCCTGTGGGGCAGTTCTGCCCTTCGATGAGTTTAAATTAACTAAAGATTATCCAATAACAACAGGTGCTCTGTGAGGAGTCTGCTTGGCACAAGTGATTTGCAATTATCTTCTAATTTAAAAACTGATGATGTGAACCCCGAAAATCCAGTGAATAAAGTCCTGGCAGTCTGTTTTCACAAAAATTATAACCAAGAAAACCCAATGAAGCAGTTTGACTTTATTATGCATGGAACTACCACGAAGGAGTTAGAGGTTCTTTCAATAACATCTAACAAAAATGAGGCTTTGGTGAATTAACTAAATTTTCAGGAAGAAGTATTAGTTTTATTGTCAGTTTACAAATGTGTAAACCAAAACATTATACAAAAAAGGAAACCAATGTCACGTTTCAAATAAGTGGCTAATAGGATTGAACTCAGGTTGGATTGCTATTTATTATTGGCATTGTTAATTAAAAAAAAAACCTCTTATTCACCAGCTTTTGCACATATTAACTCACAGTGCTGTTTGCCCAACATTGATAGTAATTTCCCAGCCCCTTAAACTGGACAAGGGTCCGTTCTAGTAAATCAGGTCATAAAAACACTAAAGACAATTGGTTGATGGAGTTTCTTTTCCCTTCTCAATGAATCAATTTGCTTAGGCACATATCCATGCATCATGTAACAGGTTAGAGAACTCAGCAGCCAATCACACTGCACATTTGGACACAATGGAAGATAGCAGTCCACAAGAAGGAGCGAAATCAAGGAGCAGGGAAGGGAGAACTATGGAAGGGGCTCATAAGTGGTTTAAGCTGTTGACTAGAAGGTGATCATCTGAAATGTTTCCAACAACAAGGGCTATGAAAAGTAGCTATAATCCACCAATTTAAAAATAGTTTTATCAAACAGTAATATATCAAGCTTTTTTATTTGCTTGTTTCAAACATCGACATAACATTGTATTTAAAGATATGGCTTTATTTTCTCTTTAAACAAAAAAGTTATGTTCTTTATTTATAGCTTTATATTTCAAATCAAGATACTTTATCTCTTGCCATTAGCCATCTATCTTTTAGAAAGAAGAAAGATTCAAATTTAGAGTCCTGCTTTTTTTTCCCCCTGTAGACTAAAGAAACTACATCCAAATAGAATATTTTGAGTCACTGTATCTTTAACAAAATTATAACCAACCAGAATGAAGTACCTGTTCCTCATAACCATGACTAACAAACCTCTACAACAAAGTTCAACTGATATTAAATTGAGTTAGGATTGCTTTCATTGCAGAAGAACATGAAGTTTCAATTAGGCTTGTATTTTTTACAACTCTTGCTTCCCAATATCTCTTCCTTAACCTTTCCATAGTTAATGATGCACAAGGATTATATATTCATTATATGAACTAAAATATAAGTACGCAGAATTTCATTAAAATCCAGTTGGTTGGGCTGTGAGTTCGGTCATTATTTAAGTTAGACGATGTGCCTCGTGTGTGCATGCTGGAATCCATATTTCAGGCAATCTATAACCCAGTCACTTAGCCTGCAAACATTCCGTTGTAAATAACAGCACCTCCAGCTTACTGATGGACAAAGAATAAAGTTCTCGTTGACGGGAAGAAAGAAGAGCCTGATGAAGAGACCAAGGCGAAAATGAAGATTTGTCAAGGACAGCTTGGGGTAGATTAGTTTGGAACAAAGGCAATTACTGAATGATCATTATAAAACATTCCCTTTGGAGGATTAGAAAGAAAACAAGTATGGGATTGTTTACTGTACACTTGTTGTGGAAGGCCAAGAAAGCAGATGTCATCTTTTCTTCCTGTGCCATTACTGTGTATTTCATATATGTTTGATATTATGGTTCAAATCCCCCAAACGAAACATAATATGAAGTCCCTAAATGACAAGCTTTTAAAAGAATTTTAAACACTGTTTTCTTTGGACATTGTAATATGTTTTCTTACAGGGAAATTAATATAAATGGTGTTTCATGTCCAGTTGAAACTTTGAAACTCCATTTTAAACTACGATACAAATGGATTATTGAAGATTTGCAACATAACTTAAAAGAAATATTTAACCATATAAGATACAATTTAGATAGGAAATAAATTAATATTTATAAATTAAATATAATAAAAATATATACGTAGGACTTTTCTGAAATAGTGCAGAAATAGTAATTAAATAAAAGCACAGAAACAAGTTAAATCATTAAGCAAATAATATTTTTACATTATATTTAATGATCATTGCTGAGGAAAATCACATTCATAATGCATACAATATTATAAAAGTATATTCATATAAAAGTATATTCATAATACCACCAGTATTATAAAAAGAAGGCTGCATTTTGGAGGGTTTATATATGTATGTATATTTTTTAATAATGAACACATACAAAATGCTCACCATGTGTCAAGTTATTTGACAGGCTCTGTGATAATCTCAACACTTAAAGATCTCACAATCTTGCTTAATAACATTCTTTGTTTGAATCATTTTGTTTTTAAATAACACTGAAAAATAATTAACTGTCTGAATTAACAAATTATCAAATGTAACTTAGCTGTTAGAAGGCCTCTTGTTTGTTTATACGTGTGAATCCATAAAAGATTTACTTAAGCTTTCTATCTCTGTATATATTTCTACCAAACATTTCTCTGAACTGGTGTTTTATTGAAGGCATACTATCCTACACATGATGTGAAGGTATTAAGTCAACTAGACACTCTTGAGTAAGAGGAGGGGTAGATCCCAATGTATCAATCTAGTAGCGGCCTTGTGATGCTTCCTTGGGGGTGTGGCATTTTAAATAAGAAAGAGACAAAGTCAAGTTAAATCTTCTTTGGACCTTCACCTCTGCTGCAGCTGGTTCTTCCATCTGATTCCTCTATCTCCTGTTGTGTCTCCTGACAATCCCAGCAGCCTTCAGCAAACAGCAGGTGGTGGATTCATTTGTCCGACTTAAAATACATTTACTTCTGCACCCACCAGCCTGTGCCCCTCTGCTTCATCATCCTACTTCCTATTCATCAGCCTCCATGAGTCAGGAGAAGCCTAATTTGAATCAGACTAGACTTATGTACTTCTACAACTGTTGAAGGCATCTCTTGACATCCATCTTTTCTTTATATACAAACACATACAAGCATCACCGGTTTTGCTTCTTGAGAGAATCCAGTCTAACACAACTGGCTTCTATATGGCAACTTTCTCCAAAATACACCACTTTTATTTGAATTAACATTCTGAATGAGTTGATTGACATGAAGGCATTAATATCTGTTAAGATAATTGATTAAGCATATTGAGTCCGGTGCATGTCTCAACTTCTATTTATATATTTGTATTGTTTGATTTGATAGAATAATCAAATTAAAGGAGTCATGGTGGTGTAATGATGACCTGTTAGGCTGCTAACTGCAGTATATGTATTTGGAAACCACCAGCAGGACAGAGATGACAATTTCCACTCTTGTAAACAGTTAGCCTCAGAAAACAAGGGTAGCTGTGATAGGTTTATTGTGCCAACTTGGCCAATAAGAACATGTGGGATTAATCAGGTTGCAGTTTGATTGGAGGACAGTGTGTTTTGAGGACAAAGAGATAAATGGTTCTGCAAAGCCCTCCCCCATCTCTCTTGCTTTCTGGTGACCAGACTTTAGCTAGTTCTCTGCCTCTACCTATGTGTTATACTACCTGTGGGACAAGCCAACCGTGGATCATGTTGCTAGACCTGAGGCTCCTTCAAGACCTGCTTTACCACGCTGCTAGTGTGTAAATTGCTTGAACTTGGATCCTCTCACCTTGCACTGTTTGAGTTCAATATCCCATCTGGGCCTGCTTTGATAAGCTCCAGAGCTACTGACGGTTGCTGACCTACCCTGAGGTTAGCTTCCTGCAGGAAGACTCTGTCTGTCTTGGCAAAGGGATATCTCTGCTGTCTGCTTTCTTGACCTTAGACCCACCCATAAGCCCACATGAGTTGAAGGACTTCCAGTATATTAACTGTTCCACAAAAGTGAGTTAAACTGAGCCCTTTGTACTGTGTGGAATAATCAGCTATCATATTCCTTCTCACTGTATAAATCTATCTATCTATCTATCTATCTATCATCTATCTATCTATCATCTATCTAATCATAAGTGTCCTGGTTTTGTTTCTCTAGAGAATCCTGCCTACCATAGTAATGTTGCCCAGACCTGAAGGGTTGCTATGAGTCAGAATGGACCCCATGGCAGTGAATATGGTTTTGAGTTTGAACGGGGGAGAAATATAATGATACTTTGTTGAGATAGGCACCACCATTCTTATCACTTTCCAGATGTGTTTTGAAGTGCTTTGGCAAAGCACTTATAAGGGAGGGGGGACAATGAGGAGCTGATACCAAGCATTCAAGTAGAAAGAAATGTTTTGAGAATAATGATGGCAACAAATGTACAAATATGGTTGACACCATAGATGCATGTATGGATTGTGATAAGCATTGTACGAGCCCCCAATAAAATGATTTTTTTTAAAAGAAGAATACTCAGGCACCAGGCTTTGAAAATTGTGAGCTGTCTATGGTCTTCAGTAAAATTCTTGTTCGTTGGTACTGTTCACATAACATGCATAGTCTCTGGCTTCTCCCAGATAAATTTGTGATAATGATGCTCAGACACCAAACCGAATCCACTGCCATTGAGTCTACTCCAACTCAGAGCAACTCTGTTCCGAGTTTCTGAGTCTGTACCTCTTCACAGGAACAGCCAGCCTCCGTTCCCACAGAGTCACCAGTGGACTTGAACTGCTGATCTTGCGGTTAGCAGCCCAGTGCCTAACTTTTATGCTGATCATATTATTGATGCTAACAGCTAATATTTGCTGACGTCTGCATTAAGTGTTCTGAAAGCTTCATATCAATCAACTCATTTAACATTGAGTTTCTGGATACAGCATACCATCAGTGATTTCTTTTTTGTTTGTTTGTTTCAGTCTCCAATTTTGTATTGTTTGTTCACTTCAGGACCATCTTCCTCAACAAAGGATTAAGCCCATGCACACTTAGGGAATGGTTTTTCTCATCATTTTCATCTTTTAAATCTATTTTGTCCCTGTCCTTTGCCATCATAATCACATGTCCATTGGACCAGTATTTAACTCATCACAACATAAAATCCCTTTCTGTTTAAAATAGCCAGATGAGTTCCTGCTCCACAGAGCTAGAAGAGAAAATCTCTTACTCTGCTTCGATTCTTTCTAGGTTTAGTTTTCTAGTTTCTCCAAGTTTCTCTTATCTCTCACTCTGAGTCAATATTTTTCCCCAGCACTAGGAAAACATCAATATCAGTAGAGTGCAATGTAATGTAGAGTCCTGTCAAAGAACACGCTTTAACCCCAGCTCTTCCCCCTCATTACCTACTCAAATATGATTCTAATGACTTAACCACATAGGTATTATTTCCACATCCGTAAAATGAAGAATTTCCATGATTAACATGAATTTCAACCCTAGTATGTTGAAAAGTTCTACAACATAAACATGTATCTGATTTTTGTATCTGTGAGAAATCAATCTTTAGCCAGAAATACTTACATGGCAAACTATGTAAGCCAACAGATCCTGTTGACTCAGCCACCTGAGTTCTCTTCTTTATTTAAGGACCAGTGATGCTCTAGGTTAGGTGCTGGGCTGCTTAGCTGCAAGACTGGTGGGTTCACCCCACCCACCTGCTCCAAGAAAAAGATGAAGTTGTCTGCTTCCAAGAAGCAGACCCTACATAGGGCCACAATGAGTCAGATCACTTCAACAGCAGAGGGTTATGTTGGAACTTTGGAGAAAACTTTTATCAACTGTGTGCAGAGAGGGTGATACCATTTCTTGAACCAGGGCTTAGGGTCTCTTAAACTTGAAACTAGATCAGTTTTGAGACAGAGACCAGTGTATATGTGTGTGTGTATCCCAGCACTCTGCCTCACACAACACTCCCTATTTTTATTGCTCTGTTTCATAGGGCCTTCTCTACTTTTTCAGCTAGTTGCTTATATTTCATTGCAATTACCACACAGAATTCACAGACAATATTCATGATTACAAGATTTATTATGGAAATTAACAGGTTATAATTCAGGTGAGAAATGTTCAGGATATAGATGCTCAGTCAGACATGTTACTAAGTGCCTTTAGGGCTGCTAATAAATGCCCAAGGAGCATGATATTGCACTGTAAACTTCTATTCGGCTCAAGCTCCCTGGATCAGGGAGTCCAGCTCCCCAAATTAAGTACTCAGGTCTTCCACATCAGTAAGCCTCAACCTGGAGGCACTTCGCTCACGCGCTGCAAGATAGCATAAAGGCCGTCTACGGTTTTACAATTGAAGTTTGAAAAAAAGCATTAACACATCAGCCACGTTATTTGCAGACAGGAGGGAAGGATAAGATTGGGGGCACGAAGTAACTGAATAAGTTTGCAGACTTCTGCCTTCTAAAGCAGTAGGAAGCAAGTGTCCGTTTATCTCAGGCAGAGGGACAGGCCAGCCATGGCTTCATCAGCTCCTATGGATGAACCATCGGCATTCTCCCAAGGGCCATGGATCATGGAAGGTGGTGGTCCAGTCCAGTTTGCCTAAGGAACAAACAACTTTACCCTCACGCGTCTCTATCGGTTAGCAAGTTCAACTCCTTGAATTAACTCACAGGAGTCACCCCAAGCCATAAACCAGTCTACTGCCCAACACCCAGCTTTACTTTCTCTGGGGACTGGGAAGTTCACCACTCTGTGTTTTCAGATATGTAAACTTCATGCAGGGAAGCCTCCATATCTTACCCTGTGTCTCTGCACTCATATCTTTTTGTTAAACTAAAACTATAAGCAGACAGCAGACAGCCTTAAATGTTGTGAGTCATTCTAGTGAATCCCTAAACCCAAGGAATTAGTGTGATACACAAGACACAATTGAGTGGGGGCTAAGAAGTCCCAAGTTCATGGCTCATAATTCTGAACGGAGTAGAGTGAACCCAGGAATTTGTATCTAAAGATCAGAAGGGAGGGAGGTTCTGGGAACCCCTGAGCTGGCATCTTGAACTGGTAATGGAGAACCCCCAATGTGGGCCACAGGTCAGAAGAGAAGGTGTTATGGGGACTCCCAAGCTTGAGGCTAACATTTGAGTCCTTGGGCAGATATGGCCATGTAGAAGACTATGTCCTTAACCTGTGAAGATGGGTCTGTCTTTAAATGATTAGAGTCAAGGAAGAAAAACTACATTTTGGATGGTGTCAGAAATGAACAGAATTGAATACGTTTAAATTGAGGCTGGATTAATTGAATTCCTTCCTTTAGTTGTTATGAGTATGAGAATAGATAGCATTGATCTTTACAATGGCAAAGAGGGTTGGTATGCTTCCTTTGTGTTTGTTGGAAATTAACTGCGTATCAAGATGGAGATATTCTAAACTGCATTTATGATGTTTTCCAGGGCAGAAAATTTAGACTGAGGGAGTGAGTTTACAGTAAAAAGTATTTTTCTACAATCTCTCCTGATAACATAATCCTTTTAAACCTTCACGCTTAAATCTTATTAGAGTCGAACTCATGGGAAATTTATACAACTGTGTTTTGCTCTCTTGACAAGACAAAGCCTTTGTTGAAGAGATGAAGTTATACATCAAATTAACATACTCACAGAATTCCTAAACAAAGGGTATTAAACGGATAATTTTCTAAAGTTATTTCATCTCTCTCCAGACAGATATTTAAGAAATGGGCAGAGGGACCTTGCTGATCATATCTTGCTTAAGGAGTGAGTTTCATATACACATTACAGAAATTGCTGATGTCTACCAAAGAACACATAGAGGCATGTTAATAACTGCTAGCCCCAAACTAGAAACGATGCAAAATGCATAAATTTTAGAAAAATGTGTTGCATAACAATTAAAAAAACAAGAACGACTGATACATTCAGTGACATAGTGCACATCCACAGGCAGAGCGATGATGAAAGACTGAACCTCCTGCTCCAGTACGGTTTCAGTCTCAGAAACTCACATGGGCTCACTGTGAGTCAGCATTCACTCGATAGAGGGAGGCTGGTTTGGAAAGGGCTTTTACATAGCATGGTGACTTGTGCAAAATAATATTTCCTAAGTTAAATTGTGATATCTCTAACACCAAATAATTAATTTTTATGATTTTATTTGTCTACACTTGGATATTTAAAGATACAAAAGCATGTCATAAAATTATTTCTTAAATATTTGAATGCAAAAAACAAACAAACAAGGAGAATGAGGCCGTTAGTTTATTGTGCCAACCTGGCCGATAAACACAAGTGGGGTTAATTGAAGGGCAGAGGGATAAATGGCTCATGAGCCTCGCCTTTCTCGTTCTCCGGTCTCTTGCTTTGTGATGGTCGGACCAGGGTGCAGCTGCCTTAGTCAGTTCCCTGCTTCAGCTGGCAAGGCTCACTTCCTGCAAGACATCTCTGAGAAGAAGCCACATGGACCAACCCTGCTGCAGTGTGAAGACCCCTGCCAGTGCTGAGATGTTTACATGCTCACTGATTTGGCTTTCTTCCTGCACTCGGCATCATTGCGTCTGTTTTGGGAGATGGAGGAGGACTTTGTGGATTGATATTGGACATATGGGTTAATGGGTTAATGTTGGACTTGTGGGCTTGGACAGCACTGGGTTGGGGTGTTTTCTTGATGCACACTTAACCTTTATATAAAGCTCTCTCTTATACATGAGTCTCTGTGGATTTGTTTCTCTAAAGTACCCAGATGAACACAGAGAACCTATCTAAAATTAGCAACAATATACAATTATTATATAAAATAAAATAAGAGGGATTAGAATATGTGTGCATGACTGTTCTCCCCTTGTTATCCTAATGACATTTTTACTCTTGTCTTTTATTTCTCTGGTGTCAAGGTTTGCCCATCTATGCTCCAAGGAGTTGTTTCAACTGTTGTCAGCTCCGAGCAGTCCTGAGACTGGTTCCTGCTTATGGACAGGAACCTTCAAAAAAATTAAGGAGTAGATTTCGCTGACCTCATGTCTGATTTAAGAGTAAAGTAAGAAGATCTGCCCAAGAATAGTTTATTATTTCACAAGTTAATGCTTAAATAGGAATAATAAAATAGGTACACCAATAGATTTTGTTATGAGTTTTAAAAAATTAATGAAAAATATTAAGTAATACCCAACAAAATCCAATACAATTGTTATTTAAAATATTTTCATACTGCTTCTTCATTGGCATCCTCCCTTGCAATATTATTGCCTTTATCCAAGCATCATCGGCTGTGAGATTTACCCTTAGAAATCTTTTCACTGTGGAAGTAAAGGACCCCATTCCTCAGAGGTAGACCAATTAGCCCGTAGTCATTGTGTCTGATAAACTAGAAACCAGTGATTTCTCGTCTCTGGACGTCTTAGGTGAATCTTTGAAAAACTTGCCAAACTTCCAGCAATTGTTCTGACAATATTTTCAGCTCTTTGAACACTTTCAGAAATTGCATAATTCACTCAGAATCTCTCATGGGAACTTGAGGCATAACACAAAGCTGACATGAACAAGTGTGTCACCCTCTGGTTGTCTGTTGCTTTTTCTCTTTACATCACATGCTTATTCATTTCACATGTTGCAATGTAATAAACACAAAGGAATAAAATTGTGATATTTGATCAAAGGATAACAAGCTTTCTGAAACAAATAAAGAACTATTACAAGCATCATTCCAATTAATTGTTTATGCCTATGGACAGAATTAACATTACTACAGGCACTTAAAATATGCTGTTGTGAGGATGAACATTAAAAAAGAGTAAAGAATGAAAATTCTTGATTTCCCCATTGGGATCCTCACCAGCCACCCACCTTGGAAAGCGCCCCGATTACACATGCCATTTTAACCACCGGTTTGCCAAACTCAACCAAAAATTAGGCATCGGTTCTGCTGCACCGGTGCAAACCAGCTGAATCCCACCACTAGCTCCACCAAAATCAATTGCTATGATGGCACAAGACAGGGCAGTGTCCATTCACGAGGAGCCAACTACACAACACCTCACACCAACAGTGCATATCAGGGGGACTTTTCATGTATCTTGGAAAACTAATAATTAACATACAATCTTTATTTCATTTCCCAAACCCCTTTTTTGTGTAAATTTTCTCTCCCTACCCAGCATATATGCAAATGGATTACAAATCAATTTTAACAGCATTCTTTTACTGATTTATTTTAGATCATCGAACGTTTTTTAAAATGTACTAAATTCAAGCCTATATTATTACAATTAAGAATTTCTTAAGGATTTTTCTATTTTTCAAATCAAAAAGGAAAATAAATTGTCAAAGCTAAATGCCCTATTAATTTGAATTTTATATTATTACTCTTATCTGTATGTTTTGTTTACTCATACACCTCCCCTTACACAAGAATGTTTCTCAATGCATTCTGAAAAGAAAACAAAACAAAAACTATCTCTATTGAAGTTTTTTATTTTACATACTCACATTCACTACTTTGTTTATTTAAATTGTCACTTGAAGCTGGTTGAAGAAAGTTGCATCTGAAGACAAAAGGCTAGTTTTTCCAGTCCGAAGTCTCAGGGTAGATAGTAAATAAATTTTAAATAAATAAGAAAAGAATTTACTTTGATATTGACTACATTGTTTAATAGCTAGTATAAATAACTGACAACTCTATCCTGCTCATTAACACATTCCAGGTGTATGTTTTTTGTCTTAGATTAAATTACATATCAAGCATTCACTAATTTGTAATATTATAATAGATCATGGTTGATATTGTATTAGATCAGAGTGAATTTGTTCTCTTTAGGCCAAAGTTAGTCAAGATCGATTTAATAATACATAGTTATTCAGAATATAATACAGAATTGCTTAAAAACACCAAAGTAGATTAATTTTTGAGCTCTTTTTCTTTCTCAAGGCTCCACACACAAAAGGTCAAGGCATCAGTTAAAGAACCGTTCCTTCAAAATATGTGGAATTGGAAAAGGTGTATCTAGGTTCAGAGGTGACTACTGAGAAAAAATATGTGTTGCTTTCCCATATTTCACAAGCCCACAGACGCGATAATTCCAGCAATCAGGCTAATCATCACCTCCACTCTCTCTCTCTCAGCCTTACAGATCGCTTGAGTTTTCTTTCCATTGTCCAGAGAGATGTGTGAAGCCAGGCAATTTCATTGCACTATGTCCCTGTACACATATAATTTGAAGAAGCCCAAAAAAGCTTCATTCTCTTTAACTACCTTGTTTTATTTCATACAGAGAAAATGAAATGACCCTACAGTTTGGAGGGCTTTGCTTCTTTTTTTTCTTTCTGGTTTGGTTTTATTTTGGCAAATGCTAGAATTGAAAGTGTAAAACCAATCAATGACACCTCTGGTTAAAATTTATTTCTGAGAAATATCCCAAAGGAGTCATTTCAGAGGAATAATACGCAGCCTTCAATTTACTTTATCACAGCTGGATAGGAAGTTAAATCCCCCGCTGGAATTTAACCACCCAGAACCAAGCACCAGATGGCTTCTCTGCACCTCAACCTGACAGCTGTGTCCTGATATGCACAGCTGGTCTGCACATTTGAATGACAATATTTAAATGATAAAATTATGTAATGTAGAAAAATGTGTTTGGGCAGCCTGGGTCTTGAAAAGTAGATTGCACAGTTGCTCTTAATAGTGAATGTGCAGCCTCAATACTAATTCACATTCCTTCTATTTGTGTTGATGGATCTTGGCTGGAGATAAGCATTTACTGCCCCATGGAGCCATTCCAGTACCATTCTATTGTACTATCTGTCCACAATGACTCCCTGGGGTGCTCACCACGTTAAATTTCCCTTCCCATTAAAATAAGCACAACATAGTTTCCATTGTGAGGCAGGAGACTTTTAAAATTTTGTGATAATTAATTGATAGTACATCCTGCCAAGATGGAAGCATTAAAATGTGCTTGGTAAAAAGCCGTTGCTGTGGAAATTCTTCAACAGTTTTGAGATGTTATTATTCAATTTTTAGTTGAGTCATATATGTCAATGGATCAACAAAACATAGCAAAATTAATACCAAAATTCAGCACTTAAAAAAAACATGAAGGACAACCTCTCAAGGAAAATATATTTGAATATGTTTCAGACACAAATGAAAGTTTTGACATATTTCAAATGATATATGGATGAACTAATGTACAAGGCTTTAACTAATAAAATATATAATGGCAAGTATTCTATTTTCACAATTTGACAGAGGTTCCCTATGCCGCTGCTCAAACTTTGATGAATGTATACACTACCCCAGTGATTGAAAGAAAACTTGTGCTTTCTATATCAAAAGAAATTGTGGATATAAGAAAGAAGAAGACAAATTACCACATCCACACTAAAAAACTTTGGATGTGGTAGTCGGGAGACCTGAATATAGTACCTCATTGCTGCTTTTAATGATTATGCACTTGGCCACATCCTTTCCCTCCTATAACTGACAATCTTTCACCTGTGCAGTGGGAGCCTCACTACTTAGTACAACAATGAGAAATAAGCGCCCAGATGAGATTGCATGTGTACAGATGTTTTGTAAGCTGTTAGAGCATGTGTTGTTCTCGAGGGAGACTCCATGGTCCTCCTCTTCTCCACCTGGGGTGGGGGTGGGGGATGCGGCACTGTGCTGCCATAAAAATGAAAGCCCTGGAAAACCTTGACTCAACTTCCTGCCATCGAGTCGATTCCAACCATAGGACAGGGTCGAAGTGCCCCTGTGGATTTTCATTTTGTGCTCTCAAAATGCCCAATTCACTGCCATAGAGTCAAGGCTGGAGCCTCCATCATTGGGGTGGGCTGCTGACCCCAAGGTCAACAGTCACCATGCACCAAGCAGGACAGCAGGAGAAAGATGAGGCTGTCCACTCTTGTACAGATTTAAAGCCCAGGACACTCTAAGGAGCAGTCTTCATCTTCCTCTGTGGTGGTATGATTCTGCTCTATGGGTCACTGTAAAGTGGAGCTCAACAGTAGTAGGTTTGTTTAGTTTTCTCTCCTCTTTGAATACGCATGTTCTAAGCAAAATGAGACATAAAATCAAGGAGAGGCAGAGACCTGATCATTGTGCTCATAATTGATAAAGGATAAGTCAGATGATAGCCCTTAGTACAAGAGTCAAATGGGCTCTGACAAACATGAGCCTAGCATGTCCAGGGTAGTCTTCTTACATTATCGATCAAACAAAATACCCAGAGTAAAGGAGTAGAGAATCCAGGATTTCAGTGAATACCCTCAACATGGAAGAAAATATAAAGTGTTGAGAAATATCTCCCCCTAACATTCCTCAGCCTTCTGTTCGCTTACTCCATTGGAGTTACCCACTAAGTCATGGGCATCCAGGTATACGGCTCTCCTCTTTGGAGGAGGATGTTAGGAAAGCCCTGCTTCTACTTTAAGAATCCCTAGTAGTATGGTGGGTTACACATTGGGTCACTAATTTCAAGGTCAGAAGTTCAAACCCACTAGGTGATCCAAGGGAGGAATATAAGGTGCCTTCTCCTGTAAATATTTAGTCACTGAAACCCTAAGGTACAGTTCTAATCTGTCCTAGATAAACTGTAAAACCTAAATGTTTTGAAAGTAGTGGGTGGTAGTGGTGTCTTCTACTTTCCTACAGCTACTGCACCCATACCAGTAATCATTCTGTTGAGATTTTCCCATCAGGAAATGCAGAAATGGGCCTTTTCTCATTAGAAAACTCCGTTTACTCCTATACCATATATCCAAATTAGCACAGCCTGAAGGCTCTTCCATCACCTTCACCATAAAGATTCCATCCTAGCACTCTTAATTCCATCATACGACATTTCTATTTTCTCCTTGACTTCCTCGCATACAATATATATAATCTAAATATATATATTACATAATTTATATTGTAATATAAATATTTAATGTTTTGTAGGTAAGTTCCAGCAGAGTAGAGATTTTCCTGTTTTACTTTTCTTCTACTAAATCCATAATATATAGAAATAAAGGAGAAAAGAGAAGAGGTCTACAATCTCTACTATGATGTTGGTGGTGTCATTGAATCACATCTGACTGAGAGAGACCCTGTGTACAATAAAGGAAATAGTGCCTTATCCTGGGCATCCTCACAATTGTTCTTATGTTTTCATCCATTGTTGCAGCCACTGTGTCAATCCATCTTGTTCGTCTTCACTGCCCCTTTACCAAGCATGATGTCTTTCTCCAGGGACGGGTTTCTCCTGACATGTCCAAGGCAGGTAAGATGAAGCCTTAGGGCATCTACGGAGCATTCTGGCTATCCTTCGTCCAAGACAGATGTTTGTTCTTTTGGTAATGCATTGCACTTTGAATATTCTTTGCCATCCTCAAAATTTAAATCCATTGACTCTTCTTCAGTCTCTCTGTGTAATGTTCAGCTGTCACATGCGTAGCATGCAATTGAAAATATCACGGCTTTGGCAGGCACACCTTCATCCTCAAAACAGCATCCTTGCTTTTCAACCCTTTAAAGAAGTATTGTGCAGCAGATTTACCCAATGCAATGCGTTGCTTGATTTCATGACTGCTACTTCCATGAGCATAGTTTACGGATATAAGCAAGATGAAACCATTTACCATGATACTATTGATGCAGTTTGGTTTTCTTTATACTGAGTTGTAATCCATACTGAAGGCTGCAATCCTTGATCTTAATCAGCAAGCCTTTCAAGTTCTCTTCCCTTTCAGCAAACAAGGTTGTTTCATCTGCATGTCACAAGTTGTTGATAAGCTTTCCTCCAATCCTGATACCACCACATTCTTCTTCAGATAACCAGCTTCGTGGGTGATTGTCTCAGCATACAGACTGATAAGAATGGTGGAAGGATGCATCCCAGAAGCCCACCTTTCCTGATTTTAAACCATACATCGTTCCCACGTTGTGTTCCCACAACTGCCTCTTGATCCATGGTCAGGTTCCATATGAGCACAATCAGCTGTCTTCAGTCAAATATCTATAAGAATCAGTATTCTAGGTACCCTTATTAAGAATTCCAAAAACTCAAACTTTCCACATCATTCACTTTCAGCATTTAGAAGCAAAACAAACCCCCTTACAACATATTTCCAGCGCTTAGTCTCGTGGACCTTACCATGACCAGCAACATTGGGAAATTTTCCATTGACCAAATAGACAACCTTTGTGTTATAATTTAGGAATTTTAAAATGATACTGAAGAAAGGCAAAAGTCTATGCTTCACTATGATTTAGCCTATTAAGTTCTTAACATTTGTTTTAAAAACAGTTTTATTGGCTCATAATTCATATATCATACCATTTAATTATTGAATCACCTCAAGAAGAGTTGTACAATCATCACCGCAATCAATTTTAGAACATATTCTTCTCGCCTGTACTCATTAGCTCCCCATTTCTCCAAACCACCCCTGCCAGACCCCCAAGAAACCAATAATGCAGTTACTTTCTTTATAGATTTACTTATTTTGGATTTCATGTACAGAAAAACATACAAAAGCAACAGCAAAGCTAATAATAACAAAGCAAAACAAAGAAAAACCTCAATCAAAAAGAAAGCAGGAAATATTAAAAAAGAGAGAACATATTTGAAGTGGGTCAAAGGGAGAGCAAATGATAAAGTGTTAAATTTGAACATCACTGCATCTGCAATAATCCACTTTCCAATGCATTTTGCTTGATTACAAAGCTATTCACATCCCTGTTCTATGGTCAAAGGGGATTCACTGGAAGCTTAATCCACGTGTATTTCTCTTTCCCTTTTTTGTTTTAAACTGAAACAACTTTAAAAATGGGTCAAAGGAAAGCAAATGATAAAATACGAAAAAGTGAACGAGATCTGGGGGAGGGAGTAAGGTAGGCAAAAAGACAAAGGGGAAGAAAGAAAAGAAGACGGATGGAGGGAAAACAGGAGGAAAGAATGAACAAGCAAAGAAAGAAAAGTGAGTGTTACAGGCCTTACTAAAGAGGCCCAGCTGCATCATCCTAACCAATGAGAGTGCAGTATTATTCTGCTGGGAGTTTGGGGGGGACTCTTGTACTTCCCTAATAAAAAGGAAGAGATGTTGCTAATCCCTATCCTACCACTTCTCCCTGGCTTACACGTGGCTGTGAAAAAACGAGGCAACAATAGCTATCTTGTGCATATCACACAGCGTACGTTTTAACATTTTAGAACTGCCGAACTAAGGCTAGCACCATTCTATTTCTTGTTACGTGCAAAAAAGGAACACCTACTTCTTTAACCCACAGTTTTCTGTTATTTGTAATTGAAAGCATTTAGCATAAATATAAATTTCATTCACATTTATCATTAATCTCAATCATAAATTAGAACTCAAGAGGTTTAAAGCTATTTTTTGCCTTAATCTAGACCTTCACTGCAAGGACCATTGAGTTTAAGGCACCTAAGCTACTACTGAGTGACATTAGGCCTTTGGGATGCAATTAAAAGCTAGTAAGTTCCCAGCTACATACTCCTCAGCCCCATATAGAAGTACAAAGATGGTCGGAGGGGCAAGAAGTCTTTTCCCCAGAATCAGAGCTCAAAGATAACATCCCCTCAAACCGTATGACTTCTGAAATTGTCCTGAATATGGATACCTGCCTGCTCTCTAATCCTGCCCTGATTCTTCAGAAACCCAAGGGCAATAGACTGAAGCTAATGCCACATCTACCCAGCTTGATTTCTTTAAAATTGCAGAATTTCTAATATTGACCTTAGCCTGTGATCTAGTGTAATGCTATGTTAACTGCTTTACCTATGATGCAAATTTAAGGTCATATCTGACAGGTTAATTAGTTTTATATACAAAGACATAAAATTTAAAAGGTAGCAGAAAACAATGGTTAAATAAGTTTTGTACAGTCATAATGAATTTTATAAATCCATTAAAAATTGTGTTACATGGATAATTAGAGGTTTTCTGGAGTGTAGGAAATATTCTCTTTGTTGATGTGAATATACATGGTATTCGGTACAAAATATTTGAGCTATATATTTATATTGTCTGCCCTTGTCTGTAACAGTATTATATTTCACAATAAAAAGGTTTAAGGTAGTATAGGAAATTAATACATGTAAAAAATTAAAGATTCATTGTATTAAAAAAGCAATGTATACAACCTGTGTATAATATTAAGATTTTTCACCAAACAATATGTGACCACAAAATGATAATTATTAAATGGAGAGTACTTAGGAATTATTGATGAACACATAAGTGTTTCTTAAAGATGAAATAATTGTAAATTACATGTAAAACAATCTTTCGTTTTATATCTTATATGAACTCTTGAGAATACAGACAATTTAGATGCTGTACAGGCTATGTGTCCCTGCCTGATATTTCTAGAGAAACAAACCCAGTAGTTTTATTTGTACACACACAAAAGGCCAAATCCATTGTTATCAATTCCAACTCATAGCAAGCCTATCTAGGTTTTCTGCGGCTGTCAATCTTCGCAGAAGCAGATTGCCTCATTTATCAAGGAAGTAGCTCACATTGTGCAAAAGTGGACAAGTTCCAAGTCCATGGGTCAGGTGTTACGATACAGTATTGTCATTTTAGAATTTTTTGTCAAATTTTTGCATAAAAATGATCTGTGACGCTAGTTAACAATGACAACATAAGTTTCAAAGTGGTAGAAAAATATCATGAAATTTGTTCTCTGCCGTGGGCCCTTGTTCCTATACTAGATCACACTACAACATCATACCCCTATGAACTGTTCATACAAAGCATATCCCACCCTGTAAAATGATCCTTTAGATCCTCTTCGTGATAATTTTACTATAACAGGACTAATATTACAAATTCAAAAAATATTGCACATAAATTATTTTGAGAAGAAATCATTTCATAAGAGTAACATTCTCCTATATAATCTTGGTCCTTATAGGTCACAAAGATCAAGTTATAGATTAGAAAGTCAAGATTAAGTTAGTGGTTTGAATCTGTTATTGATTTAACAAATGGTTTGGGGGACATGAACCAGGAAAACTGTTTCAGAAGGAACACCTCTTGTATACATCTAGAAAAACAAAAACAAAACCAAGAACTCCCTGCATTTGAGTCAATTCTGAGTCCTAGGGCAGAGTCGAACTGTTAGGTCAGGGTTTCCAACACAGGGAATCTTCACGGGAGCAAATAGCTTCATCTCTCTTATGTGAAATAGTTGGTGAGTTTGAACTGCAGCCCAACTGTAAGAATAAGCGAGAGAGAGAGAGAGAGAGAGAGAGAGAGAGAGAGAGAGAGAGAGAGAGAGAGAGAGAGAGAGTCTGTGTATGTGTGTGTATAAAAGGAGGCCTGGTGGCACAGTGCTTAATGCTTGGCAGTTTATCAGAAAAGTTGATGGTTCAATGTTGGAGACTCTCCACAGAAGAGAGATGTGATCAGTGGCGTCCAGAAAGAGTGCAGCTTTGGAACTGGGCAGTTCTCATCTGTCCTATAGGCTTGATATGAGTCAGGAATTGACTTGATGGCAATAGAGTTATTTCTGTATAATGATTCTAATTATACTCAGAATGCACAATCAGGTGGCAACATCAAGTGTTCCTTGGTTAATCTAAAAGCAGGTTTAAACAATATGACAATGCTCTGACATCAGCAAAAAATTATTACTTATAAATTGGGATTCTGACAAGAGCAAATGTCAATCAAATAAATAAGCTGTATTTAGATAGCCCAAGAAATAGTTCAGTGGGGAGTTTTTCAAAAAGAAATTATTATTTCAATGCCAAGTCACGCTCACAGCTTTGAACAAGTAGCAAAACATGGGCATGTTTCTCAAATGGATTTCACAGCATCAGTGCAAAAGCCGGAGGGGATGGCTTAGTTTTTTAAGCCTCAGATTTGAAATACCTAGACTCCCTGCAACTACAGCGTTAAATCCTCTGTGGAACCACAGCTTCAAATGCTATCAGGAGAGACTCAACTCTTCATCCTTCTGAGACTGATAAATTGAAAGCCATGAAGTTTAGAGGAAATGGAGGGGAGCCTGCAGGGGGGCACAGGCTAACAGGGGGGCTCCATTTGTAACACCATTTAAGGTTACATTCGAGGCTGCCTCCTTGGTAAGATGTGAAGGTGCAATTTTAAAGAGGTTCAGAATCTCACAACCCTGCCATCAACCATCTTTATAAACATTTGAAACCAGACAACTCAATTTAGAATGAAAACAGGAATTCCCATTGTAGCAAACTAAAGGGAATTCTAGGTACTTACTTTAAATTTATTACAGATATATAGCCAACTTTTTCTCTTTTTTTAAATCCCATGGCAATATTTGAATCTTGAATTGGTTTGCTTTGTTTTTTGTATGTTTCTGGACTGTCTCTCCTTGATGTCAATGGAAATAGCATTTTATTTAACTTTTATGATATTCTACCCATCTCAAAAATACACTTACATTTTGTGTTGTCAAAATTTGTTAGATAAGCAAGGTCACTATTATTATGTCTACTTTGGAGAACACAGTGCTCAGGAAGGTACTATGAATTAACCAGGACTGATCCACTGTGACCCTGTATTTTTAAATCCAGGTCTGCATAATAGTCAAACCAAACTCGCTGCCATCAAGGGGACTCCAGGATAGAACTGCCCTTGTGTGCGTCTGAGAGTATAACTCTTCCGGAGAATCTTCTCAGGTGAGTTACTGGTGGTTTCAAACTGCTGACCTAGTGATTAGCTACCCAATGGGTACCCAACTACACCACCAGGTTGCTTGGTCTTCTAGGGAGATGGGCTAAATCTTATTCAGGAACATACACTTTTTATCAAAGAAAAAATATGCAGTGCTTTCTAAATTAAAATTAAACTGCTTTTACAACTAGTTCTTTACCCACACCACCACACATCTCCGCTATGTATAATCATTTTAAAGAATCGAGGGTGATGCTGGGGAAAACTGCAGGTAATTTTTTTTAACGTATACTTCAGTTGTTTAACATCTATCCCGTTTTATTTAAATTCACCTTATACAAAAAAAAGGAACCCATTTATATTTCCAGCTAATCGAAAACCTGAAAAATAACATAAGGAGACTGTTTCACCACACTTTCAAACATCACCTGTCACTTGCTTATTCTGAATATTCAACACAAAGGACTCGCTTCTCTGCCAAACTCCCATTTGAGGAATTCATAATGCTTCTCTTTAATGATGCTCACTTGTTCATTGCACTCCCCAGCATCGGGGTACTTCTTCAGGACTATTTGATGCTTCTGAAATTGTTATTTCACTTCATACCCCTACAAATCTTAGAAGTTGTGTTACCCTCACAACTCCTAGTTCCCATTTTAAGTGTGTCTCTCTTTGAGAGATGCCCTTGACAATGACTCCATTTCACGGTTTTCTGTGGCCACACAGGCAGGTATCCCGGAGCCCAGGAGGAATAACTGGCTCTTGCTCTCCCAGGGGCCCAGCAACCGAACTATGGAAACGAGCAGCTCCCACCAAGCATGGAAAGCCTCCTTCCCTCCGCTCCCTCAGACCTTTATTGAGACGCACTGGCGCTGGGCGCCTGGCAGCGTGCGCTGCGCCCTGGGGTGCAGACGTGCACCCCGGACTGTGCAGGGTGAGTTCCCGCGTCCCGGGCGGGTTCCGCTTCGGTTCCAGCTCTCGGGTTTCAGGGAAAGGACGTCCTCGAAAAGGCTGGAGGTGGAAAAATCGGAAATGAATCTCGTTGTGAGCAAGCACGCTTCAACTAGCCTCAACATCCGTTCCAGATCTCCGGGGCCAGAAACCCCGGGAGACACGTTTTGCGTGTGGCAAACTTTTCACCTTGAGCGTTTAATTAAATGGATAAAAAGGGAAAACCAAGCGAAGAGCGCACACAAGCTATTCTCTTACATTTCAGGGTCATTCTACACAAGATTGCCTAATTTCACCCTCATTTTTCTATGTGAAACTCGTGCTGCCTTTAATCACGAGAAAACAACGTTGAAAGGACCGGGACTTTAAAAAGAATTGTCTTAAAAGGAACGCGTAAGACTTAAAAGCAACCGGGGCGCCTCAGCAACAGCGGGAGAAAAATCTCGCGCGGCCTCTAGAAGGCCGGTCTCGCGAGAGTTGCGCAAACGCGGCCTGACACCCCCCAGGTGGGCGTGGCCCCAGGTGGGCGGGGCGCTGGGGAATCGGCGTTTGCTGAGCTGGGAGGGGAGGCGGGTCCTAGTGCTCTTGCGCCTCGCGCTTTCCGGGGTCTTAGTCCCTGCGGACTCACCCGTGCACGCTCCTGTCCCGCGGTGCAGCTATGGCGCGGAAGTCGAACCTGCCTCTGCTTCTTGTGTCCTATCTGCTCGGGCCGGCCCTTGTTCGCAGCTGCAGCCCTCTGCCCCTGGTCATCAACACCTGGCCTTTTAAGAATGCCACCGAAGCAGGTGGGGGCGGCGGCCGGTGGGGCGGTAGCGCTGCGGGGACTGGCTGTGCGGGAGGAGGACGTCGCCTGTGGGCCAGCGAGCAAGCCCCTGGGAGGACAGGCCGCTGCCTCACTCGCCATGCACTTCATCTCCTGCAATTGGCCTCTGCCTCCATCCTCCTACCAGTGCCGCCTTGTAGGCCCACGTCTTTTAAAATGACTCTAAAAAGTCTAAAACGCCCCTAGCTAATGCATTGACTACCCTGCTGCTACCATCCCTACCTTTCTGCTTACTCTTCCAGTGGACTGGACTCTCATTTGCCTGCCATCCAGTGTCTGCCTCTCTGACCTTGCTTCTCACTTCTGCCCAGTACCTGATACTCCAACTTTGTAAATGGCTAGTAATTTCCCGAAAGCATGTTTTTTCTTCCTATTTACATTTTTTGCTACATACTGACATTTTCCGCCATCCAGTATGCTCAACCGGCCTTCACCTCCCAAACTTCTTGTTCACCTTAAAGCATTCAGCAAAAAGGTGCCAAAGGAGTTTAACCTGCAGAGCCTCAAAGTACTCATGTCACTTTCTGTGACTTCAATTTAACTGCTCAAACCACAGAATCTGCTCTTTAAAGCTGTCAAAGTGAGTCTGATTGCAGCCAGGCCTGAGAACCAGCACTCTAAAGACACCACTGCTTCCAGGAAGTGCTCCCTATTTAACTGCCCTCAGGCCGGGCCTGGGTCAGATGCCTATTTTCTGTGCATTGATAGTGCCCTGTGCATGCATCTGTCTTGGCATTGCTACATTGCATTATGCCTGTTTCTTGGTTTTGAGACATAGAACTACAAGTAATTTCAGAACTTCCATCTTGTGAGGGTGTTCATTTATTTCCTTTTTGGGGGCAGAACCCAGTGGAGTTGGATCTTTGCGGTATAGGCAGTGCGCAGGAATCAGAGAAACGAGGAAATAGCTGTGAGAAGGAAAAATTCCAGTGAAAATGAGACAAAGAAAGGGCAGCAGCCGGGGCAGGGAACATTTCTATGTAAGTTGCATGACTGGAAGTGGGGTCTTCTCACATTATATTTTCATAGTTTCTGGGCTCAATAGTGAGGTATATTGACCAGTGGTGGCACCCATCCTTCCATGGCTACTGTGTTTTTTGCTTTTAAATTTTTAAATGTACATTGGAGAACACTTTTATTTTAAAATCTTTTTGTTAAAAAAATTGAACAAAAAAAAAATTGAACAATTTTCTATTTTACAAAAAACCTCTCCCATTGTCCCCTACCTCTACCCCCTTTCCCTATGTAAGGGGCTCTTCAGATGCATTAGAGTAGAATGTGTCCTCTGGTGTCCAAAATGGCTACTTCTGAATTGTGGTTTTGCCTCATATTTGCTCTGTGACTTTGGACAATTCTTGGACAACTCACTTGCATCTCTGCACCCTCTCTTTAAATGAGGTCAGAATTTACCTTAAGAGCTTTTGGGGAGATTAAGCAAGTTAATTCATATAAAGCCTGCTTTGTAAATATATACTGTTACAGTATTGAGGCTTGGTATGATAGATATCCCCTCAATAAAGGTATTAGTCAGATCTTTTTAAATAAATAATGAATCAGAAGAATCTAAGGCTATCCCAAAAAACACCATGCCATCCAGCCACTTCCAGCCATAGGCAATCCATTGGTTGTAAGCCCTCAGCTGCTCACCAAAAGGTCAGTGGTATGCTCCTACTAACTTCTCTCTGCTAGAGGAAGCCGTGTCCTGCCCTGGAACCGCTGTGGGGCAGTTCTACTCTGCCCGGCAGGATCACTCGAAGTCAGAATTGACTCAGTGGAAGTTGGTTTAGGTTTGGTTTGGTTAGTAGCACCGATAGCTCCTCTTTGAATATCTCATAGTAAGTAGTTGCATTCATTTAATTTTGTCTAGCATTCTGACTCCATTGTAGCATTTGATAAAACAATTCAAAAATAATATATTAGAGCAAATGTAATAACATCAAGAGAACAAGTTACCAGTGCGTATCTGGTGTGTTTTACACACACACACCAACTGTTGTGATTTGATTACCAGCCTGGAGGACATTAGCATCTGGAGGGTCTCCCCTGGACGCGGTTGAGAGTGGCTGTGCTCTGTGTGAGAAGGAGCAGTGTGATGGCACTGTAGGCTTCGGAGGAAGTCCTGATGAATTTGGAGAAACCACACTGGATGCCATGATCATGGATGGGTAAGAATGCTCTGCAAGACCTCTTGATCTCTGCACCTTTGCTTCATGCGGAGTTATAGTTATTGAGGTTGGATGCCACCTACCATCCCAAAGTGTAGAGTGCATGAGTTTTCTCACAGGGCAAAGCCTGTAGCCTACTGTACTTAGCCTGATACAAGAACGTTTCCTCTCTCCATGAATAACAATAGACTAAAAATCACATGCAAGTAGTCTCCTTAGAAGAGAACCCCATGCTATAAATATCAACCACTAACCTTAAATGTTGTCATTTGTTTTGTCTGAAGCCTTAAAGTCCCTTTCAATAGACTAGTAAGAACTGAGAATTTTAGTGTTATTGGGGTAGATGGTAAATTAATTTTCTGTTTATTTGGGGTTTTTTTTTCTGGCTATGGGAATTTGTTTGGACTTCATAGGTGCCTGTCTCTTCTTCAACAACATTTACAAATTTCTTAGCGCCAAGCAGTACATTAAAAACAACAACAACAACAAATT
This sequence comes from Echinops telfairi, assembly GCF_000313985.2. Classification (NCBI taxonomy): domain Eukaryota; kingdom Metazoa; phylum Chordata; class Mammalia; order Afrosoricida; family Tenrecidae; genus Echinops; species Echinops telfairi. Next base: position 65,989,307 of record NW_022103906.1, read on the forward strand.
ATGTTAACTATTGTCTTTGTTTTTCTTGTAGAACGACTATGGATGTAGGAGCAGTAGGAGCTCTTAGAAGAATTAAAAGTGCTATTGGTGTGGCTCGAAAAGTACTGGAATATACAACACACACACTTTTAGTAGGAGAATCAGGTATATTCTAACTAAGTTTCTCCATAGCATTTTTCCAATTATGTTTACTCTGAAAAATAGGAATCTGTGTAAAATAGTAGTTTTAAAAAAGATGTCTAACTTTAATTTCCAGCTCTTTTACTTAATAGCAATTTGGGTAACTGACTTACTTCCTTACTTAACTTGTAATTGTCATGTTCTTAGACATTGAAATGGAATGTTTTTAAGTAATTCTTTCTCCAGAGATGAGTAATTGGTAGGCCCAAACAAAATTCAACATTAATGTCTTCTTATATTACACCTCACACCCAAGGAACATTGTTAGCATAAGAAGGTGAAATTTGATGTAATCTTGCAATGAAAGTGCCACTTCATTATTTGAGCTCTATCCAACGTACATACTAAAAATCATAGAGTAATTTATAACCAAAATCATTTTTAATGATTTGTTATCCAAGAACTCCAGCAGGCTTCCTTCACATTTGTTTCAAGTACAGAATTGGGGAAAATGCCAAAGGATCTGTTATCCATTCATTGGATTCCTATCGTTCTTCTGTTGGCAGCTCACCCTTTTTAGAAGTGTGAGATTTTGTGTCGGTGAGAGGTGTGCCTTCTCTGTAAAGAGGCAGGGAATTGTGGAAGGGAGGCAGAAAAGAAGAACTGTTATAATACACCCAAGGGCCTCCGCAGAGCAGGTTTAGGAAAGAAGACATATGGAAATGGGCTCTATTGTATCTTTTATTGTCCAAAAATTCCATTGAGAGGCTTCATGTATCCCCATACGTAACTGTGTCCCAATTAATGACCGCCGGAGCCCTAGTAGCATAGTGGTTAAAGTGGAAACTTTAACCTACCAGCCTCTGTGTGAGAAAGATGAGTCTGTGCTACTGTAAAGATTTATAAACTGGGAACATCCAACAGAGCAGTTCTACTCTGTTCTATAGTATCTGTGAATCACAATCAACTTGACAACATTGGGTTGGGTTGGGTTGGGTTGGGTTTAAGTGCTAGTTGACATAGAGGGCCACCTGTAAATACACTTTCTTTAAAAGGAAAAGACTTGCATGATTTATGTTTTTCATCTCAATCTCCAGCTACTAAGTTCGCTGAAAGCATGGGATTTATCACTGAAGACTTATCCACCGATGCTTCTCGAGCTCTTCACTCAGATTGGCTTGCTCGGAACTGCCAGCCAAATTATTGGCGGGTATGTGTGGAGATTTAGTTTTTTGAAGTGAATCTTTTGACTATATTAATGTCACCTCTGCTCACCATTGCCCACCTGCTGTCTAGCTGCTAGTTAGCATCCTGGCTGCACATGAGAACCAGTGGTTAAAACTGGATCTCTCTAAGGATAATGGTCTTAAAAGCTCCCTGGTTAAATTGAATACATATCCAAGAACTACTGGTCTCTGGCATTTTAAAACTGAAGTTCTTTTGTTTGGAGAGGGAACTGCCCAGATCAGAGCTCTTCTGCTTACAGTCTTTATAGCCAAGGCTCCAAGTCTTGGGGTGGGGGGAGCAATCTTCAAATACCATTAACATAATAGTTCTTAGATATTGTCAATGTGAAGTGTCCCCAATATCTTGCCCTTACAGGTGTGTCTCGTACACTACAAGTAGAATATCTGGTCCTGGAACCAGTGGGACTTTTAGCATAAACCGGTTTGACTTTATTATCTGGATCTCTTCTCTAAAGTATCTTAGTCTCTCATCTGTTTCTGCCTTAACTCCTAAATACCTCTGAATCACCAGAGTCTCTGGGATTAGTATGAGTAGCTGGAGACTCATAATACTAGGTTAAGAGGGACACCCCGGGGTGCTAATCTTTAAGCTATTTGTCTTTGGTTTCTTGCCTTTAAACCAACCTATATATACATCCTACATTTACGGGCTTGGATTGTTTTATCTTCTAAAATGTACAAACAAATTTTAGAGTATAACATGGAATATGTCCATATAAACCTACAGGGGTGGGGCGGGGAAAAAATGGCTTACCGTATATACTCAAGTATAAGCCAACCTGAATATCCGCCGAAGCACCTAATATTACCACAAAAACTGCATAAAAAATGTGCTGAAAAACTTGGCTTATATACATATGAGTATATACGGTAAATACAGATTTTATTTTAAATCTAAGACCTCTACTCTAGGCAGTAAAATTTGAAGATTGGCTTGTATATGAGAATTAATAGCTAATTAAAAACTTTATTTACATTTTCCATTATATTGGGAATTTTAGACATTTAGAGAAAACATTGGGGATGTCATATCTAGCCCAAATTACATACTTTTAAGATCAATGCCAATATTTAATAAAATCATATCCATTTTTTCCCACATGAAAATTCAACTATTTATAAATGTATATCTCTCAGTTACCAGCTGTCTTTCAGGGTTCTTGCTAGTGTAACCACTTGTGGTTTTTTAAAAAAAGGACTTAAATCTCATTTACAGGATGTTATACCAGATGCTTCAAAATACTGTGGGCCCTACAAACCCAAGCCACATAGTATTTTAAAACAAGAGGATCCTACCTACAAAGAAAAAGATCATTGCGGTCATGATACGATTGGTAATTTCACTTTCATACAATTTTCATGGCTAAAATTTAGCCGTTTTTAATTGCCGTCATAAACCGAACCCCCTGCCATCGCATCAGTTCCAGCTCATAGCAACTCCTTACGCAGGACAGTGGCAATGCCCCAGGGGGGTTCCAAGGCGGTCCATCTGTATGGAAGCACAGTGCTACACCCTTCCCACGTAGCGCTCCATGACTTCTTCTTCTGTGCCAGAAGTGATTTTAATTATTTCAATTCCCAAATATGACTACTTATACAGACATAATTTCTTTAGCCCTTGTATACTGTTTGGGAAATTACTGCATACAAGACGTGAAATCCAATGATAAATATGTATTTTTTCTGTAGCGCTGATAATTTTATATTGTTTGCTATATTCAAGAAAAATAATTTTTCTTACATGTTACTTTTGAAAGGTGTTGAACATAACTTGGTAAGGATATAGGATGTCTGAGAAGTGATGTTGACACCATGTAAGCAGCTCATTAAGAAACACAAATTATATCATTGGTGTAACTTTTAGTACTCCTACGTTTTCTTTTCTTTCTTGAAAGAAAAGAATTTATTTCTTTTCTTCAAATTAATGAGAGAACATATTTGTGTTACCAGTTATAGATCATTTGGCTAGATTTGAGGTAGATTTTAAAGTGAACCATAACCAAACTCAGATTCGGACTCTTACAGTACCTACAATAACTTTGTTTTTGTTTCTGTGTAACTTCTAGGTATGGTTGTAATCCATAAGACAGGACATACTGCTGCTGGCACCTCTACAAATGGTATAAAATTCAAAATACCTGGGTCAGTTTCCAGTACAACAGATATCACAGATATGTATGAAAGTCAAAGAGTATGTGCTACGTACTATAGGAAGATGCACATGTAAAGCATTGCCTTATTCCGACATGTGAGACAAATGTAGAAGATAGTATATTATTGTCTTCTAACTATAACAGGGATTCCCTGGGTGGTGCAAATGGCTAATATGCTTAGCTGTTAAACTAAAAGTTGGAAGTTCAATGACAACCAGAAACACCTTGGAATAAAGGCATGGCAGCCTGCTCCCAAAGATTCATCTACTCAAAAGCCCTAAGGAGCACAGTCTTATACCAACACACGGGAAGTCACCATGAGTTTTAGCATCATCTTGATAGCAACTAGTGCTAAAAGAGAAGGAGTAATAGCCAGTGCTTTAGAATTCAGGAAAGCAAGTGTGATCTACTTAAGCAGAGGTAGTTCATTGAAACTAGTGCAGAGATGCCAGGAATCGAGCCCCGAGCTCACTACAGGTAAGGGAGCATCCAGAGAAAGGGACTGGCCCATACATAGGAGTACATCTTTGAGAGTTAGACTTCAGCAGATAGAAAAGAAACTTTGGGTGGGAAGGAATGGAGGATAAGTCTGCAGGGGGAGATTAGATCCAGGTTTCCAGGAGTCTTAAGACAGTTTAAAGAGTCCTGATCTTATTGTAGAAGTAGTAGAAAAGTGTTGAAGGGTTATTACAAGGGAAAATCTTGATAAACGTTTAGCGCATTAGATTGAAAGCAAGAATAGATTGTAGGTGAGGGAAACCAATTTTGAAACTGTTGAGATAATCTAGCAATTAGATGATAAAAGATGGTAATAATGGAAGAGTCATTGTAAAATCTGTCCCATCTTGGTATGCACCTGGCTGGTATCAAATTCTTACAGAATTAATGTGGGTTTGTGGAAACCCAAGTTAAAAGACTAATGAAAATCTTTTCAGGGTTCTTTTGGAGGAAATGCTTTAAAAATCATCATCTGGAAGGCAACAGTGATGGTTGCCCAGCATTGTGAAGGTGCAAAGTGATACAGAAATATACCCTTGAAAATGGTGAAAATGGTCAATTTTTATGTTATGTATATTCTTCCACACATACTCTCACGTACACCCACACCTAGATTGGGGCTACGTGGAAATAGCCCAATTGTTGAAACAACTTTAAACATAGTTTCTACTTGATGCTTGACTTCCTTCTCTGAAGTTACTGTAATGTCCCCACAAAGCCGTGTAGGAGATTCCCCCCTCCCTGGATCCGGAGCCTATGCCGATGACACTGCAGGGGCGGCGGCAGCCACGGGGGACGGAGACGTCCTGATGCGCTTCCTACCAAGGTGTGGACTGTTCTGTTTGTGAGTTTTCCAGAAGATATTCTAATGGATAGTATCTTTTTTTTTTCTATTTTCGTGCCATATAATTCAAATTTGTGTGCACACTCTCTCAGAAGCTGTAGCCAAAAACACCTATCATTTTAATGGTTACAATCATTGAAGTTCAGTTCCCAGGGTCCTTCTGTGTAAATGAGAACACTTAGTAGCTATTTAAATAGTTTGCGTGAATCTTTATGCTTGATCACTAAACAACAGAACAGTCATAATTGAAAGTAAACGTGAGAGATGGAGCAATTGTATACAAGTCATTACTAAAACATTAACTACTAAAATATACTTTAAGACTGCTGACTAATGAAGACAGGGGTAGCTAAAGAAATACCCAAACAGAACAGTACTGGTCCTTCCGACCTGACATTAACTGGTGTATTAGTTGAAAAGACAGGCTTGGTGTCAAACTTAACTTGCTTTGAAGTTGACGCTCTTGTAAAAGTTACCGATTCCTGTTCGTTAATGTATTCTATCAAAAGTGAAAGTTTTGATATTTTAACCTTTCTAACTTGAAGTCATCTATTTGGCACTTAATATTTATGAAGTTTCACCTCTGTTCAAATTAGCTACCAAGCAGTAGAGTACATGAGGCAAGGAGAAGATCCAACCATAGCTTGCCGAAAAGTGATTTTAAGAATTCAGAAGTATTTTCCGAATTTCTTTGGAGCCGTTATATGCGCAAACGTGACTGGAAATTATGGTAAGTTATCTTTGGGGTTTGCATTTGTGTGAACTTGCATGTGCTAATAAAATCTATTTTTAAGTAGTGTAGTGCATTCCACTTTTATGTCATAAAAAAAGGCACTTTGTAGAGTAGGCACTAGTAAATGTTTCTCGATTTATACTAATCAACTTGTGAATCTTTTGAAAACTACCCCTGAAAAGTGTTAAAAATACACCTAACACCCTCCTTTGGTTACCTGCTGGTATCCGTGATGCGTTCTTTGGTACTAGAACTTTTATTTCACGTGTTTTCTAAGTATAGCTTCAGTTCTGGTTCATATTGAAATAAACTAGGCTCTTTAAATACATTCATTAACTAGAAGAAGATAGTGATGCATTTTCTTTACTTTCATTAATGATTTGAATGTTTCATCCATACTTCTTTTGGAACTTTAGAATTTGTTTTATGTTTTTCTTAGTCAAAACTAGAAAGTTTTAAAAACTAAAGTTAGCAAATTTTTGTTCTCAGCTTTAGGCCTGTCCTTTCCATCACTTACTTTCTGTGTGACCATATCAGCGTTTCAAAGCATTTCAAGATCAACCACTGCTGGTTCTCATTAGTGAGTTTTCAGATGCAGAAGATACACAGCTTACTGATCAATATGACTTATTAGGTTAGACTGCTTATTATTGTTCTTTGATCTTTCACTTCCCACAGTTCTGTATTTGAAAAACTTGTTTGAGGAATCCCTTATCATTTTCTAAGAACTGAGATACAAAAGTCAATAGAGTTATGGGGTGAGGGAAGTTTTATGTATAAAATAAGTTGGTTTCATTGATTCTCTCTTAAGAAATAAAACATAGAAGGCACGAAGTTAGATTTAGCAGGGTGTAAAAATATTAATTTTCTGATTATAGCTAACAAATTCCTTATATTTAAAATAATGATAGTAAGAGACGGCCTTCTGGTGGGTGAGCAGAGGAAGAAACCCAGTTGCATAAGAGGGGCAAGAGGAAAACTGCTACATTGAAATGAACTTGTTAGAGCAAAGAAATAGCTGTTCTGTCATTCTGTTAGAAAGGGAAAGAGTAAGGAACATGGGGGTGGAAAAGGGTCTTTGCAGGATGGGAATGGAATGGTATCTAAAGAAATTGAATTTTTAGCATGGGCCTAAAAAATATTTTTAATGAAATTACAAAATAAAATTTTAAAAGCAAAATACCAGTTAAGTTCCTGAGCCCTCAGAGATGGCTACTTATGACCATTATCTTTCATCTCATGGACTATTACGTCGTCGTGACTAGGGAGGGCAACACCAGTGTGCGTGTGCTTGGTTTAGGGAGAGTCAGGCATACCGTAGCCAGCATCAGGCAATTAAACAATACCTACTTCAGTACATCCAAAGGGAGCCCTTGTAGAGCAATGGTTAAGCAATTGTCTCAACTCAAAGAATTTCTATGAGGCAGAATTGACTCGTTTGCAAAATGTGTGTGTGTGTGTGTGTGTGTGTGTGTGTGTGTGTGTGTATTTAACCAAAAGAACTTTCTCTTTTCTTGGCCCCAGGTGCTGCTTGCAATAAACTTCCAACATTTACCCAGTTTAGTTTCATGGTTTATAATTCTCTAAAAAATCAGCCAACTGAGGAAAAAGTAGACTGCATCTAATCCATCTTTTCTGTCACCATGCCTATGTAAAGAAGAAGGAAACCAATGTATTCCACATGTATTCCAAATTCCCGGTGTAACGTAAGCACACAAATAAATTTACACTAAAGTGGCAAGGTCACCTTCTGTAGCTGTAACTTGTTTGTTTTGTTTTTACTTAAGCTATCACATGACCTCTAAAAATTATTGTGTGTATATATTTTGTAGTTATTAAACTTCATGTAATACTTAGATTTCTGGTTGTTGTTTCAAGAAATTGTTGCTTTGTTGGTGTATCTCTACAGTGATATTTAGGCCAAAGGAGCTACCGTATATACTCGAGTATAAGCCGAGTTTTTCTGCACTTTTTTTTCATGCAGTTTTTTGTAGTAAAATTAGGTGCTTTGGCAGATATTCAGGTCAGTTTATACTTGAGAATATATACAGTATATCTATATTTCCAAAGTAGATCATCTAAGTTTTATAAAGCCAAAGAAAACAGACAGTGAGCACAGTATGATAAGGGTTGATTGAATTTGATGTATTATAAGTGATACATATCATTGATTATTAGTTTCATATAATAGTTTCAGAGAGAAGAAATTGTTAATATGTATCCTTCGAGATTTTTACAGTGTTGGTCCTCATTATTTTTTCAGGTTCTGGTCTTGCTTACTCACTAAAATTTATGTGTTACCCAGCAATTATTATTTGGGGCACTTTCACATCCATTGTTGCACTTGCACCTACATAGAATGGCAAAAATAAAAAACACGAATCACCTGACAAACAGGTTCCCTGCTGATGCAGAACCAGGGGGCGCTGTGCTTCTGTGGTGCTCTCTTGTTGAAAACAAGAGCCCTTGGCACTGTCTGTTTAGTTTAACATTGTCTTGTTTTTGTTCATTTTAACAAATGATTCTGCTTTTAAAAACAGTCTCAAAGTGCAGTGCCTAACTGTCTGGCATTCTCCGTGAACGAATACTGTGATGTATCTTATGGAGAAAATAATGCGTGTTCAATAAGCTTTATTTAAGTGTGAGTTACAGTGCTAATGGCTGTAAGTTCAATGTTAATCAATACATCTAGAAAATTCATGAGGAAATTCTCAAATCTGTTCATGAGCCATGCCACAGAGTGCTGAAGTCCCACCTAGAATACAGGATGAACCTTTAAAAAAGATGAAAAGGTGGCCACATTTACAAATTCATGAGATGACAACCGATACCGTGAATTTGACGGTATTGTCATGAGGCTGAAATCCTAACCAAAAAAAGGCCAGTAAAATGTTAAACATTTTCTCAGCTAATGCTGCCTGGCTTGCACATTTCAAATGGTGATACCATGTGAAAAATGTTAAATTTGAAGGTGAGGCCACTTCTGTAGATTAAAGACAGCAGAAGAATTTTTAAAATATTTGCTTATATTTTAAAAATATAAAATATTTTCTTATAACACTGTGGGAATTATAACATCGTGGGAGAGCAGATATAAGGAGGTTGGCAAATGAGCGTATATAGTATAAATGGCTTCCCGAATCCCTCACTTTAAATCATTGAGTGACTGCAGTGTTCTTACAGTGCACAAACGCTAAGAGCAGCTTTAAATGCAAACCTTTAATGATGTACACAGTGTAAATACAACCTAAATGGGAAAATCTGAACAGTCTCAGCCTATTGGAGTTAGAACAAAAAAAACAATGGATTGTGTTTGAAGTAGTTTGTTATTGGCTCTACAATAACAAAACCAACAACATTGGTTTCATCCTAGAAATAGAGGACTATCTCCTGAGGAAAAAGCTTGTCTTCATCGTTTTAGGATTTGGGGATAATGTGCAGAACTCGAAAATGCACGGTCTCATGTAGAAAGTCTTTTCATATAGGCGAACATTATGTCTCTCCTCCAGCCCCTCAGTCAGGTCATAGTCCAAGCTGTCCACCTTCTGAGGAAGCTTTATGCCAGGGATCATGACAACAAGGAGGAGGCCACCTCAATGGACCAGAAGTCAGTCGCTGTGCACAGCAGATTGGCCGTGTGGGCCCAGCCTGGGACAGCAGCACATGGGCTGTTGTCAGTAGCTTAGAAAATATCTGGACAGCATGAAAACCTTCTGAGGCGTGAAGATGTTATCAAAAAGATAATGAAGGGTGGCAAAACTCAATGTATTACACATGTCAAAGAAGTGACGTCTGATGACATGGAGAAAGAAGATATGGGGATTTGGGTAGAGATCCCAGAACCCACCATAAAGACTGGGAAAAGATTGTAAAACAAGACATCACTCTGAGTGATGTCAAGGATGGCTATTAAAGTTGGGTTAAGGCTCAAAGAGTACCTCCGCAGAGCAGCTACAGCATCAGAAAGGGAATCTGCCTTGGAGGTGCCTAACTTCTATTGAAAGATGCTTAGAGAGCTGAGGTTAAATATTAAACAGATAAATATTAAACAGATAAAGCTCACACAAAGTGTAAACTAGTTTGGGGTTGGAGCGAGCTTTCCAAAACAATATATTAACACACTGCAATCGCCAAACTCTTGAGGTAGAATTCACGGTTGTCAACTTGCCACAGTCATTGAAGTCTGCCTTTTCTGCAGAATAAATTCCACCAGCCTCTCCTTTGATTTTCATGGGGCAACTCAGAGTCCATTAAGCACACACAAGTCCCCATCACACATCAAAAGCACAATTTTCATTAAGAGTTGTTGGAGTGATATTTACTATCGCTGTGTCGATGGTGTATGAATACCTGAAGTTCCAGGATCTCAACACATTCTATCATTAAAAATCAAACTCATTGCCATCAAGTAGATGCTAACTCATAGCAACCCTATAGGACAGAGTAGAACTGCCCTGTGAGGGTTTTTGTTTGTTTGTTTGTTTTTAATGCTATGAGTTTTTAAGACTATATGAGTAGAAAGCCCTGTCTTTCCCTTGCAGATCAGCTGGTAGTTACAAACTGCTGACCTTGGGGTTAGTAGACCAACTACCATGCCACCGGAGCGCCTATTCTAGACTTCATTGGTGTTAAATTTTGTAAGGAAGACACTACTCAAAGGCATTGGGTAGAATAGCATTCACTCACAGGAAGGCAGAATAAAAGTGAGATCAGCTTTAATAGTGAGCATTGGTCCCCCATAGCCAGCGAGTCACATTCGGCAGCCAACCCCAGACGGTGGTTTACACACACAATCCTCGTGCTGCAGGCAAGGGCCCCTGTCCGTCCCGTCAAGGAGCAGGTATAGCTGTGCGTTGGTCAGTCTCATACGGGACACCCTCATAAGCAGAACATTGCAGTACACATGAAGCATAAAACAGAAACATCACCGAGCAAGATACCTTCATAGAAAGTGAAGTTCCACGACATAGATTTTGCATGGCTGGCCCACAGGAGGGGCGAGCCCTGTGAGGGCTGCTTGTCCAATAGCATGTCTGTGAAACTTTAAATGTTTGGCCTTTCTTTTTTCAGAATTGACTGTATTGTTATTACTAAACAGTATGGAAACTATAACCTGAGCCTCACAGAAACCTTTTTCTTTTCCTAGACGCAATGATTCCATATTCACTAGTTTGGTGTTTCAGTGGTATCATAGAACACACCATTGATGTGCACTACTGGGACAGCTCCACTCAAAACTCCTTAGACGGGGGAGTGGACGGCCCAGGGAGGTTTCTAGGCTGTCGTCTGTACAGGAGCAGACTGCCAAGTGTTTTCTCCCATGGACAGGCTTCAGCTGCCAACAATCGGTTAGCAATTGATTAGCAAGCAATCAGAGATGGAGGTCCATAGATGTTAGCCCACAGGAGCTCTCCAAGGAACCAGGAGCCAGAATTTGAGGAGAGAAAGATATTCCCTGAGAACCAACGAACAAAGAAAACCTTCGCTATAGTGCTTCCCCTGAATTTGGACTTGTAGCCCCCTAAGTAGTGAAAACTCAAGTACTCTTTATTATTGATCATTTCTTTTGGATGTACTGTGGAAACTTTAACTATATTGTGATTTAAAAAGAAGAAAGAGAGCTGGAGATCACATGATAAAAAGAGAAAAACAAAGTGTGTCCTTAATTCATGAATTTTTATCCAAATTTCTTCAGCTGCTTAAAAAAGCTCTTTGTGACTCTAATTGTCCAGATACTAGTAAGTAGATGAGTACTAGCCATTTCAAATTTTTCCTTTGGTTCTTACATTTTCAAAAATACCATAACTTGTTCAATGATTTTAAGAACCTCTTAATGTTTTTGGCAAGACTTTGTATCTTTTATTTATTACAACCTGTATGTATTTTTCTGTTTGAAAGAATACATTTATAGTATTTCCTCTTAAAGAAAGAAAGATGCCAATGGAATGGCTAGAAGAACCGAAGGATGGCCTGTAGTGGAGTGAAATTTCTTACTGTGGTTCTTACACCCGTGCCTCTCTAACTCCCAGCAAGTGATGGAGTGGAATGATGCAAATAGGGTCTATGTAACTCTTACTAGAGGTGTTGGCCAGTTTTTGTTACCACCCTCAAGCTATAAGGATGAGCCATCTGTGAAGAAGGAGAAGAGAGAGAAAGGCCAGGACCCACTGGAAGAGCACATTACCGACCTCAGGCCTCTCAGGCGGCAGAGGCCTGGGCCAGAGCATCAGGGACTGTGGTTCAGAGATTAGAGGATAGAGAATGAGGAGCGTACCGGACTATAAGACTGTGACACTGGAAAGGTGGACTTCCTGATCCTCCAGGAAGACAAGCCAAGGAATGACATGGCTTAGCAGTGGTTCTCAACCTGTGGTTTGCAACCCCTTTGGGAGTCGAATGACCCTTGCACGGGGGTCGCCCAATTCTTAACATTAGCAAAATTACAGTTATGAAGTAGCAATGAAAATAATTTTATAATTGGAGGGCCACCACATGAGGAACTGTATTAAAGGGTGGTAGCATTAGGAAGGTTGAGAACCACTGGCTTAGGGGCTGAGCACCAGAGAAAGACCTGGTTGCTGACTGAGGAGGGAAATTGCTATAGACCAATGAATATATCCTTAATGTATACTGATCTTAACATTTGACAACCTAGTAACACCTTTAATAAATCTCTTTAAATATGATAAAACAAACAAAGAGAAAGAAATAAGTCAATGAATATGTTATCTAGTTTTATTTTTCTGGAATCAACTCTATCCCTAAATGGCAACGATAGAAGTTGTATGCTTTTCTAGGTATCATTTATCATTGAATCATCCTTTCCTTTACAATCCTTTTGTCTTAATCTGGAAGTCATTAATAAAACTAAATGTGTAGTATAGTCTTCAATCTTTAATAATTCTGCTATTTTTGTACTGATCTCCATGTTTCATTTGCTTTATATTAGAGTAGAAAGACATCCTTTCGAGGATGGTCTAGAGGTCCCTTGGTCTCAGACCTTTTTACGTGTCTAAATCATTTGGAGAAAACTTTTAACAAAAGTACTCAGCTCTATTGGAAAGCTACTGAATTGATTTTCCACAAATGAGAAAGTGTATGGAATTGGTAACTCCTACCCAGAATGTTCATTAGACGTAAAGTTGGGGAGACATTGGTTTACCCAAAGAAAGAACATCATAATTGGAAAAACAGCTAAAAAGGAGAGAAACCATCACCGACATGATCATCTGACCAGTGGACTCAATCTTAGCAATGGCAATGAACATGGCACAGGTCTAGGCAATGTTTCGTTCTGTTTTTTATATGTTGCTATGAGTAGGGTAATGTAATGGTAACAATCAATAATGATTTTAGGTTGAATGCTAATGATAGTACATTGAAAGCTAATACTTGTAGAAGAGGAATCCTTACTTACAGTGGTGAAGTGCTCAGCTTCTCACCAAATGTTTAGCTGTTTAAACCTACCAGTTGCTTTACAGTCTTGTTTCTATAAAAATTAGTCTTGGAAACCCTTTGGGCAGTTCTAGTCTGCTTTTTTGGGGTCATGATGGGTCAGAACAGATTTGAGAGCTATAGGTTTCATTCATAACAGTGTTAAACTCTATATTTTCATTCATTAATACATTGAGTAGTCACAGTAATAATAGTCCAGTAAAGCAGAATTAAGCTGAAAGTACATGATTTCTCTTTCCAAAGCAAATTTCATGTTAAACTGACAAATGCAGTCCACATAAGTTTCAAAAAGGCATTTCTATGTGAATTAACAAAATTAATTCACATTGATTCTGGTGGAAATCATTTCCCCATATATCTAAATAGAAAGTTAGAAATGAAATTAACTTTGTAAACATTTTTAAGATTTAAATTTAAATAGAAAATTGATTAAATACTATAGGTTGTGTTAGTCCAGGTAGACTAGAGAAAGAAATCCAGGGAGACTTTCATATATAGATGATAGATAGATAGATAGATAGATAGATAGATAGATAGATAGATAGATATTTAGATAGATGGTAGATAGATAGATATAGATAGATAGATAGATAGATAGTTTTATGACAATACAAAGGACTTTAAACTTTCATATATATATGAAAGCATTTTATATCAAAAATAATCATGCTCCCTATTCTACCTTACAAATCTCTCTAGACCAGAGGATGTACACTGCTACAGGTAGTAACTGGAAACACAGGAATGCAGGGCAGGTGATCCCTTCAGGACCAGTGGTGAGAGTGGCGATACCAGGAGGGTGGAAGGAAGGTAGGGTAGAAAGGGGGAACCGATTACAAGATCTACATATAACCTCCTCCCCGGGGGGGTGGACAACAGAAAAGTGGGTGAAGGGAGACACCAGACAGTACAAGATATGACAAAATAATAATTTATAAATTATCAAGTGTTCATAAGGGAGGGGGGAGTGGGGAGATAGGGGGAAAAATGAGCTGATACCAAGGGCTCAAGTAGAAAGCAAATGTTTTAAGAATGATGATGGCAACAAATGTGCTTAACACAATGGATGGATGGATGATGGATGGATTGTGATAGTTATATGAGCCTCTAATAAAATGATTTTTTTAAAAACGATGATGGCAACATGTGTTCAAGTGTGTTTAATGGATTGTTATAAGAGCTGTAAGAGCCCCCAATAAAATGATTTTAAAAATTCAAAAAACACAGGAATGTGAAGCAGAGCGAGAGTGTGTCCTCTCTCCAGGGTGGAAGAGATGAAGGTCCAGCATCCTCATGAGAAGGCCACGCCCACAAGGAAGGATCACCAGGCTGTGACTTGATTGACAGGTTAGACTCCATACCTTCATTCTTAATTATCAAGTTGACATGAAATTGTGTAACTATCACAGGATATCTTTCTTTTGCGAAGATTATTGCTTTTTCTTGATGATGATATGAAAGAAGGGAACTCACCTTTTTGATAATTGTTTATTTTTATTTCATTGCTCACTGGGGTTATAGGAATGCAAGTAGGAATAACAGGCAAGGGAAATAACATGACGGGCAAAGAGAATTGTGACTCAATAATAATGAAGTAGAAGTATAAATGTTTACTTAAATTTGGGAAAAACATGAAAGTAACTCCAGGGAAAGTGACCTTAGAAATTTAAATGTGATTCAACTTTTCCTGGAGGAGAATAACTGGTGATTTGCTTCACCTGAATCGTGGCCATATAGACTGTCTGGCTGTTATAGAGAATGTGGTAAAGGTAAAAGATCGATCCAGAGCTTTCTTCACCATCTGCCTTTTCTTCTTTCTTTTTTTTCCCTTATGACTCTAGAGAAAATTTCTAACACTGGGCTAATACTAGACAAAAGTAAATGGACATAGTTCACACATACCACAAGGAAATGTTCCCTGTGGCTGTATGGCAATACAAAGGACTTTAAACTTGTGGATCATAGCAAATTATGAATAACATGATGACGAATGGGAATTCAGAATACTTAATTTCTCATGCAGAACCTTTGCAAAGACAAAAAGGCAGTCATTTGACTAGAAGAATGGGAGAGTGCATGATTCAACACTAGAAATTGTGTACATCAGCATTTTATCATGTCACCATAATTATTACATCTGTATGCTGAGCCAATATTTGATAAACTGGACTATAAGAAGCACGTAGCATCAGGATTGGATGAAGAGTCATTCATAACCGGTGATGTGCAGTTGACAACCTTTCTTGCTGAAAGTGAAGGGACTTGAAGCACTTACTGATGAAGATCAAAGACTATAGCCTTCAGTAGGGATTACATCTGTACATTAAGAAAATAAAAACAATCACAACTGGATCAATATGCATCTTGCTCAACAGAGAAAAGATTGAGATGCTCAGAGATTTCATCTTGCTTTAATCCAGAATCAATTATCCTGGAAGCAGCAGTCAATAAATCAATGATATATTTCACTGGGCAAATATGCTGAACAAGACTGCATTCAAGAGCAAGGATGTCATTTTAAAGACTAAGGTGCCACTGACCCATGCCAGGGGATTTTCAATAATCTCATGTATATGAGAAAGTAAACAATGAAAGAGAATGACCACACAGGACTGGATGCCTTTGAATTATGGTTTGGAAAAGAATAATAAATGCACCCTGGGCTGCCAGAAGAACAACTAAAACTGTCTTAGAATAAGTACAGCCAGTATACTCCTTAGAAGATGACAAGACTTCATGTCACCTACTTTGGACATGTTTCAGGGAGAACCAGTCCCTGGAGAGTGGCATCGTGCTTGGTAAAGTAGAAGGACAGCGAAAAAGAGGAAGACCCTCAACAAGAAGGATTGACATGCTCACTGCCACAATGCGCTCAGACAGCAGTGATTCTGAGGATGGGTAAGGACAAGGAGTGTTCTGTTCTTTGGTACATGGGACCACTGTGAGTTGGAACACATTCGATAGGACCCAACAACAACAGCATATAAAGTAAGGTAATTCTTTCTAGGGAATTCTGACACTATTAATCTAGTCACTTGGATTTCTGTTGTTTGTTCTGTACAAAGCACACAGAGAATGCTGTCGCTGTTGTAAGGTGCCCTTGAGTCTGGTCCGACTCATGGCAACCGTATGTACAACAGAAGGAAACATGGCCCCGTCCTACACCATCCTCACAATTGGGCTGACATTTCAGCCCAATATTGTAGAAGCTTCCCAGACACTTGTTTGTTGTTTAGGCAGTCCATGTTACTTTCAGTAGTTTCACCAGACCATAATTCAAATGCATCATTTTTTTAATCAAGTCTCTCTTATTCAGTATCAAACTTTCACATGCATATGAGGCCATTGAAAATACTATGGCTTGGGGTCAGGCTAGTCTTAGAGCTCAAAGTAACACCCTGGCTTTCAACACTGAGGTCTTGTGCAGCAGGTTTACCCAATGCAATGTGTCTTGGCTGCTGCTTTCATCAGTATTGATTGTGGATCCGATCAAGATTAACTCTTTGACAACCTCAATTTTCTGTGTTTATCACAGGGGAAATGTCACCATTTCCTTCATTATTTTTGGTCTAAATGTGAGGATTTTGATTTTCTTTGCCTTGAGTTGTACTCTATTTTGGAGGGTGCAATGCTTGATCTTCAACAGCAAGTGCTTCAAGATCTCTTGGTTTTCAGCAATAAATTTTTTGTGATCTCAGCTTATTAATAAACTATTCTCCAACTCTGATGCTGCATTCTTCTTAATCTGCATTCATTTAGTCCAGCTTCTCCAATTATTGCATGCTCAGTATATAGATTGAATAAATAAATATGGTGACAGGATACGACCCGCATGTACACTTTTCCAGATTTTAAGCCAAGCAGCATTTTCCTTGTTCTGTTCACCGAATGCACATAATACGTGGCATTTAATTCCATTCTCTTTTGAACAGAACACAGAGAGTACTGAGTGTTTAAGTCTATTAGCTTTTCTCCTCACACCTTTCATTTAATGTGACGGTCGCTTTAGACTGGGAATTTAATGGGCTTACATTTGAGCATTATCTTAGTTCTATTTAACAACACTTACAAAAATGAAATGATTTTGCCTATCAGCAATATCATAATTTCTTGAGTTTTAACCCAGAGACTGTAGATAAATGTCATGCCGGTGTTCTATAGTTCCAGCACGATAGGCAAATAGACACCCTGAGGCACAAGTATGTAGCAAATACTTTGGTAATATCATGTTTTTATTTAGTTTGATTAATTAGTAAAACTAGTTATTTTCATTATCTTGCTTTATTTAAATGGGGCGGCAATCACTCTACACTTCTTGTGATTGGTGTCTCATTTTGAGTAGCTGCAGTAGGAGGGATGGCAGCCGTGACTTCTGTTCCACTAGAAATTTCCACCTCAGCTTTACCAGCAAATGGGAGGATTCCTGTTCCTGGCCCCTTAGTGATTGCTTCGGCCCTGTGACTAATTCACATAATGAATTTTAAGCAGAAGTGATAAATGTGAGACCTTCTCAAGCTCTCTTAATTTAAGAATGAAACTGTGGTGCCTGTTGCTTCCATCAGCCTGTGCCCTTGAGTGACTATAATGTGCAGTTTGCCCAGATAGGACAGAATGGAAATACGGTGTGAACAAGGAATAAGCCTTTGATCTTGTGACTCAGTATAACCTAGTCATTCATGTCTGATGCATAACATATTCTTTAGTTAGAAAGTATTACAGATATGTTTGAAGTAATCACAAATTGAATAGCAAATGAAAATATCAGTAAATTATTCAATATCAAAAACTTTATTTAAAAAGAGACAACAATACTTAGAACATATTGATACGACAGTAATAAAACAGGTAAACATATCACTGGATCAGAAACATACTGATAACCTTCCTTTTAATATTTTTGTATTTCTCAAAAATAAATGTATTGCTTTCATTAGGAGGAGATACTAAAAAAGTTAAGGTCTTAATGGTTATGTTTATGCCAGAACATTGTAAGCTAAAAATAGTAGCCAGCATTGATTAAGCACTTCTCAATATAAGCACATGTTTTATCTCATTTATTTTTACCAAAGTTCAATCATGGTGACTGTATTAGCAATCTCAGCTTCAACATTTTACAAATAGTAGTTGTCTTCCATGTGCCTCCCCCTATTTCAACATTGCACATATACTTCCTGCAATACTTTCAGACACTGATGTGCAAATGTTTGTATCTGTGCATTATTTTGATAATTTTGTACGCAACTTTGTTTTCTCTCTGTTGGTCAAACTATTCTTTTTTCTTCTTCTCCTTTATTGCCAAAAAGTCATATATAATTCAGTATTTCAATCACATTAAGAAGAGTTGGACAATCATCACCACAATCATTTTTAGAAAATTCTCTTCATTCTGATACCCAGCACGATTAGCTCTCCATTTCCCCTCAACTTCCCCTGCCACACCCCCAAGGAACCATTAATCCAGTTACTGTCTCCACATTTCCCTGTCCTCAGTTTCACCTACAGAAAAACATTTAAAATGAACCAACTAGACTAAAAAGAGTGACAAAGTAAAACATTAAATCCTCAATAGAAAAGAAAGGAGAAAATATTAAAAACTAGAACATATGTAAAGGAGTATATGTAGATCAATTGATAGGGTGCTAAATTTTAACCTAACTGCATCTGCAAAGATCAATAGTCCAGCGCATTCTGCATGTTAGCAAGGTTATTCACATCCTTAGCCCATGGTCAGATAGGATACACCCGGGGCTTAATCCGCATGTATTTCTCTTCATTTTTTAATACTGAGTTTTAAATGTGCTAAAATGGAGATCAAATTATAAGATATTACAGTTTGTCCCAACTATGTCTACCATACTTGACTTTACAATGTTCTCTTTCTACCAATGAGGCCATTCCTATCTCTCAACTATAATCGGAGGGGATTCCTTGAAGGTTCACTCTGTACCTGGGCCCTGCAAATGACTTTGGGTTTCATTGTCATCAATAGCCTTCTTCCAACCAGGTGTTCACAAGTTAAACTCTGGTGCCATTCCCTCTTTTAGTGTTGGATTTTATTACTATATCCTTGGATCACACAGGCTGGTGTGCTTTTAATATGTGGACTTGGTGGATAACTCATTTAGATGGTTATGGTCGAATCATTCTTAATATGAGTGGATATAGACTTATTCTTGGAGATTGTTGACCTAATATTGTTATAAAAGCACACACACACACAAACACATAAATATACGTGTGTTTTTCCATATCAGCACTGACTTAAGTAAATCCTTTTGGTTTCAGAAGATTAGAATAATAGGTATAATGTTCTTTAAATTGAGAGATTATACACAGACTATAATAGCTTTCAAACCCCCCAAATTTTAATTGTTGAATTTCTTTTTACAGTGTCACTACATCTGACACTCAATGATTGAATTGAGAGCTGAGAACATAATTGAGTTCACTTAGAATCTTTAGTAGTAATTAAATTCATTGAATAAAAAAATACTGGTGACATAAATATATCTCAATTAGATGCTAATTATGAAGATAAATTAAAATCTATTTATGTTGCTTATTGGTCAATCCATTTAAAAAAGATGCCTAGGTTTTTTTAAATGCTTCTAAGAAAAGGTGCTTATAATTTTGCCTGTATTACTGGGTTTTCTTTCCAACCCTCACTCAATAAAGTTAAAAAGATGAGCTAATTTACTTTAAAAGACTATTTTAAATAAATATCCTTTATCTTAAAAAATAATAATTGTGACAGATATGCCATTTTTTTCACACCAAGTAGCATCTTAACTGATTAAGAAGGCTATTTTTCTATTGTGCTCTTTGATAAATGGTTAATGTTACACCTCAGAGTCAGCTGCTGAAGAAATGACATATTTGAGTATTTATAAAAGGCATGTCCCTTCAAAAATTAAAATCATTGCCATATTCAAAGCATGTGTAATAGAACTTAAGTAGCTGTGATCAACTTATTTGCTTCTGAGTTACAGAGAAAAGAATCATTGATGGTTGTACTGCATGGCCATTGTACTAAAATAGAAGTCATTTGATTTAAACTTGTGACATTTCAAGAGTTGTGCATTAGTGTTGGTTGCTAATTTTGTTTTAATTAAAACTTATTGCTATAGTGTGAATAGTTGATAAAGAATATTTACTTTAAAATGAGTTATCAGGGTATATTCAGAAAAAGAAAAAAAACTAAGTCCCTTTGAATTGCTAGCAGTCATTTTGTGATTTTTGTAGAATATTTTAGCACTATAGATGTCAAAAATATGTTCCTTATATGCCTAAATAAAACCAATTTCATTTTATTTTCTGTTCTGTTAATTGTAATGGAAACTAATTGAAAATTAAACCAAAAGAGTTCAGAATGAAACAATTTAATTCCAATGAGACTAAAGGCCGTCTCCTGTAGCCCAATTTTAGTGGCAGAGCTTGGCACCTTATAATAAGCCACGCTGGGTGAAACAATTTAATTCCAATGAGACTAAAGGCCGTCTCCTGTAGCCCAATTTTAGTGGCAGAGCTTGGCACCTTATAATAAGCCACGCTGGGCGCAATTACACTGCAAATATCAGCCAACACTATGAATCGTAGTTTATTTTCCAGGATATCATTGGCTAAACATGTCTTGAGATAATATGTAATTTTCTTAGAGAAGCCAAACCAGTGAAACCTGTGTACACACACACACACACACACACACACACACACACACACACTGCATGCATGTTCATGTCAAGGAAATGGCTCACAGGTTAAAGGTGGGAAAGTTCCAAACCCATGGGTAAAATGTCCAGCTGGAGGCTCACCCTGGCTCATGTAGCTACATGGGCTGACAAACCCGAGACAGGAGGTGAGATGGCAGGCTTGTGGCTGCAGAAGTGAAGGACTCCAGGGTCATCAGGAAAGAGGCAGGCTGCTGATGACCCCCAGAGTCAGCTGGCAGCACAGAAAGCTGCTGACTCAAGTCCTTAGAACTAGACAGCAGATGACAAGCCAGATACAGGATCCAGCCCCAGTAAAAAGCAAGTAAACATTTCCCCTGTGTCCACGTAGATTGGAAGCAGGCCACACCCCCAAGCAAATGCCCTTCGATTGATTGGCTACTCGTGACTGATTTCATCACGGAAATAATCACATTGTATTAGATCTTATCATTGGTATAACTCTGTCTCAAAAACCAAGCCACCGAAAATCGTGACCAAACCAAGTTGACAAAAGTATATTACCTACGGCCAGCCTATCCTTTATTTATAGTCTCCTCTCGGTTCAGAAGCTGTGCTGAAAGCTGTTTACTTTGTGTGATCCTGCTGGTATTTGAAATACCAGTGACTTCCAGCACCACAGCAACCCATAAGCTACCACAGTATGACAAGCTGACAAAGAAGTATGAAAATTATTAAAAGTGAAAAAAAATATGAGAGTGATGGTAATAGAATCTACATTATAATATTGTTGTGGAGTCCCTCTCTAAAATAGTTAGTACAGTGTCTGACATTGAATGTACTCAGTAAATGTTGGCCAGTAGACGGAACTGAGAGAATCAGAATCTAAATACTATTTCTGAGCAACATGTCTGAAATATCATGTACTTTTGTAACCACTAGTTGTGTACTATTGAGCCCATCTGCCTTCACTTCTAGGTCCCTGGGTGGTACAACGAGTCTGCCCTTGACAGTTCAGTTAGAAACTAAGCAGATTGACAGTTCAGTTAGAACATAACCAGAAGCTTGCCAGAAGAAAAGTACTTATGAATAGCTTTCATAAAGATTACATCCAATAAAACCGTAGGGAGAAGTTCTAGTGCAAAACACACAAGGTCTTCATGAATTGGGATCAACTTAATGGCACAAGGCAACCACATCAGCCTGTAATTCACTAAATTATTTTTAATAATGTCCCTAGAAAACTATTTTCTAGCATTTAATTGCTTGTTGGGCTGCTATTATGTCAGCAGTTTGAACTTACCAGCTGCTCCTCTGGAAAAAGGTGAAGTTTTCTGTTTCTGTAAAAATGTACAGCTTCCGAAACTCTCAAGGGCAATTACACATTGTCCTGTAGGGGCGCTGTGAGTTGGAATTGACTTAATGGCAGTGAAGTCTGTTTTTGATTTTTTCACAGTACTGTACTAATAAAGATCGCATCTATACACCCTTCCTTTCCTTTCTTCACTGCATCTCCCTCCCCAGCATGAAAAATAAGTGTTAAAATGTGTTTCTTGAGCCTACACATGTGGAGATTTATTTATAGTTCATTAATTTATTTCTTAAATATTATGTTATCCAAAGAATGACTTCTCATAGTTCCCTTCTATAATTTTGGAAGCTTATATGTCAAGATAGCAAATTGAACACATTTTTGCTTCCTCTCCCTATGACTCTCCTGGAATAATTTTTAAAGAAGAAGGAAGATAAAATTAAATCACAGTGTCAGAGAAATAGGGAGCCAGTAGAAAAATTCAAAACAGATTTTTTGTTTTAGCACTTAAGAGGAGATGTATCAGAAGTAGAATGAAGGAGGTTAGTTCATGGAATTTTCCAAGAAAAATTGGTGTGCTCATGAAATTCTGATAGTCCAACAATCAGAAATGTCGGTCACAACACAGGACTAGTGAAATGAATGTGCAGTTATAAATACAAGAAAACATATATAGAATCAACCATCAGCCTCTTTCCCAACACACACCATGCACATCCATGTTGAATTAACTTGTGAGAAGTAGTAGAGAAACTGGTATAAGAGTTTCTTTTCCTGAACAAAGCACCCTGCAGTCCATTTCTCACCCACTCACATGAGAGCAAGCAGCACCAATGACCAAGGCTCTGCTTGAGTTCACAGAGGACAAAACTAATCTTTCTGATTTGTGCCAGACTCGTCAACTTAAGAAAGAAATTAAGGGTCCTTCGACATCTGAGGAAAGTCTAAAAAATTAGTGACATTTTCATAATACTGGAGGAAGCATACACTTCAACAAGAAGCAGGCAGAAATAAAATGATTTAGAGACAGATTAATGTAAAAAGGGAAAAGGTGCCCTGGGGCTTACTTGATTGCACATTGAACTACAAACTGCAAGGCCTGCAATTTGAAACCAACCATGGCTCCACTGGAAGAGGATGAGGCTTTCTGCTCCTGTGAAAATGTACAGCCTGGGAAATCAAGAGGGGTTAATTCTACTCTGGCCTACAGTGTTGCTATGCGTTAGGAGTGACTCAGAAGCAGTCTTCTTTGGTTGGTTGGTTTGCTTTAAGCATTCTCCCTGGAAGGAGCCCAGCTTGTGCAGCCCTCCTAACCACGAGGGTACCAGCAGGAAGAAGTGATGCAAGGGCAGTGAGTTTTACTATTCATGCTCTGGCTCTGGTTTTTAAGTGTCATCCAGATGGTTCCTTCTCAATGATCCGATGCACAACCAAGCAAAACAGTGGCCACCATGGTGACATCAGCACGATTATTATTATGCTTGAGCCCATTGTTACATCCACTGCATCAATACAGCTTATTGAGAATCGTCCTCTTTTGCACTTAGTCTCTAATTTAACAGCATAATGCCCTTCTCCAGGGAGTGGTTCCCCCTGATAGTATGTCCACAGTAGATGCGATGGCCTCGCCATCCTGACTTCTAAGCAGCAGTCTGGATTTACATCTTCCGAGAGAGATTAACTCATTCTTCTGGCAGTGCATGGCGTTCCTCGATATTCTTCAATGTAATTCAAATGCATCCGTTTTTCTCTTGTTCCCGTATTCATCAGCCAGCTTTCTTACACATATGAGGCGATTGTAAATACCATAGTTTAGACCTGCCTTAGATCCTGTGTATCTTACTCCTGAAGTGACATCTATGATTTTTTGAAACATTAAAGAGATCTGTTGCAGCAAACTATGTACAATACGCTGTTTGGTTTCTTGGCTGACGCTTCCAAGGACGTTGACTGTGGATCCAAGTAGAGTGAGGTGGAATCCACGCTGAAGATTATAGTCTTTGTTTTTCATCCACGATTGCTTCAGGTCCTCTTTACTTTAGTACGTAAGCTTGGATCACGTGCACATTGCAACTTATGAAGGAGTCTTCTTCCAACCTCGATGCCACCATCTTCTTCATCTTGACGGGATTCTCAGATTATTTACTCCACAATCAAACTGAAAAAAAAAATGGTGAAAGGATACAATTAAATACACACTGTCCTTTATGTTAACCCACATGGTATCTCCTTGTTCTGTTACAATTACGCCCTCTTAGTCTATGTACAAAAAAAAGAAAACCAACCCATTGTCATGGAGTTGGTTCTAACTCATAGAGACCATACAGGACAAAATAGAACTACTCTTTTGGGTTTCTGAAGCTATCCATCTTTATGATAGCCTCTTCATTCTCCTGCAGTGCATCTTGCAATTTCAAACTACTTACCTTGATGGTGGTGCCCAATCTGCCCACCAGGCCTCAGTCTATGGACAGGTTCTGCATTTAATGGTTCTTACTTCTTTGCAATGTTATTTATAATTTGTTATGATCTACACAGTTGATTAGTCAATCAAACATAGGCAGTTCTCTGCTCTTATGATTCCTCTGATACCATTGGTGGTATCCCGCATTCTGCTTTGTCTTCTGAATCTGACTTGAATTTCTGGGAAATCCCTGTCAATGTCCTCCTGCAACTATTTTTAAATTATTTTCAGCATAACTTGACTTGCATGTGACATTAACGATATTGTCCAACACGTCCCACATTCTGTAGAATCATCTTTCTTTGGAATAGGTATAGAATGGATCTCTTAACGTTGCTTGGCCAGGTAGCTCTGTTTCACATTTTTTTTGGTGTAGGTGAGTGAGTACTTCCAATGTTACATGTGTTTGTTGAAATATCTCAGGTGATATTTATTCAATTAATAAGGCCTTGTTTTTGCCAATGTCTTCAGTTCCTTCAGAACTTCTTCCTTCTGTATTAGCGTGTTACTTCATAAAACAGTTGAATAATCATTTATAACTTAATTTTTAAAATAACTTGAAAAACAATTTGCTTGAATTATTTAATAACCTTGACAAAACAAAATGAAAAGCTTTTACAGCAGTTTTGTTTTTTATAAAAATATTTAAGTGGCTTTTGCATACTCACATCTCATCAAGACAGAGGTTACATTGCAAGGTAATACTAAAGGCAGAAATGAAACCCACTGCCATCGTCAATTCTGACTCATACTGACCCTTCTGAACAAAAGTGAACTGTTACTTTGAGTTCTGAGAATGTAAATCTGTAGGGAGAAAACCATCTTATCTTTCTTTGACAGAGTGACAGGGGAGTCTAAACCTTCAGTCTTGAAGGTACCAGCTCAACACTTAATCAGATGGGCTTCCAGGACCCACAAATATGTCTACTACTATATATATCATTAAAAGGATTTTTAGTCTTGTGTCAAACCTATAAGCCATAGGACAAGCAATAATGTGATTGTTGTTGCTGCTATTAGGTACATCCCAGTCCTGCATCATCCTCACGCGGTTCTTATGTTTGAGCCACTGTTGCAGCCAGTGTCCATCCATCTTGTGAAGGGCCTTCCTCTTTATTGCTGCCCTTCTGCTTTCCCAAGAATCCTTTCTTGGGACTGGTTTCTCCTGATAACATGTTCTAAGTATATGAAATTAAGTCTCGCCATGTTTGCCTTTAGGGCGCATTCTAGTTATACTTCCAAAACAATTTTGTTTGTCCTTTAGACAGTCCATAGTACTTTCAACATTATTTAACAATGCCATAATTCAGATAAATTGACTTTTTTTTCCTTCGGTATTTCATATTCAATATACAACTTACACATGCATATGAAGCACTGAAAATACCACAGTCAAACACACTTTACTCCTCAAAGTAACATCCTTGCTTTTCAACATGTTAAAAGAGGTTTTATGAAGTATATTTCCCCAGTGCAGTACATTTGATCTATGACCGCTGCTTTCATGAGGACTGATTGTATATCCAAGCAGGATGAAGTAGTACTAATTGCTGTTTAATAAGATCTTCCAACTGTCCATTGCCAATAAGATAACACACTATTTGATAGAAGAGTTTATAGTCAAATTACACATGTCCATAGCTGACTAATACAATGGGAACTAAGGAAGTGTCTTGCATCTCTTGAATGTTATACCTCATTCTCTGGAGGTCTCAGGATGTTATATAGTTTTTTCAATTGATGGCTATGAATTGGGTGAACATTTACAGAACATGTCGTCAATTTTACGTTCAACAGTTCATACTCATTTTGTTTAATCTCATTCATTGCAATCCCATCCATGTAACATCACTTATCCCACTTCATCCCTGCTTCCTGCTGCCAGATGTATTTGATTTCTGTGTATTACATCTGGTAAGCTCCACATGTATACTTGCTGTTTACATTGTTAAAAAAGATATATTCAGTCAGTAAATTTTTGGTCTTGAAAAATTATATCATGTAATCTCCAGCATCCTACCTATCACCAGGATCATTGTTTTCAACTACTGATCAGTGAATGGAATTCCAGTGAATCCCAAATGATGGATGCACTGCCATTCGGTCCTTACTAACTCATAGCAACAGAGTAGAGCTACCTCTGAGTTGGGTTCTCAAGACTGTAATTTTTCCCCCAGCAGATTTGTTGGAATATAATTCAAATATCATAAAATACAATAGTTCAATCACATCAAGAAGGCTTGTACAATTGTCACCACAATCATTTTCTAGAACATTTTCTTCGTTCTTGTACTCATCATTATTAGCTCCCCATTTTCACCTTGCCATACTCCCATTAACCCAGTTACTGTCTCTAAAGATTTGCCTATCCTGAATTTCATATTTAGAAAAATAATAAAAAACAAACAAAGAAAAGACCTAACAAGAATGACAAACGAAAGCAGATAAACAAAAAAAAGCAAGCCGAAAAATATTAAAACTAGAGATGCCAATGGAGCATAAGGGAGACCAAATAATAGGGTGCTAATTCTAATCTAACTGTATCTCCAGCAATCCACTTTCCCAATGCATTCTGCATAGGCTAGCAGGCTGTTCACATCCCTCAACTATTACTGGAAGGGATCTGCCAGAAGCATAAACTGTATGTGGACCCTACAAATCGATGTTGGGCTTCCACCACTATGTGTCTGCCTTCTGCAAACCAAATATTCACAATTTAAGGTCTGTTACCATTCCCTCCTTTACATTTAGATTATATTATTTATAATCCTTGGAGCATACAGACTGGTGTGCTTCTTCTATGTGACTTAGTTGATACCTCACTGAGATGGCTGCTTGTTTGAAAACAAGCTATAAGAACCCAGATGCCAGTCTTTATGATTGCTGGGCACCATCTAGTTTCTTGACCACACTTTTCTGTAGCACCCATCTCTGTAGTGACTTCTTCATGAGGGTGAGCATCAACACAGTCATGTCATAAGAGTCATGCCATGTCTAGCCCCTTAGATTGGGGCTATAATTAAGTGCAAGCCCCAAATTCATTCCTGCATCTATGGTTTATATATGTGTCTGGTTAACTTAAGAGATATCATTATCATTTTATATTAAAGAACATTATCAATCATCCCCCTGGGGTAGTACATCTTTTATCATAAATTCAATACTGACTCATAGCAACCCTACAAGGCAGAGCAGAATGGCCCCTGTGAGTCTCCAAACCTGCAAATATTCATAGGAGTAGAAAGCCTCATCCTTCCCCAAGGTTGTAAATCTTGACACAAACAAAAATCCTCCCTTTCCCACCCCCAGAGCAGCTGGTGGTTTCAAACTGCTGACTTTGCTGTTAGAATCACATGTAACAGCCGCACAACCAAGGCTCCTGTAATCATGGAGAACAGGAGGGACTAACTCCCAAACCAACTTCTGTTGTTGATATTGACTCAAAGCTCAACTCTACCTCTAACTAGTGATGTATTTTAGGATCTTAATTGCTATGACACTGAGAGCTTCGCAACTAAACCTAAGAGAATAAGCTACAATCTTGGTAGTCAAGGTGAGGTGCACAAACCAGCAGCATCAGTATAATCTGGAAACATTTAAATACAAAATCTCAGACTTACTGAATGAGGTCCCGCATTTTCACAAGATCTCTACTTGATTCATATTGACAAAAACATTTGAGCAGTTGATAGAGATAATATCACACTTCCTTCCTAGTGACTTAGGAAGACTGGTACATTGAAAGTCAAGATACTTAGATGAGTAGTCACCTTCTCTTTATACAGTAGATAAATTGTTTGATTTTGTAGCACTGTTTTCACATCTCTTAAATTAGGGATATTAAATTAATATCTGTTAATTAATATCTTTTGTTGAAACTCTTGGGATGATTATAAATTATGAAACATCTGCCAAACTGGGTGACATATAACAGGAATTCAATATATGTCCCCTTCCTCCCCCACTTCATCCTGCAAGAGTTCTATAGTTACCATTTCCTACTTCCATACGCCTCATTGTCTCCTTCCTTTGTTTCCAACTAAGGAGTCCTCGTGGTGTAGTGGGTTTTGTGTTGGGCTGAAAAATCAGCAAAAGCAGCAGTGAACGTTCACCGTTTATCCATCCATAGTAGAAAAATGAGACCTTTGACTTTTATAAGGATTTAAGCCTTGGAAATGCAGAAGGGCAGTTCTACACTGCCCTAAGGGTTGCTATGAGATGTGATCAACTACATAGAAATGGTTAAGGAACCCCAGTGTCCTTGTGGGTTAGGAATTGGACTGCTAACTGCCAGGTCAGCAGTTCAAGTTCACCAGCTGCTGTGTGGGAGAAAGATGAGGCAGTCTGCCCATCACAGCCTTCGAGCCTTGGAAAGCCAGCAGGGGCAGTGCTACTCCCTCTTGTAGGGCTGCCAGGGTATGGAATTTACTCGATGCAATGGCTTTAGGTTTAGTTTGGCCTCAGATTATTAAGAAAATAAAAATAAACATCAGATTTTGTGGCAATAACACCGCAGTCTAAAAACAGTTATCAAGTGGCAGTCAAATAGAATTAATCAAGGCCTTGACATGCAATGCCCCTAAGACAGACTGCTTTCTCTACCCTGCTCAGTTCAGCTCCGAGACAGTAAACAGTTTTTCTTTTTTCTTTTTCTCAAATTATCAAAATGCTCTTGTTGCCGTAGGACAAGTTCTGTATCTCCCTGGAGTGTTATCTCAAAACAGAGTGACTGCTGACCCAATTACCTATTAAGTGTTATAGGCATTCAAAGTAACCCTGAAGAAATCTGTTTATTCTAAAGAGTTGTTAGAGAAAGCAATGTTTCCCAAGATATCTTTTAAAATGTTGTTTGATTCAATTTTAAGGTGATATGTTTTGTCTTTTCCTATGTTATTATTCAAAAATTGCTCACTTATCTTTACACTCTTCATTTTGAATTCAACTACATTGTGACTTCTCTGTAAATCTTTTATGAACAAGGTCTCTGGTGGATCCTGTTTAATTGGTTAAGGACTATCTGTATAGAACACTGTCAAAACTCTAGACAACATTTCTTTTAACCATCACAGCATAACACCTTTACAGGGATAAGATGTTTAGATGTAGATCAAAACAAACTATGCTCTCGTGCTCACAACTGCTACCTGAACCTGGTTTGTCAAAAACAAAAGGGGTTTTCACGTGCCCTTTGAGCAGTCATATATTCTAGCTTTGTATTTTAAAATTTATTTGTGTTATGATTCTGCTTAAGGAAGTTGAAAGAAAAGAAGACTGGGGCTTGGAGATCTTTGCTAATAAAATATTCTTGTAAGTATTCTTTCAATGATAGATTAGCAAACATCAAATGTGAAAGCTAATGAAGGGTTTTCTTTTGCCATCTTGAAAGTTTAGTCAATAATTTGCTTACCCAGTGTGGAAGGATGCCTATAAGCACACACAGGTGATCCACGGGTCACATATAGACCACTCAATCCACCCTTTCTTTCAGGTTGTATAATACTAGGGAGAATTCATTCTTGGGTGTGCGTAAGTCTAATTCAAACTTCCCGAGCATTATTATTCCAAACTTTTGAGTATTTTTCAATCTTTTTGTTAATGCTTATAATATCCACTCATCTTTTTTTAAGTTCCTTCTATGCATCTCAGGAATCTTGTTTGGCTAAACATGAGATTGCTGCGAAGTTGTGGCAGCTCAAGCTCCCCGGTACCTGTGCTGGAGAAAGAGGCGCCGGTCTGCTTCCATCAGGATGACGGCTCAGAGATCCCATCTTGGATCACGATGAGTTGGAAGAAAATTGATGGCAGTGAGGCCTCTACAACTTTGGACGATTCCACTGGCTAGTATGAATATTAAACAACAACAACAACAACAAAAAACACCGCTAAACTCACTGCCTCTGAGTTGATTGTGATAGCGAAGGTCCCAGTAAGACAGAGCAGCTGTTCTTGGGGGTGTCTGAGCTTGCAGATGTTTATGGGACCTAATAGCTTCATCTTTCTACCCCTGGCCTTGCAGTTCGTAGGC
Organism: Echinops telfairi; assembly: GCF_000313985.2. Taxonomy (NCBI): domain Eukaryota; kingdom Metazoa; phylum Chordata; class Mammalia; order Afrosoricida; family Tenrecidae; genus Echinops; species Echinops telfairi. Next base: position 66,019,825 of record NW_022103906.1, read on the forward strand.
CAACACCTAAGCAATGGTGTTCCCAGGGCTCTTTAGTTGAGGGCAAACGCAGTGAAAATGAGATCCAGGTGGTCTTACCTTGTTTCCTCAGAGCAGCTGTTGTCTTTGAACGTCTGACCTTGCAGTTAGCAGCACATTTAACCACCAACTGCTCTACTGCACTACCAGGCCTCCTAACTATGGATATGCCTCCACTTATAATTAAAAGACATTCATGAATAGCACATTACATCTATAAATCATGTAATACGTAATGTCAATATATCTGTTTTAACTAAACTTTCTGTTCCTATACTTATGTATAAAAGAAGAATCAGCCCATTGGAGTTGAGTCCATTTAAATTCATCGTGACTTCACAGGATGGAGTAGAACTGTCTCATCAGGATTCTAAAGCTGTTAATCTTTACTGCTGCATCTTTCTTCTGTGGCGAAACTCACCAAACGTTCAGGTTAGAAGCTTACCTACTGCACCATCAGGCCTCCTAGTCATGTATGACTACATCTATTTTATATTGATTTTTAAATGATTTCAAGTACACCTAGCATTCAAGACCAAGAATAAGCTCAAAGCAAGAGAAATATTCTGCATAACACTCTAAGTTTTAAAAAGCAAACAGTCCAATATCACACCGTAAGTTAAATATCAAGCAGATACATTTCTTGTGAAGGTTTTCACCTTAGCCATTCTAAAACCTAATAAAATATCAGCAATTTCTTTTTTATTATCTGTCATTTCTGCTTAACCAAACGAGGAGAACCTGTGGCTGTTGCGGGGGTTCTGATCCAGGGGAACCCTGTGGGCCGGAAGAGCACTGGCCCGAGGACGGGAGAACCCCAGGACTCGCCGCATCCCTACTCTACTCGGCATCATTGGATTTCCACGCGAAATGTCGAGACCATTTTGCATCCGAGCGCAAACAAAACATCCAAATCTGACCCAACGCACGTGATTTTTGTAAACAAAAGCAGTTCATGTTTCGGTCACTCAGAACTAATTGGCGTTGTTCGTACGCGTTGCGTAAACCTTTTGCAGCTGTGTTCCAAGCGTTTTGCTATAATTTTCTTAGTTTTTGTGGTTCTTTGTACTGTTTTTTTTTATAAGAAACATGGGTCCTAAGAAAGTTTTTTGAAAACAACTATCATGATAAGGAACTGGCTAACGTGTTATCTATATTGTTGATGATAATTTAGTAAACCCTTAGAAAACAGCTAAGGAAACGTCAACAGCAGACCACATTAGAGAGTTTTGTTTTTTGGTTTTTTTTGTTTTTTTTAGAGAAAGCCAGCCAGGTCCTAGTGGAAAAAAACAAAGAAGAGAAATAACTCCTGAAAAGCAGCTACGAGCTGATTTGATGGAAGGGGAATCCCCTTCCGAACAGTGACTCCCTCCATCTCTCCTCTCCACATCCGGGTCCACAGATCCAGATCCTCATCCTTCTCAAGGTATGGGCCATATAGTTGTTAAAACCTTTTTTAATGTTGCGTTTCTTATTTAAATTATATTATTTAACTCTGAACTTACTTACTTTGAAGTTTCTGTGTAATGTTTTGTATAAAAAGGCAAGGTTAGGGTAAAAACTTGGTGGTTGAGAACGGATTAATTCATTTTCAGTTATTTCTTATGGGAAACATTGATTCAGAACTCGACTACATCTCATCTCGACGCTCCTTCGAGAACGGATTAGCGTCGAGGTCCGAGGTTCTACTCTATTTACAAGGCTGGAATCTTTCTGGAAGAAAAGTGCCAGCGTTTTTCTCCCTTAGAGTTGCTGGTGGGCTTTTCTCTCAGCAGCCAGGAGCTCCCCCCACACTGCCAGGGCTCCTTCTTCTTCCCCTGCTTCTTAACCCTCTGCTGATCGGCACTGGCTTCTCCTGGCGCACCTGTCACTTCCTCATGTTTATTTCTTTGTCGAGGTTAGGGTGAACGTTTACAGGACAAGTGAGCGTTCCTTTCAACAGTCTCTGTACACATTTTGCTTCATGACCGGAGTCGTGATTGTTGGAGTACCGTGGCACTCACTTCCTCACAGGATTCCTTGTGCCCATTTACTCTTCTTTCCAGCTCTTAAGGTTTGTTTGGGGGAAATGCTGCCCATTTGAACTCATGTGGTTCTTTGCTCTGTGAGTTTTATTAACATTTCTAATAAAACTTGGTTGAACCCAGAGTTGGGTTCAGTTCTAGGTTTTAAGTATGTCTAAGGGTCACCTTCTCATGGATTCGCCCATTCTACTTGTTAAGTGTGGTCTTTTTATGCTTTTGAATTCCATTTTCAGTTTTTTCTTTCTCATTATCTAGAACGTTTTTGTGGTTCTGATCAAAGCAGTCAGTAGTGGTGGCCAGGCACTATATCGTTCTTCTGTTCTCTGGGTAGGGGAGGGGAGGCTGTGGTTTGAGTGGTCCATTAGTTCTTTAGGCTAATTACTTCCTTGAACTTCTGGTTTTCTTAACTTTTCTTTGCTCTGGTTAAGGAAAGGCCAATAACTACTTATTAGATAGTCACTCACAAGGTTTTAGACCCCAGTCACTACTCATCAAAGTAGTCTTCTATGAGCTATGTGTACTATGCTATGCCAATTGATCTAGATATCCCCAGAGGCTGTGGTTATGAGCCCCTCTGGTAAAGTAGAATTGCCTTAATAGGGATCTTCTAGCCATTTGTTTATAATTCCCACCATATGATTGAGTGAGACCATGTAAATAAAGTATCAAAGTCAAACTCATTGCCATCAAGTTGATGCCAACTCATAGCGACCCTATAAAGTATAGAGGCTTCTAACTCAAGGATTGGTCAGTTTGGCTATTATTCTGTATATAAGAGATCCAGCTCAAATGAAGGAACAGAAATGATCCTGGAAACCTGACAAGAAGAAGAGCCAGCAGCGAAGCACGTTAAAGGTCCCTGGGTGAAGGGGTAGCGGCACTGGAAGCTGGGTCATACTGGAACCAGTGGTACCAAAGCAGAGGCGCTTCAGCACGGAGACTAGAGACCATGAAACTGTAAGGCATCACAATGGATGGGCTTCTGCTGTTGGAACAAAGCAGAAATCAAGAAATAGTGGGACTGAGAGGCTGAGCACCAGAGACACATGCAGTTGCCGACTGAGAGAAGGCACTGCTGTGGACTGGCTCTATCCCTAATATTTTCTGAATTCCCTAATAAACTTGTGCACTTCCCTCCTAATAAACTCCTCGAATTGTGCTGTCTGTGAGTTCTGTGTGTTTATTGCAATGGATTCTCGGACACAGAGGAGAAGGAAAGCGCCCTGAGCGGAATGACTGGTGTCAGAATAGGGCAAACGAAGGATGGGGCAGAGGCAGGTGTAACCTCTGCCATGTGCCAATCAAGCTGGGGGTAGTATGGAGCTGGATTCTGCTCTTTTGTGTAGCCAAGGTGCACAGGTGTGGTGGGCCACACACCACTTTTGCAGCTCTAAGCCGAATGATGCATTCTCAAACTGTCTGGCAATGGCTAAGAAGTTTTCATAACTTTGCACCCTGTATGTTTTACGATAAAAATGGAAACATGGATATATTTCAACACCTCTAAATACATGTAGAGATGTAAATGTAACTTTCTTGCCAGTTTTGAGAAGTTTAGATTGGCATAATCAGTAATTAGAACTAAAATATTCTAATTAGCTTTCTTTTTATCATGAGCTTATAAAATATTAATGAATGACTTATCTACTGTTCTTACATTTGGTCAAGTTAATTTTTAATCATTTATGTATTCAGAAAATTAATTCATCCCAGAACATCTAGATTTGTCTTTCCCCCAGATCTACTTTCACTGGGGCAACTGCCAGTCAAAGTTCAATAGGGAGAGGGCTAGCTTCCCACCTGTTTTATGTGAGAGATCAACGGACTGCAAGGAATGGGGCCCAAACTGCTCACTTTTAACAGCGATGGCTTCCCAGGATCTGCCGCCTTCTCCTTTAGAGATTTTGTTCTGGTTTGGGATATTGCTTTCAATGACCAGGAGTAGTTGAAAGAACTGTATAAGGGGCAGTTTTCACATATCTTTTTTCACCTGAGAGATTTCTCATAAGCCTGCTCAGCATCTCCCTGCTTGGTATGCATCGCAGAAATAGCTGGGTAAGTCTCTCACTAAATTGAATTGAACTGACCATGGATTTGAAGTTGCTGCCTTTCCCACTGAGTTAAAGCCAAATGGAGTTGCCACCTTGGGCCAAGCTTTGATCAGCAGCATGGCACTCTCCTTCCCTGACTTAAATGCATCCAGTCCTGAGCACGGGTTTTATTTAATGTTCTTGTTCACCTCACTGGAAATGCTTTAACTCTGGCACCTGCTGGCTGTGAAAGTGATTAGGATTTCATGGGACCAAAGCATTTCATTTCTGGTAAGCCACAGTATGGCCCATAAATTAATACAGGATTATGCTTCAGCATTTACTCTGCAGGCTTGTTTTGAACTGAAAAGGAAAGGCAATTGAAGGATGAAGAACAAAAAGAAGGAAATGATCAGATGAAAAGTGAGCGGGTGTACAAAACCTGACAGTGTGTGTTAACATGAGAACTTTCTAAGGAGGAAGCAAAGAAACCTATACCACTACATCACGGAAATCTCTTAATGCTGATCGATTACAGTCTTTCCTCTCAAACCCTAACCAATTTTACATATGGATAAATGCTTTATGCTCACTCAATATATATTGGTCATCTTAGGGCTCTCAGGAAACAAGTTCAACAACTGAGGTAACAATTTCAGTTGATCCCAGCCTTCAAGCCCTTCACATCAAGGTCTCAGATTCAGGGAGAAAGCCTTCTTAGACCTGGCAGATTAGCCCTTCCAAAGCTAAAGACTACCAAGTGACCTCTGTCAACATCCAGAGGGGCAGAAGAATCACCAATCAAAGTACTCTCTGAATTCTTAATCCTAAAAGCCACAAGAAATAATGAAAATACTTTGTGTTCAGTCAGGGACTAACATTTCATAGTAAAAACCCAGCCCACCAGTATTTATATATTACCTGTACACAAAGAATATACCATACAGTATTAAATAGTTAGAAAAATCAGAATAGCAGTATAATTTTGTGACACAGTAAAATCAGTGTCAGTAAATAAAGTCATTTTAGAATATAGTTCTTCTGTTTCTTAGCAGCTAACTAATAGGTAGGTGGTTTGAACCCCTCAGCACTTCTTGCAAGAAGACCCCTGGCAATTGCCTTTCCATCAAGATTACAACCTGGAAACCCCTCTGGGCACGTCCACTGTCATTCAAGGTCACCACAACTTGGAATTGACTCAATGGCGCATAACAACAAACAGCATGAGTTTTTATTCAACAGCAAAGAATTAAGTACTTACATCACAAAATCTAAAATATTTACTATATGGTCCTTTACAGAAAAGATATGTTGATTCTTATTTCAAGCCACTAACTTTCTTACATATTGATAGTAAGTAACTGTAATAAAATCAACATGGATTTTAAAGATTTACTAGATAAAAATCATATTTTAATTTAAACTAAATCTAATCTAAACTAAATCTAAACAGTAGATTTCTGAAGTCTGTACTTTTATAGTTAAGACTTAGGAGGAAGATAAATACTGACAAAAATAAGATGGAGCTTCACTAATTTTTTCTCATTTACAAATGGCAATATTTTGTTCCAATGACTAATATTTCTTGAACTCCAACCAGATGGCAGGTATGATACTAGGGCATGTGAATCCAATGGTAAAGAAAAATACATAGAGTTCTGCTTTCTTGGTTCTTACAATCAAATGAAAAAACAGACTGCGATCAGATCACTCCACAATATAATCTGTGTTACATTAGCAGAAGGATTGCATACACTTTTCTCATTACTACACCAGGATAATGTGACCTACATTTGGTGACAGCTAAGGTTCCCTCAAAAGTGAAACACTAAAATGGTGAGTAAAAGTTAGGCAAGCAAAATGGAATGGGGATCCTAAGAAAGGTGGAATTTTCCAGATTGAAGGAATTTAGTAAATTTAAGAAACTGACTAGAATTAGGGAGAGTTGTACAATATAACACCAGAGATTGTAGCCCTTTCTGAAATATACTGCTGGGATAATTTTTATTATAAGTCACTGACATGTTTACAAAAGTGGCTGGCAGGGGAAGAGATGAGTTGCAGGTTTCATGTAATCAGAGCCATATTTTTAAAAAGTATTTTGCAGTATAGAAAAATAATTCATGGGAACAAGAATGGCATTACCCAGAAGGTAAAATCAGCAGGGTTAGTGATGAACAGTGCAGAACAGGATGTATTTCAAAGAGGAAAAATAAATAGTATCAACTAACTTTTTTTTATTATTATATAATCATTAGGGGATCATCCAACTCATCACAATCTGTGCATTCGTCATTTGTGTCCAGCACATCAGTACACATGTTGACCTCATCCTCACAACACCCACTTTTAACATTTCCTTTCCTCAGGGCCAGCAAAGGTAAGCAGCTGGGCCTTCGATGGCTGCTCACAAGCTTTCAAGACCCCAGCTGCTCCCCAACAAGTAAGATGTAGAACCTCTTCTTTGGCACCAATGTTATGCGAACTGATCTTGATGCCCCCGGACACTATATCCCTGAGAACCCAGGACTGAAGGTGTTACATTTTGTCTAAGAAGTTTTATCACTTTGCTACCTGGATAGTCCACCACGTTCATGGATATACTGGCAGTAGAGATAAACACGTACAAATGATTAATTCAGTCAAACAGAAAAGAACACAAACCAGATGAGGTAGTGGGTTGTTATGCAAAGAAGCGTTTAATGACTTCCATGGGGCTTGTTTCTAGGGTATATTTGGCAGAAGTTATTTGTAGGTGTGTCTGTCCCGACTCATGGTGACCCCATGAGTCGAATAATAAGGGGAAGAAAAGAAGAGGGTTCAGTAGAACCAAAAACGGGTGAAGTAGTCAAAAAGGCCTGGCTATCAAAATCTGAAATGAAACTCTCATGAAACACGATGGTCAAGTAGTGGCCAATCATAGGGTAGGACACGGGTAGGACAAAACTAGAACTCCACGCTCCCTGCCATCATGTTGATACTGATGCTTGGTGACCCTTAGGACACGGTAGAATTGCCCCTGTGAGTTTCCAAGACTGTATGTCTTTCCAGGAGTGGAAAACCCTGTCTTTCTCCCAAGGAGTGACTGACACTTCCAAATTGCTGACCGTTTTAGAAAGAAGTAGCCATCGAGGTGGGGATGGGACAACAAATAATACCCTAATCTCACTCATCACCTTTCAACCCCTTGGTGGAGTGTCCCATCTGCAGGATGCAGCTGGAGAGCAAATGAAGGGGAAGCCAGAGAGGTAAACCTGGCTGAGGTCAGCCTCCCAGGGCACAAAATAAAGCATAAAATAGAAAATGGGGGAGGGGTGGAGTCTGATGCGAAATTGAGGATGTCCATTATTATTAAATTTTTCCATTGTCAAATTCACTTGAATTCTGTGGTCTTTAGCCTCAGGCACCTGTTGGATTCTATTGATTAGGGTTTTGTTGAGGATGTTTGCGTCTGTTTATAAGAGATATTACTCTGTCGTTTTTTGGTTGTGGTAGTCTTGGCATCAAGGTTGCTCACTTCATGAAACGAGTTCAGGAAGTTGCTGTCCTTTTCGCTGTTCCAGAAGAGTTTGTGTAGACTCACTATCAAGTTCTCTGAATGCTAAGTAGAAATCCCCGGTGAATTCATAGCTCCTGGACTTTTTTAGTTGGATTTCTTTATAAATTTTAACAGTTTTACTGACATATAAATGACATATCATACAATTCAGTAGTTTAAACATATTAAACATAGAACAATCTCAGTTGAAAAGCTAACAGAAAATAATAAAAATTAGAACAAATATAAATGAGTCAAAAGGGAGAAGAAGTGATAAGATGTTGAATTTTAACCCAGGTACATCTGCATTAATCCACTTTGCAATACACTCTCTATGATAGGAATTGTATTTATATCCCTGATAAATAATCACTAGGGGTGTTTCCAGGGGATTAATCCAAGCAGCAACCATTTGGGGCTTTCACAGACATCCATAGCCTTCTGCAAATGGGGTGCTCAGATATAAGCTCTCATATTATCATTGAGAAAAATATGAACAAAGGGGCACTGAGGATTAGGTTTTCCCCCAATCAGCACAGGGTATCTACTCATTGTTTGAGGGTAACCAGAGATGTCCTATGGTACCTTCACTGGGAAATCTTACTCTATTCCCTCCACTCCCCTGCTCTTGCCTTTTCAGACTTCTCTATGTTCCCTGGACTTAAAGAGCTTTTAAAACGAACATGACTTGGTTGGCCCAAGGCTGCCAAAACTGGCATTTTGGTGTCATGTTTATCAAACAGTGAAAAATTCTTCAGGAACAATTGGAAGGATGGAAACACTACCGTTAAAAATGGATAGACCTAAATGGAGGATATTTTAAGAAGCAATAGCTTCACAGTTTGGTATTTTGTTTCATAAATGTAGAGCAGTACTTTTTTGATTTGCACTAGTATTTTTATGTTAAGAATTGAATCCACAGTTTCAATATAATGCTTTCACCTAAGTAGGAAATAAATAGATATGTGCATATAAAATAAGAAAGGAAACACATACATTCATATAGGAAGGAAAGCTGGAAAGTTCAGGAGGGAACTTGGTAGAAATACAGCACGCTACAATTGCCACAGCTGATGATGAGGGTGGAAACATTTAAATGTCAGTGCTGCATGGGGGTGATTTCTTTCCTCTTGGTATTACCTATGGAAGGACCTCTGGTGGTTTGGGGGGCACAAGTGTGGGATGCTAACTATAAGGTTGGTGGTTCTAAACCAGCAGCTCCATTCTGGGAGAAAGATAAGGCTGTCAGTTCCCATAAAGATTTACAATCTCAGACACACTCTTCAAGGCAACTGTGTATAGTTATAGGACTTGATGGCAGCAGGTTTGCTTGGTGTGTTAGTCTAGGTACTTTAGAGAAACAAATCCACAGCAACTCATTTATAAGAGAGAGTTTTATATAAAGGTTAAGTGCGCATCAAGAAAACATCCCAACCCAGTGCTGCCCAAGCCAAGTCCAATATTAACCCATATGTCCAACACCAATCCACAAAGTCCACCTCCATCTCACAAAACACACACAATGATGCCGACTGCAGGTCGAAAGCCGAATCAGTGAACATGTAAGCATCTCAGCACTGGCAGGGGTCTCCACACAGCTGCTCCAGGACCCAGGGCTGCATCGCTGTAGGTCCATGTGGCTTCTCCTTGGGGATGTCTTGTAGGAAGTGAGTCTTCCAAGCTGAAGCAGGGAATTGCTAAAGCAGCTGCGCCCTGGTCTGACCATCACAAAGCAAGAGACCCGAAAACTAGAAAGGCGAGGCTCACTGAGCCATTTATCCCTCCACCTTTGAATTAACTCCACATGTGTTTATCAGCTAGGTTGGCACAATAAACTAACTACCTCAGTTGGGTTTGGGTTTGGGTTCTCTAAAGGCAAATACATAGAGATCTTGCTTTATTGAGCTTCAAACATTGAGGTAGAATTAATTACCTTAAAGTTTTCATAATGAATTCACTTTCTATTAGTGTCTCACAAAATGTTGGCTGTTTACATAAGTATATGACAATTAATTAGTAAGAGGTGGCATACGGTGAATCAGTTTGCAATAATTCATGTCTTGGATGTTCTGCACAAGTGTAATAGTAAGATATAATCTTAAAGAGTAAGCAGAATTCTGAACCCAGCCTATGAAATATTAAACTTCAAATTTCTATTGTGTGTTTTTAAAAATAAATTTTGTCCTTCTAAGCACTTTAGTATATAAAAGGAGAGCATTTAAAAGAGCTTCAACTTCTTCTATTTTTTTTAAAGCCTAACTTCAGAGTTCAATGAACCCATCTCAAGATCTAACTGCACTTCATTCTAGTCAGTCAGGGAGGAAGCAGCACGGAAGGGGATTAAGTGAAGGAGAGGGACATTTCCTGCTGTCTGCATCTGGGGGCCAGGCTCACAAGCCTGCTGAAGTTGTCTGCTGCCTTTTGAGAGAAACTCGCTGCACCAGTGGTGTCGAGTCCAGTGGCTATTTAGATATTTTCTCTCTCAAGAGAGAAGACCTTTTTAATCCTGTCCTGGTATATCTGGCCTCTTGGTCACGTGGGTTAGACAAACAAGCTAACAAACAAAAAACCTAACTCAACCAGTCCTTGTGGAGTAGATTCCAACTCATGCCAGCCCCCCATATTG
>NW_022103906.1:66030391-66032207 GCF_000313985.2 Echinops telfairi
TTTTATCTTCCAAGTGGGAGAATTTCTATAATTAGAAAGTTTGCTTTTTTGAGTGATGACTACAAAGCTTTGGTTCAGTACATAGGGGAGGTAGGGAAGTAAGAATATCATCCTGATCAGATTTTGCCTGGGTCCACGTGGCTTCCTGATTAATTTTGCTGTTAGGTGACATTGTTTACTACAAGTAACATTTGGAAAGCGTGGTCCTTTTTGAACTTAGAATTGCTTTCCTGAAATTCTTGCTCTTTTAGACCAAAATACTAGTTGTACACTAACTCAGCCATACACATGGACTAGAGTATTTTATGCAGTGTGTCATATCTTTACTTGGATGTTGGGGTAAAGGGTTTGTTACATCTTTTTTTTCTACAACTTCAATTCAAGTTTGCAATGAAAGCACATTATACCGCTGTGAATAGCTTTTCCATTTTTATTGGGGCTGCTGCGTCAGGAAATTGACATTCTACTGTTGTGCTTTTAAAAGTATTTGCTGTGACTTCCTTTTCCCCCCTCTGACAGTTGAAGCAGAAAGGTGGATTAGCCTTCTTGATTCCAATTATCTCCCCTATAGTTTATTGCTGATACACTATTGTGTCAGATAAGTGAGGGGAAGTAGAAGAATATGTCACCTGGTAAATGTGACAGTGTTTCAGGGAGGGATTGAAAGGCATTTCATGTCATTTATGGATCTCCAATAACATTTCCTTTAAGACAGGTAGAATTCTGTTGAAAAGGTGGAATTGGGTTTTTTTTCCCTGCCAAATTTGCTGAAAGATTACCATGAAAATGTCAACATTTGTTTTTAGAAAAGATAAAAATTGAAATAGGCAGGATAATGTTCTGTTGGATTTTATTCTGCATTTGATAGTTAGAAGGGAAGGTGTTCCCCCTGGCCCTTGAGTCCCACTCTGTATCCTTACTGTCAGGCAGTAGGCCATATTTCAGTAAGATCAGGTTCTCACTGCCACGGGGGAAGAGACTTTTGAGAAAACCATAGCATGACATTTGACAGTATGTGTCTGTGGGTTTGTGGGACACTGTGCTTAAGATATTTTTGTGTTGTAAGATGGTAAAATAAACTTAAGTATTTGTATATTTATATTTATTCTTGTGATTACTTAGAATTGATTGTCTATATGCTGAGGTTTAGTTTGTTGAAGATAATTGCATTTATTCCATAATAGCATTATATTTTTCTACTCATCACTTTCTTGCTTTTTCTGATGAAACACTTTTTTAAACTACAATGAATGGAATTGAATCACACTTAAAATATATAAAACTATCATTTTGGGGCAAAAATTCATCCTTCAAAACTGTGCAAGATGAGCAACCCATTACAGATGTACAATTAAGATAAAACTAGGTGCTTATTTACTTGGACTAGCCAGGAAGTTCAGTATCAGCAGCTAAAACTAGTCCAGGGGACTCTGGGAATAAATCATCAATTGTTCATATGTACGTTCAGATTGAAGTGGAAGAGAATGAAAACAAGCCCAGGAGATTCAAAATATGACATTGAGGATGTCTTACCCCACTCCTGAGAACATTTCAAAAACAGGTATGATGCATTAAATGCGTATGAATGAACATGTGAGAGCTGTGGGGTGGATGTCAGCAAGAACATCGTACACGAAGAAGCAAAATATCAGCAAAAGAACAGGAGATGACGACAATATCAAAGTGGATGTCAGAAGAAACTCTGAAACTTGCTCTTAATCATAGAGTAGCTAAGGCAAATAGAAGAAATTTTGAGGTCAAAGAGCTGAACAGAACATTCCAAGGGCAGCTTGAGATGCCAAAGAAACTATTCTAA
>NW_022103906.1:66032897-66035295 GCF_000313985.2 Echinops telfairi
TGAGAAGAATGGGAATCCCAGGAAACTTCATTGTGCTCATGTGTAAATGGTGCATAGATCAACTGGAAGATAGGTGAACAGGACAAGGAAATACTGAATAGTTTGAAATCAGGAAAGGTATGTATCAGGGCTCTATCCTTTTACCGTACTTATTCAATGTGTATGCTGAACAACTCAACAAAGAAGCTGCCTTATATGAAGAAGAATATGACATCAGGATTGGAAGAAGGCTTATTAATAACTAGTGATGTTCAGATGACACAAACCTTGCTTGCTGAAAGTGAGGAGGACTTAGGCCACTTGTTGATGAAGATCAAGGATGGTAGCCTTCAGTATGGCTTACAACCCAAAAGTCCTCCCAACTAGACCAATAGGTAACATCATTATAAAAGGAGCAAACATTGAAGTTGTCAAGGATTTTATTTTGTTTTCATCTATAATCAATGCTCATCGAAGCAGCTGTCAGAGATCGAATGACACATTGTATTTGGTAAATCGGCTGCACACGTTCTCTTTAATATATTGAAAAACAAGGATGTCACTTTGAGGATGAGGGTGCCCCTGACCAAAGCCATGGCATTTTCAATTGGCTCATATGCATGTGAAAGTTTGACATTGTCTAAGGGAGGCAGAAGAAATATGGATGCATTTGAACTCTGGTGTTAGAAAAGCATATGGTCTGCCAAAAGAACAAACGGGTCTGTAATGGAAGAAGTACCGCCAGATTTCTTCTTCGAGGCCAAGAGGGTGAGGCTTCCCCTCACGTCCTTCAGACATGTTATCAGTAGAGAACAGTCCCTGGAGAAGGACAGGGAAGAAGAGGAAGGTCCTTGACAAGGTGACTTGATACAGTGGTGGCCAACATGGAGTTCAAATACAAGAACAAGTGTGAGGAGAGAGCAGGGCCAAGTGGTGTTTCATTTTGTTGAATGTGGGGTTGTTAGGAGTGGAGCCAACTCGACAACACCTAACAAGGTCAATAGGCAGAGCATGATGGTTGAGTATAACATTTGAATTTTTGAATTATGAATGTTTTATTGTGTCTGTGTATAGAAGAGACGATACAACTATAAAACTGTGATATGATTTAAGCTAGGGCTCACTTTTAATTCTTCATAGAATGGGGTAGAAAAGAAGGGTAATTAATTTTTCTGAAATGCCACCGGGGATCATGACTCTCACGAGAGGAGCCTACAGACCCCTTGATTTGTTCATCTTTTGGGGCCAACAATCAAATCCCCTGGTTTTCAGTACCATTTTTAGTCCATTGTTTTCTGAATGTGTGCAGGAATTTTAATCTTCGGTCTTAATCTCATTTAGCTGATTTCTAACATCAAAGACATAGCCTTCTTAGAAGTTGGGAGTTCTGTTTTTTCTTCCTCTGAATATTTGGTTGGAATAAGAATGCATCCGCTCCGCTAGCCCTCGGATTTCTTCAACTCAGTGTGTAACACTGCCGGGAGAACTCTCTGCCACTGATTTCAAGATGTCGATCTAGTTGCAACCCAGTATTTTAAATCCAGTGAGTAATCACCAGAGCCCTTGCGGAAGCATGGGGAGACTGTATCATTCTCTGGGGAATGGAAAGGAAAAGGAGATGATACTGTATGTGTGGGCAGAAGAACCATAACAGGAACACTGACCGTTCTTCTTTAATGTTAGAGACTGACCTGGGGGAAAATAATGTCGGCAAAAAGGAAAGCTTGCAGGGAACGGAAGAAAAATTTGCCAACACTTTGCATTTTTTTTCCTATATGTGTTAACAGCAATTTTCCTCTAAACACACCCTGCTCTCTGTCTTTCACAAATAGATTTAAGTGACCAGATTGTATCTCCAAAAATGAGTAATGACAATTCTCAGGACACAGAGAGAAATAGACTGGTATTAATGGAAATGAATTACACTTCTAACGGGCAAATATACGGCCCCTTGAAACCTGAACCCTTCTTCTGATAGCAGTTGCCAGCATCCCAATCTTTCCATCAGGAATCTGCTTCTACAGAAAATTCAACATGGGCAGAAATTTAGAACCAGGTGATAGAAAAGGGTGCATTATACTTCCATGTGTATTAGAAAAACATCTAGACAAGAAGACACACTCACAGAGGCTTCAAAACGTCCCTGAGAAAATTCTATTTTCTTTCAATTCTACTTCTCAATAGGTTTTTTAAAGCTCATTTGTATAGTGATGTTGGTAGTGTAAAGGAGATTTGCCCCCAGGATTATTTATTGGAATTTTGCTTCAGTTCACATTTCAAGAGTAATCTGAGATTTGAAATAACCAAATAATCTGAAACTCGAGATGACTCCAAATTCCTAAGACTGAATCTAAGCACTAGGAAGTTTGTTTACTTTTGGAATTTGCCTCATTAAATTAGTACTTTATTTTATTTTTTT
>NW_022103906.1:66037251-66050016 GCF_000313985.2 Echinops telfairi
GGGAGGAAACATTTAGGAACTAGAGGAAAGTTGTATTTCTCATCGTTGTTACATCACACCCTGCCTGGCTCGTCTCCTCCCCGAGACTCCTCTGCAAGGGGATCTCCAGTGGCCTACAAATGGGCTTTGGGTCTCCACTCCGCACTCCCCACCTCATTCACTGAGGTAAGGTTTTTTGTTCTGAAGATGCCTGATACCTGATCCATGGGGTGGCTTTATTGCCTAAGACTTTTGAAGGCTATGCATCCACATTCAGAGTGCCAGATTTTGGGAAGGCTTTCTCTTTATGTTGCCTCTGGAGGATGGTTCTAGTTGCCTTGCACCCTACGTGGGTCCCTTGTACAAGGGGCAGCACAATTCATTTACACAGCAACTCTCCTCCTTGCGCAGAAAAATAAAACCAGCTAAATATGCATGTAATTGCCAGAAATACAATCTGAAGAAAGTTCCCTTCATCTTTTGAAAGGCCAGAGAAGATGTCACTGATTTTAAAAGTATACACCAGTGCTACATCAAAAACCATGCTTGCTAGAATCAGCTTATTTGCAATCTGGGTAAAACAGAAATAAAATGTAGAGGTATACATTTGAAGATCTCTTAGCAATTGATTCTTCATAGTATTGATGTTTTAAAAGTCTGGCATTAATGACATCTACCGTCATAGCACACGATGAAAGCTTCAAGGTCACTTTCCAAATATGCTTTCCCTGTGCAGCAGGGTAAATATGACTGGGTGTCTGAAAGCTGCCGTGTAGTGGTTTTATCATAAATTCTGAATGATAAATGACTTTCAGACAGTCTTAAGCATCCCACAATAGGCTCTAATAATCCTGAAGGAAAATTTATGCTGAATACAAATCACCTCTAAAACCATAATACATCATGCTGAGTAATATCACGCTAAGAATGGGAAAGAAAATGAAACCTTAAATGGGCATATGATTTTATGTACTTTGACTAGAATTTGCATTTTTCTATACTTTCCCACAATCTTAAAACACATATTATTCTAGAAAATAGGAAAACACCTTAAATATCTCTTTGAAAATTTGATTTGTGAAAAGTAAATTAAAATTTTCTGTTATAAGACAGCCCAAAGCCCTTACTTATCAGTTAACACACATCGGTGACGACGCTTTACACATAAAGCCCTAAACAAACTCATTGCCATCGGATCGACGCTGAGCAGGCTAGAACTGCCCCTGTGAGTTTCTGAGACTGCACCTCTTCATGGGAGTAGAAGGCCCCTATCTTTCTCACACTAAGGAAATGCTCACGGTTATTTTTGCATGAACTCTAATTTGAACTTTGAGATTGGCATCATCTTTTACACCAAAGGAAAAAAAAAATCAAAATCAGGGGTTTCAAATGTTGCTTTGGCTAGCTCACAAGGTTAGGGAATGGTAAAACCAGTGGTAGGAAGCAGGGTCTTTTGAAAATCACACATTAGCCTTTATCTAAAAAGCACATAAATGAATGTTTGGGATTCTATACTCTTCAATAAGGATCCCTGGTGGTACAGTGGTTAAGTAAGGCTTGGCTACTAATGACAAGAAGGGCATTTAGCCTGGCATCAGCCAATTGGGAAGAAGATGTGCTAGCTGCCTGTAAAGATTAGAGCCTTGAAAATCCTACTGGCCAATTCTGTGTAGTCCTATAGAGTTGCTATGAGTCTGAATCAACTCTTTGACAATGAGTTTGGTTTTGAGAGTTTATTTTGGTAAATATTGATGTGTAAAAATGATTTTCAAGATTAGAAGCAGTTTTATTTTATTTTGCTCCTGAGTGGGTTGGCTAGTCAATTCTCATTCAGATGTCAGCAGGGACAGCAGTCATCTGGGGGATAACTTAAACTAGGAGACCCAAAGGACCACTTCCACAGCTGTAGGTGATACTGACTTTAGCAGGGAGCTAGGCTGAAGCTGTCACTGGAACCCCAGAAGCCTCTTCAACGTTGCGGTCTGCCATCTCATGTTTGAAGTAGGGTTTCTTACAAGGTCGCTGGCTTTCCATAACACACTGTGGCCAGCTCAAGATCTTTCCTGATCTAACCTAGAAATGACAAGATATCAGTGCTGGTACCTTATATCAAACAGTGGTTCAACAATGGGCTCAAATACAATAATCACAAAGATTGTGTAGGACCAGGGGATATTTCCTTTTATTGTGTACATGGCTCACCATCAGCTGGAACCAACTTAATGGCATTTAACAGAAGCTCTCCAGCAGTTAAAGCTGTCCCAAGCTCCTGGCAGGAGGGTCAAAGGATTTGTGTCCTCTTTATTTTTAACCACCACACCTGCATCGGTTTTCATTTCTGCTAAGTGTAGCCCATATCTGCCCCAAGTTTATGATGAAAGTTCTCAAAAACCTCACCTAAAGAGTAAGCCAATCAATTCTTTTGAAATTAAAATAAAATCTAGGCGATTCCATCAACAGATTTTAAGAGAAGAGACTTGCTTAATAGCCTCCTATGTAAAAAAGAATAAGCAAATCTGATTAAGAAATGCCATTCTAACATCAGTCAGCACTACACTAAGCAGTAACGGAGAAAGCATGTGATCACCTAGGTCCTTGTTAGTAATTCCTGTTACTCACAAGCCAATTCATTGCTCTTCTGCATGAAACTGGCCTTCTGGGTAAATGACAAAAAAGATAAACATTTATAAAGTGTATTAAATGCAGATCATCCTTTTCTAATTGACACCTATTTCTAGAGTGGAGCAGAGAGAAAGTAGCTCACCTATTTGGATTTCAAGCACTCCCTATATCCAGTGGTACTACACAGTGCGTGATATCACTTGTCTCAGTGTGCTCTGTAGCTGATTCAGCACTTCTCAGACAATGATTTGCATGCATTACATTTCACTCCGTGTATCAATTATTTTTTAAATTCAGTTAAGCTGTTTAAAAATGATTGACAGGAAAAGAAAATACAATTTGATTCAGAATATATATATAACTGGGCCCTTTACAGTAGTTAATATTTATGTTGCATTTTCAGTGTTTGAATATTTTTCTCAGATTTGATTCCTTGGCTCTTCGTAACCATTTTTTGGAGGTAGATGAGGAACCCACAACTCATCTGTCAATTTGTCACACTTTAGTGACTTGTGTGCAACTCTGTTGATGACAGTTCTGCTACCGGTATCTCAAATCCCAGGGGGCTCATCCTTGTGAACAGTTTTCAACTGAGCTCCAGACTAAAACACACTAGGAAGAGAGTCCTGGTGATCTGCTTCTGAAAGCCAGATAATGAAAACCCTGGTGAATCACAAGGAAATATCGTGAGAGCTGGTTCTACAATACGACACCTCCACTTTGGCTGTAAGGCTTTCGAAATACAGAGTAACTGTTGTACTTGGATGATTTTATGTCAAGGAGACAGTCCTGGCTAAGGGTGGAGCCAAAATCTGTCAATCAAGTGGTAGTTTGATGACTCCTCCTTGGGGGTGTGGCCTTTCAGATGAGAGTAAGGGACTCTGAGCTCTCTCGCTCTCTCTCTCTCTGCCACTTCACTTTCCTCCTCACTGGGTTTCTGTGTCTGCCTCCCAGGGTGGCCCCATGTCATCAGCTGCAACTATGTGAGTCTGAAGAGGCAATTAGGGACTTGCATCAGCTTATGGGCTTGAGTTGGACTGGCCTGGGATGCCTTCTTGATATAATTATTCTTTATGGAAAAAGCTCTTTTTTTTAAACATTTCTGCAGCCATTTATTGATTGCAGAGACATGCTTAAACATATTTTGTTTGGAATAAATTCGTGCATATATGAAATAGAACTCTAGGGAAAAAATCCCTTTTCACTTTTCCTTATATATACTTGATAACAACATATCTTTTAATACCTTTTTTTCCCCCAGAAACATAGTTTTCCTCTATTAGAGTGGCTCTGACTTTCATCCATAGAAATTTACAGTGTTAATTAATTAATTTATTTATTTAAAAAATCATTTTATCAGGGGCCCATACAACTCATCACAATCCATACATACATCAATTGTGTCAAGCACATTTATACATGCATTACTCAAAATATTTGCTCTCCACCTAAGCCCTTGGTATCAGCTCCTCATTTGCCCCCCTCCCTCCTCACTCCCCTATCCCCCATGAACCCTTGATAATTTATAAATTATTATTATTTTGTCATGTCTTACACTGTTCGACATCTCCCTTCACCCACATTTCTGTTGTCTGTCCCCCAGAGAGGAGGTTATATGTAGATCCTCATAATTGTTTCCCCCTTTCTGCCCCACCTTTCCTCCACCCTCCTGTATCGCCACTCTCACCACTGGTCCTGAAGGGATCATCTGTCCTGGAGTCCATGTTTCCGGTTCCTATCTGTGCCAGGGTACAACCTCTGGTCTAGCTTACAAACCTCTGATTTGTAAGGTAGAATTGGGATCATGATAGTGGGTGGAGGAAGCATTTAATAATTAGAGGAAAGTTGTATGTTTCATCATTGCTACACTGCACACTGACTGGCTCAACTCCTACCCATGACCCTTCTGTAAGGGAATGACCCATTGCCTACAGATGAGCTTTGGATCCCCACTCTGCACTCCCCCTCATTCACAATAATATGATTTTTTGTTCTTTGATGCCTGATACCTGATCCCTTCGACTCCCTGTGATCTCACAGGCTGGTGTGCTTCTTCCATGTGGGCTTTGTTGCTTCTCAGCTAGATGGCCACTTGTTTATCTTCAAACCTTTAAGACCCCAGATGCTATATCTTTTGATAGCTGGGCACCATCAGCTTTCTTCACCACATTTGCTTATTCACCCATTTGTCTTCAGTGAAAGGGGTGTGCTATATATATAATGAATCTCTTATTTTTAAGGCCCCTCTTTATTTTTAGTATTTTTAGTTCATTCCCTCAGTTCTCAAGCTTATATTATTTGTTGCACCAACCTCAGAATGGAGCCCTCATGGTGTAGTATTACAGGTTGTACTGTGATACTCACTGTTTAAGGTTCAAAACTAGCAGTAGCTCCAAGGGAAAGAGGTTGGGCTTTCTATCTCCATAAATAGTTACAGTCTCATCAACCCTCAGGGGGCATCCCATTGACTCAATGGTAGTGACTCGATGAATGGACTCAACACATCAGTATTGATTGGCAGTGGCAGTGAGAACCCTCAGAAGTTGTAAGAATTAAATGGAAAAACTAAAACTTCCCTGTTTCCCTGAAAGTAAGACATCCCCCGAAAATAAGACCTACTTACAGTTTTGCCTCTCGCTGAAATATAAGCCATGCCCCCGAAAATAAGACCTCCCTGAAAATAAGCCCCCCCGAAGGTACCATAACTCTGGACTCTTGACAGCAGCGGTGGACGCCGCCGCACAGCTCACTGTTGGTGGCAGTGCAGCCAGAGCAGACAGGAAGTGCAAGGTCTCTTCTAATAAAACAATAAACAATACATGTGTACCATATTCTTCTTCATGGAAAAATAAGACATCCCCTGAAAATAAGACCTAGCAAAATTAATATAAGACGCTGCCTTATTTTGGGGGAATGGTAAATATGACTGTGAATATGTGAATATTATGCTAGTAAAAGATGAGATTTTTTTGCATGTGATACTAGGAACTTTGGAAGATAAATTGTTGCTTTGTAGTATTGTCAACATATTGTATTGTCAATTTAAAAAATGTATCTGTTTAATTCATTCCGCCTTCAGTAAGATGGTAATATGTATGTACTGATTCTTACATGACTATATTTGAGATTTTCTCTAGTTTATCTTTTTTGTTGTCTTTAGCAAGCAGATGGTGTTAGAGTAGGTTACATGGGGCTGTAAAGTTGATTCTTTTTCTTTGACTTTAAATTTGAATCCACAAACCACGAATTGCTCAGGAAGAGTGTTTACTTGGAGACCATTTAAATTTGTCTCAACCCCATTCTGAGGGTCTACTGGGAAATTAGATCTTAGTAAGTGTTGATACCATTCGATGGGGAGACTCAGCCTGAACTGCCTTTAGCAGAATACCTCATGTAGCCACCAAGTCTCCTGGATATTTCACATGTGTCCAGGATCCAGGCCCACAGATCAGGGGATTTGGTTTTTGTTTGTTTTGTACCATGCAAGGTCCAGAAAAGTTTGGCAAGGCTCCAGACCCTCTGTCTTCCTAATCTCTCTCGAGCAATTTACATCTGCAGGCCTGAGATTAAAGGCACTGATCTCCCTTCCCTCCTGACTGCCATCAGGTCAATCCTGACTCACAAGGACTCGACTCTATAGGGGAGCGCATAACTACCTCTTGGGTTTCTGAAACTGTAACCCTTTACTGTAGAAAGTCTTGTCTTTCTACCAGGGAGAGGGTGGTAGTTTCGAACTGCAGACCTTGCAGTTAGCAGTTGAACATGTAACCACCACAAGAGCTCAAGGTTCCAAAAACACAGGCTGGGAGGAAGAAGAGCTGACTATAGGCTACATAAGTGCTTCCTGTCTTGCACAAATCGTCCCTGATCTGAGAGGACAGAGATCTAGGTCCTTCCTTAGAGGAGGTAGAGGGCAAGGGAGAACAACATTGCAAATCCACATGGCAAACATTCATCCAGCTGGAATCTGTCTTGTTTCCTGGTTCCTCTGGAAAACGCTGGTATGAATACTTCCCCAAAGCGAAATCTGCTTATTTGTTTTATAGTTTCCCCAACACACTCTTACTTTCTTTTCTTTCTCCTGGATTAAAGATGGACCTTCTCTCTGAGAGAATAAAGCATCCTGCTGTGAATTATTCTCATGTAATGAGTGACCTTCTTAAGGACTGAAGTGGGGATACTTGGTAGGGATCAAGCATAGAAAGGAGAGGCGTGGTGGTCAGGGCTAAAATGTGGGCAGCCTAAGGGCAGGATGGACAGCATGGGGTACAGTAAATTAGAAGGCAAATGAAAGGGCTGTAATGACAAGTTTCGCCTGTAGACATTACCAGTTTTGTAATTATTACTACTGTTTAGAAGACTGTAAGCAGTCTCTGCTTCTTTTAATTCATTCTCCTTGTCCTGATTCTCTTAGCCTAACGAGGTGTTTCCCGTATTGTTCTTGTAACAAGGAGCTCCTGCAGGCTTCCTTTATCTCTCTAATTTGTAATCATACAGCTCTCATTAGCTTCCTCCCATAGGACTCTTATTGAACATGCCAATGTCTTCTTGTTTTAAATATTTTGGCCATAGTGCTAAAGATTTAATATCAGGACACTAGCCCTAAAATATTTTAACCAAGAAAACATTTGAATGAAAATATAATAAATGGGAAAACTATAATCACCTAGCAACGATTTTTGCATTTTTCTTTCCAGCTTCTTGTTATTTTTCTTGTGAATCCTTGCAAAAAAATATGCATTACATTGCCCTATCTCTTCTGCCATCTGAATTTCTCATTTAGGAGCCTCAATTACCAACTCAAGTCATTTAAAAGAATAGTGCTCTCTAAGGCAGTACATGATACTTCTATTTATGCACTGTTTCAAGACTTATTCTGTAGTCTCTGCTTACCCCTTAACTGATCGCATACAAACTCATTAACTTGTTCCAATTCTACATTCTCTGCAGTTCATCCTCTTGTCTGCATCTTTCCGGTCATGCTTTCAACAGAGGCCACTGGTATCTCTTCTCTAGCTCATAACCACAGCTTTCCTTCCTCCCCCCAGTTTTTCTTCCAAGACATCTTCCAAATTAAAAGGAATTTTACATACTCAAAGTAATATTGTATCAGGTCAATATCCTCCCCAATATTTCTCTGAGACTCCCCTATGACCATACGGTGTAGTACCCTCTATTTAATTACCCTGTGATTCTCCCATCATGCCACTTGCAACACACGATTGAAATTCCTTGTTTAACTCTCAGTTCTTTCGCACCAGACAGTGGAGCCCTATCTGCCTTCTTGCTGAAGGCACCTTCAGCAGGAAGCACAAGGAACAGCACCTTCGACCCTACACATAGTGAACAGCCGGGGCTCAACAAATATTTGTGGAAGTGAGTGAACACATGGGTTAACTGTGAAATGGATTTCTAAACATCACATAATGTAAGCGATTAGCATGACAGAAATGTCATGCTTACTACAAGAGTGTAATAGATTCGCTTGAACTATCAAAATCGAGCCATTGCTGGCAGTGCTGACTCCTAGGTGATCTGTCTGCAGATTTCGATCTTGACTCTATGCGTTTTTGTTTGTTCATCTAGAAGATGGGCTAATAAAATATCTACTTCAGACCATTATTGTAAAGGTAGAAGGAGCTGATACATTAAAATTCTTAGAAAGGTTCCTGGAACCTTCAAAGCAAGCAAATAAAATTCCCTGCTCTCAAGTTGATCCCAACTTATAGTGACCCTCTAGGACCGAAAGAACTGCCTCACAGGGTTTCTAAGCTTATAAATCTTTACAGAAGCAGACTGACAACTTTCTACCACAGAGCAGGTGGTAGGTGAAGCCACTCACCTTTCCATGAACAGACAGGCACTTAACCATTGCATCTTCAGGGATCCTTTCCTGGTATATATTCAATGTTTAATTAGTGCTAATTGTTATTATTCATCATCAAAATGAGATTGTTATTAATGTTCGAAGGGAGTGAAACTTCCCAATACATTGTGACATTTCTATTGCATACAATGTGTACATGTAACACAATATTGTAATACAATACTTTAAATATTTAAGTATATATTTTGTTTAATTGAACTAAGAGAGTAAGTTCAAAGAAATATGTTTTCAAATCAGATCTGAATGCATGTATGGTTTGGGGAATGATCATAATGCTAACAGTATTTTTCATATCCACAAAAATATTGAACAAGAGTGGCAATGAGTCTAGGAATATAATTATGTTTTTCTACCTATTTTAATTTTATATAAAACAGAAAAACAGCAGATAGTTATCAACTCTTCTTGTCCAATGAGGGCATTCATTGCAAATCACTGCCTTATTGAACAGAAGAGTATTTTAGGGGGGAGGGTGTACTCATTCTCTAGGAAACAACCTGGAATGTAATGTTGCTGCTTAGCTTATTCTTAAAGCCAAGTCAATATCTAAGGCTTCTGGTACCCCAGTAACAATAGATACTCAGAATTTTGCAAAAGCTCATGTGAGAAAGTTGGTCATAATCGATGATGTGAGAAAGCTCTGTGTGAGAAGGGGGAAAGGACTTGGTCTACAACAAGTGCCACAAAGGCAAAATAGAATGTCGCTTTGTTCTCAGTTGAAAGTAGAAACATTGAATGGAACTCACAAACTAGCACTGATATTTTGAAGTCCCACTTGATAAAGCTTACAGTTTTTCATTAACATATCAATAAAATGATTTCAATATGCAAAGAACACCATATTACTGATCAAGTTTTACACTTGGATCTTGATATATAAAACAGAGCCAGGGATCAGGCCTAGTGATTGTGAGATTAGGAGTATATGTAGCTCTCCAGGAGGTGGGTCTATAATTTTTTTTTCTCTTTCATTTTACCCCAGCTAAAAAACACATCAGATGAAAGGAGGGTGGGGCAGGGGCAGAGAGAATATTGAACAAGATATGAGGAAACTGATTCTTTTTTGTTAACTTTATATTATCACTCTTTTACATATTCTGGTTCTAGGCAGGCAGTAACAAGTACACTTGATGTTTTAAAAATTATAATGCTAGTCCATACTCTCATCATTGCTTCATAATGAATTATTGCAGATATTCCAATTTTCTACTGCGTTTCCTACAACCCACTCCTCACAGACTGACCCCATACAACACATTTTTATGAAAACTACCAATTTCTTAGAGAAGTAGTTGTAAGTCCTTTAGATCACTGAATATCATTCTGATACCTCCATTCATATTTAAGATACTACATCAATTATTTCTCATTATATAATCTTATTTCTCACTGTCCTCAAATTTTGGCCTCCATCCAATTAGGTGGGTTTCCTTTCAGTCTACAGAGAGAGCACCACTTGTACACTTTAGCTGTTTGGGCCTTCTTCCTAGAGCAAATGCACATTCCCTTTAGGTCCCATGAGCCTCCTTACTGTGGCATGAAAAGCATTCAGACAATTCTGGTTCATGATAATGTCTTATTTCTGAATTCCTATAGCAGTTTTGGTACCACATTATATTAATATTAAGTGACCAGTTGTCTCTAGTTGTTTCATTGACATAAAATGCACTATACAAGGGGGTACCCTCCACCCCCCCAAAAATAGAATTGCGCTATGTGTAGTGAAGATTTTGTAGTATGATTTTTTCCTGCTAGGCAAGCATCAAGCAACATGGTCTGGGGTAGTGCTCCCAGTGGTGTCGCCTGGGAAGGTTCTTTCTGGTCACAGTGAATTCTTTGTAAAAGCCGTCTCCCTGGAACCCCGTGTTTTGTGATGGCCTATTTAAGAACAGCATGTGCCTGTGAAATTTTCTTTCCTGCTCAGGAAAAATGCAGAGGAAACTGCTGTGGTGTTGGACACAGCCTAGAAGGACAACGCTATGGGAAAACTCATGTGTACAAGGGGTTTTCTCCTTTCCTAAAAGGTGAAATGTCAGTTGATGACAAACCTCGTTGTGCACATCCGTCAATTTCCTGAATGGACCCCAAAAAAATGTCTGCTCGTGCATTTGGAGTATTCTACCAGGTCAGACTGGTAATCAAACTTTCTATTTAGAGGTTCTGAAAAGATTGTGTAACATTGTGTGACAAAAAAGGCCCGACTTTTGGCAGATGGATTGGGTTTGCCCTCACAATAGTGCACCTGCTCATACAGCCATCTCAGTGTGCCAGTTTTTGGCAGAAAACAGCATGCCTCTCTTGCCCCACGCACCTTACTCACCTGACCTTGCTCCATGTGACTTCTTTTTGTTTCAGTGAATAGAATAAAAAGGAACATGAAAGGACAGCGATCTGACGACTTAGAAGAAGTAAAGAAAACCATGAGGGAAGTGCTGTCAGCCATCGAAACAGATGAACTTGAAAAATGTTTACAAGAATAGTATCAGAGATTTGATAAATATATTAATATATTATATATTTTAAGTGGAATGGAGAGTACTTTGAAGGTGATAGGTTGTTTTGTAAAATGATAAATAAATATATATCTTTGGGGGGAAATGTTTTTTTGGTGGGGGGTTACCCCCTCATATGTCACTGTTCGAATCCTGGTAGTATGGTGGTTACACTGTGATCCAAAAGTTCAGCAGTTAGAAACTATCAGATCCCCCTAGGGAGAAAGACAGGGCTTTCTACTACCCTAAAGAGCTGTGCGTCAGCATGGATTTGATGGAGTGAGTTGGTTTGGGGTCTATCACTGTGATGGTTAGATTTTGTGTCAACTTGAATGCAACTACCTCTCAATCAGAGGACAGCATAATGACATCTCCTTGGGGATGTGGTCTCTTTGGAAGAGACACTGTGGAGAACTGGTCTCCTCGTTGCCTTCTTGCATGGTTGGATTCTGTATCTGGCTCTAGGGCTGGTGGCTCATGTGGCCTGCTGTCCTTGGGAGCTGTAGGCGCCGTGCCATGTTCCTGCAGAAGTTGGATCCATGTGACTCTGCTCCGTCTGGCCTGTGATCTCCCAACTTCCTGATTCACTTTCCTGCATCACTGGCTAGTAGCTTGCATGGCTATGGAGGGGCTCAAGCTAGCATCTGACCCCAGAGGCTTGAGTTAGACTGGGCTGGGCTACTTCCATGATATTGATTTCTCTCTTGCTGTAGGGTCCTTATCTCTATCTATAGATTCACTGGTTTTGTTTCTCCAGAAACCTTAGCATAACACACTCACAAAATATGAGAACTCACCCCTCAGGCTGAGAAAGTGAAAAGATTAATTCAAATATCTAATGCCTTTCAATACACCCTTCCAGACAATCTAGAACTTTTAGAACAAATGGTCCAAGTAGACCAAAGGGGTAGCATAATAGCACAGGAGAAAAAAACTTTTTAAAAAGCACATCTGTGTCTCCACCTACATGCACCTAATCAAACCTCTGCAGGCAGCTCCTTGGGTCCTTCAGGTAGCCCCCGTGTCACCTGTGTCTCTCAGAGGCCTTCTGTTGCACATCCCACTATTTTCAGCAGCACTGGTGCTCCTCAAAGGTACTGTTGCTTTGATAATAGTAAACATACTAAAAATATTTCAAATCAGGTTTTATTTTTGCTGTAATCTGTGATCTCAACCTAAGGAACATGTCTTGTTTGGGGTTTTTTGTGTATGTGTGTGCACCATATAGGTGCACCTTAGAATGACATATCACTTTTTCTTTTTCTATGTGGGTTTGTTTTGTCTCAGACTGCTTAGCAGAGTTATCCAGAAGTACATGGAACAGTTTTTCAGAGAAACAGGAGAAATAGAATTGCAAGGGGGACCTGCAAGTAGCAAAGAGGAAAGAGATTTTTCTTTTAGCTGAGTGACCTCCTTGCAGTGTTTTCACATTATTTAGGGTGATAAATTCAAAATACAAAGTTATAGACAGAATTGTTCAACGGATGATTAGAAGTATTTCAAGATGTCATTTCCCTACTATGTGCAAGTGACTCAAAGCACCAGATAGGAAATAAAAATATCCAATTCCATTTGAGGGGAAAAAAAAGTGATTAGCCACTGGAGAGGTTGGTACTCTATTTTGATTATTAGACTAAATAACTAAATCCAAGACATGTGCATGGTGTTTCCTAAGACACTATTTAATAAACACATTTTTATGACCATATAGAATGTAAGAGAATCCACAGAATCTGTCTATATGTTACATATATAAATAAGAAACAGTGAACTTCACCTGAATGC
>NW_022103906.1:66050591-66052461 GCF_000313985.2 Echinops telfairi
CTTTCCCTATATTATATTGCTGAAATCTCTCCTTTGGGCAAAAATAATTCATAATAGGATAAATGGCTACAGACTTAGGTCTGAGTAGCAAAAAGAAATATTTGCTGGAAGTGTCTGTGGATTAAGCCACAGCACAATAGGAATCAATGTCTTCTTGAAGAGGGAACACTTTAAAAAAAATCCATCACTTGGTTACTCAACTTTAGAAAACAATCTGTGACAAAATACAGGTACTGTAAAGCAGAGTCGATAATCAGCAGGAACTCTGTACACTCTTTGAAAACACCCTAGAGCAAACCCTGGAAACATGGATGCTATGAATCAAAGAGAATGGCATGTAATCCCTTGCTTCTACCACCCTCAACCTCCTGCTTTCTTCTTCTCACTTTCTCCCCTATCCTTTAGCTCTTTTATTTGAGGAAGAGGTGGCAGTCTGCTTCCATGAAAGAAGCCCTAAGGAACAGCTCAGTCCTATAGGGCTGCAATGAATTAACATTGATTCCGTGGCAATGAGTCTGGTTTAATGACCTCCTTGCCCTCCCACCACTCACTGCTCCCTTTTTCCCAGAGTCCCGCACAAAGACATTCAGACATAGCACAGTCGACTAGAATGTGATAGTTAAGTAATGTTTGAAAAAATTTTTTTTCAAAGAAAATGTTAGTTTTTTCACAGATGAGAAAAAAGTCTCCACTTTTAATATCAGATTAAGAGCGCACTAGAGATCTAGAGAACCAGAAACAATTCAATGAGTATCACTGTTATCCTATTGATTCAAGTTTAACATCTTGGAAGTCTATTTTCTTCTCTTTATCACCCTGTACCGCCTTTTAAACCTAATTGCTGCAAATCTAGATTGTTACCATGACTACAATGTGTGCTACAATTCTTACGAATCAAGCATGAAATATATGAGCCAGTTGTTCCAATAGACCAAGGATACCGAATGGCTTAGTGTCAAGAAAATTATGCATTGGGTGGTACCCTTTGACTGTACTTATCCAGTCTGCATGCAGAGTCGGTAATCTTAGAAGCTGGATGCTATGAAAAAACGCATGGCCTAAGAACTGGAGGAAGGCTCTTTAACAACCTGTGATATGCGGATACCACGACCCAACTTGTTAAAAATGAAAAATACTTGCAGCCTTTACTCTGATGAAGATCAGAGAATGCACCCTTCAATATGAATTACAACTCATCGTTTTGCTTTTTAAAGTTTGCACTTTGGAAATTTTCTAGAATTTCATGTCATTGCATTGGCTGAATCTATAAAATATCTATTACAGTTATGAAGAGCAAAAATGTCACTTTAAGGACTAGGGTGTGCCTGAACCAAGCTATGTTACTTTCAGTGGTCTCATAGACCTATGAAAGTTTGGCAAAGAATAAGGAAGAACAGAGAATTGATGCATTTGACGTATGGTGTTGACGAGGAAAATGGAAAGTACCATAGACTGCCAGAAGAATGAGCAAACCTCTCTGAAAGAGGACAGCCAGAATTGTCCTGAGAAACAAAGATGACCAGTTTTGTCTCACATACTATGGACATATCATCAGGAGGGATCAAACTCTGGAAAAGGACATTATGCTTGGTAAAGAGGAGGGCCAGTGAAAACGAGGAAAACAGTTAACAAAAATGGATTGACCCATGTATTAGCCTTGGTACTTTAGAGAAACAAATCCGCAGAAACTCATGTATAGGAGAGAGTTTTATATAAAAGTTAAGTGCATATCAAGAAAACACATCTCAATCCAGTGCTGCCCAAGCCCACAGGTCCAAAATTAACCCATATATCTGACACCAATCCACAAAGTCCTCCTCCATCTCACAAAACATATGTAATGAAGCCAACTGCAGGAGGAAAGCTGAGT
>NW_022103906.1:66053013-66063294 GCF_000313985.2 Echinops telfairi
ACTGTCCCTTCCACTTTCTTCATTCTAAATAATTGCAAGAGACTTCAGACACATTTCCTTATTCATTGAGAAGCCTTCTTTCAATCTACGCTTCACAGTTGTCCCACGAGAATTGTATCAAGCATAGCTTTCCTGTCTGAAATACCCTGTGACATTTGCTTGGCATGTACCTTCAGAAGAACATCACACACTGCCCTCCAGGGCAACTCAAAGCAACCCCATAGGGCAAAGTTTTCCAAGGCTTTAAATCTTTTAGAGAACAGGCTTCCTCATCTTTCTCCTGTGGAGCTCCTGGTGATTTTGAACTGCTGACCTAATTAGTAGCTCCACTCTTAACCCATTATGCCAACACGGTTCCCTGAGAAGAACATTGTAAAAATCAAAACAAAAAAACCCACAGAATTGCCACCTATCAATTCTGACTTATAGCAGCCCTGTTTGACACAGTAGAACTATCCGTATGGGTTTCTGACTGAAAATCTTTACCTGAAAGCTTATTTTTTCTCCTGCAGAGTGACTAGTGGGTTTGAACTGCTGACCTTGTGGTTAGAAGCTCAACATCTAATCCATTTTCCCTCCAAGTCTCCTTCTTTAGAAGAACATCATCACTCACTACCTTTGAGAAGATGCCAAGTCTCAACAAACCTACAGGACAGGGTAGAACAGCCCCCTGTGAGTTTCTGAGACTGTGACTATTTAAGGGAGTCAAAAATCCCATCTTTCTCCCTTGGAGGCCTGGTGGTTTCAAACTGCTGACCTTGGGGATCTCAGCCCAACTTGTCACCATGATGCCACCAGGGCTGAAACGGAAGAATTATGGTTAGATAGCTATGAGCCATCTGATATGGTTTTAAGATAAGAGAATATTCAGGGGAGCAGGAATGGAGGAAGAAAGGAAAGTAGGCCAATGGGAGGGAAGAGAAATAGAGAGAAGAAAGGATTTTTTATAATGAAAATAAATCACCAGACTCCAAACAAGTAATGTGCAATGAGAGTCAAACTGAATGTCAAAGTTGTTTAGTGTGGTGAAGTGAAACTTCTTGGTAAGGTTCTTTTATCTCTAGTCTTTGTTACTGAGTGGGAGCATGCAAATAAGGTGTCGAGGACTTATCTCTAAGATTGCTTTTTGGATATTTACCAGAGCAGAAAGAATGTTTGGTGCAGAGAGGGAGAGCCTGCCCCAATGGCTTAGAAGTGGTGCTTTAGACATGAGAACTGTATCTTAAATGTTTTCTGAGCCTGACTGGCAACCTACTAGCTTCCTTAATAAAACACAAACAAAAACCCCAAGTGCCGTCAAGTCACTTCTGAATCACAGTGATGACCCTGTGGGCAGAGGGGAACTGCTTCAGAGGGATCCCAGGGCAGTAAATCTTTACAGGAGCAGTTTGCTTCATCTTTCTCCCAAGGAGTGGCTAGTGGCACAGACATGCCGATCTCACAGTTAGCAACAACGTCGCCCACAACCCCCTGAGGGCTCCTAGAGCTTCCCTAGCAACCCCCATAACTCATGAGTATTATCTGTGTGTTCTGTGTCCCCACTGCAATTCATTATCAAGCCCAGAAGAGAAGTATTGTACTGCGGGGAGAGGCAGTTGGGTCAAAATACATAAAGAAGGATAAAAGGTGGAGGCACATTTGAACTTGACTTCATGCAATTGGCCTTGAGCTGGTTTGGAGCTCAATCCTCCTTCTCCCCATCGAAGTCAGAGGAGGTCAGACATGACTTCATTCGTAATGTGAAAAACAATGTAAAAATCAAATTAGTAGTAATGATTGAAACAAAGATATCAAACAATCTGTCAAGTTAATGAATCATTAGGTAGTCATCTGCAAAGAAGAAACAAACAAACAAAAATACCTACCAAACTATGTGTAGATGTCAGCCCTCTGCCTGATCTTTGCAAAGTGCCACAAGGCCCTGTTAGAGAGAAAAGTATAGCGCGATCAAGCTTACACCGCTGAGCAGTTCCAGCCCAGTGGTCTAGTAGGACAATGGGAAGTCTAGGGCTGCAATTAAATTAAAAGGTGTTCTGTGGAGGGAGAACAATGATTGGGTTGCTTAATATTGCGTCTCTAGCTCATAAAAGGTTAATGTACTGATCGTTCAAATAATGTACTTGAAATGGTTTTTTTTTTAAGTAAGACAATCATAATAAATAAAAGAAGATTGATATTATAAAGTCTATTAAATGCCAGGCCTGACCTTTTGCTATTTGTCCAAAAGCATCCAAGGAGTCAATTTAGCAAATTTCTGTGGGAACTTTAACTGCTTCCTGGTCAACCCGGCGGTGACGTCCTTCCCTGTGGCGGTTCTGAAAGACAACTGTGGAGGGCCAGCAGAGCGGGGCCATTTATTTCCAGTCCTTTCCTTTGCCTGCCTGCCACTCCTCCTCATGCCATCAATCTCTTGACAGCCTCTGAAAAAACCATTATCCTCTTCGTCGGCCCTGGAGGAATTCTCTCCTCCGTCAGACTGGAGCAGCGGCCACTCTTGGGCGTTTTACCAGACAGCTTGATAACAGCTCAGAACTGCAATCTATGGGGAGGGCGAAAGTAGTCTGTGGTGCCTTTTCCCCTCCCAATTTCCTCTCTTAAATTCGATGTGACAAAGTGTTCAAATAATGTTTTGTAAATAATCTGTCACGAAGAATAGTTTTATCCGCTACGTTTTGTACTGTGGCCTACAAACGGGACAGGGATGGTTGACACTGGTTCTCTCGTGGTCATTTGTCATCTGCAAAGGCCTCCGGCTGGAGAGCATCTACATACAAATTAGTAAGCTACCTTCTAAATGAGCTCTTTTACCCCATAGACAAGGATATCGTAAGTTTTAAACCCTCATGTCTATCACAGTGTTAGCCTTTGCTTTATAGTCCCATTCTTATATTTGGGTCTGTTGTTTTTTACTAGATGAAGGAAAACGCCAAGGTAAAATGCTTGTAAATTTTAGACTTTTAAAAGAAAGCACTGCCAAGGGCTCAGGTGGAAAGCGGGTGTTGTGAGAATGATGAAGTCAACATATGTATTAATGTGCTGGACACAAGTGACGTATGTACAGGTTGTGATGCGTTGTATGAGCCCCTAATAAAATGATTATTTCATTTTTTAAAAAGAGAAAGCAATGAAATATAGTTGGAAAAAAATCCTACCTAATGGCATTAGCTTCCAGAGAGTTCATGGATGGTTTCCTTTTAAAGCCTGAAGGGTTTCATTGCACAGAATGGACTTTGCATGAGTCAGAAATAGAGACTAGGTAAGTGATTAAACAAATCAAAGACTCGAGAAAGCGAATAGACTGCAACAAGGGCAAGAACATTAAGAGTTGAAAATAAGTTCAAATCTGTGAGGCCAGATTCAGGTTACTCAAATGGCAGTTCACCTACCAAGCAGGGTTAAGTTTTAGTATATGGTTTGTGATAAGTTTTAGTATAAGTCACTAGGTTTAGTATATGGTTTGCAAAACAACGCGCAACTGTTTAATTTTGGTAAGCAGCAATCTTAAATTAACCAACATCACAAAGTTAAAGGGCACCAACTTGATGCTGACTGTTAACAACCCTGTAAGGACAGAGTAAAACTGTGCCCTGTGAGTTTCTGGGGCTCTAACTTCATGGGAGCAGAAAGCCTCCTCTTTCTCCTGCCAAAGAAGTGGTGAGTCCAAACTCCTGTCATTGCCGTTAACAGGCCAGCTTGCTATTCATTACACCACCAAGACTCCAAAAAAGCAAAGTCTTGTTCTTAGGTCCCCTCCAGTCGGTTCTGACTCATAGCAACCCTGTGGACACAAACAAAAACAAAAAGGGAAACACTACTTGGTACTATGTCATCCTCACAACTGCACATGGGTTCTTGTGTTTGAGTCCACTGCGGCTGCCACCATGCCAATCCATTTTCTTGAGGGATTCACTCTTTTCCTCAGCCCCTCCCCTTTATCCCGCAGGATGGTCATCTCCTCATACTGGTCTCTTCTGATCACGTGTCCAAAGTAGAGGAGATGAAGGCTTGCCAGCCCTCCTCTGAGAACCTCTCTGCCTGCGCTTCTTCCAAGACACGTGTTTCTTCTTTTGGTAGTCTGTGGTGTACTTAGAATATTCTCTGCTAACACCATACCCAATGATGTATCAAACACCAAAAGAAGATAGAAGGAACACACAGAAGACTGTACCGAAAAGAACTAGTTAATATTCAGACACTTCAGTATATAGCATTTAAGTAAAAACCAATGGAACTGAAGAATTTTAAGCTGTTAGCCAAAAAACACATTCATCTGCATGAGATGAACATTGAATGAGGAAGACTGAAGAAGAATTGATGGGTTTGAATTGTGGTGTTGGCAAAGAGTATCGAAAATACTATGAACTGCCAAAACGACAAACAAATCGATCCTGGAAGAAGTACGGTCCGAGTACTCCTTAGAGGCAAGGATGGTGATACTTTTTCAGTGTGGATCAGAACCTGCTTGATGGCAACAACAGCAACAATACACTATAGGCCAAACACATGATTATTTTTTCAATCTTCCTTATTCAATGTCCAACCTTCACTTGCACATGAGGCAATTGATAATACCATGCCTTGGATCAGGCACATATTAGTGCTCAAAGTAACATCCTTGCTTTTCAACATTTTAAAGAATTCTTGGGCAGCAGATTTACCCAATTCAATGAGTTGTTTGATCTCTTGACTGCTACTCCCATGAGCATTGATTGTAAACCCAAGCAAGAGGAAATCCTTGACAACTTCAATCTTTTCTCTGTTAATCATGACATTATCTATTGGTCCAATTATGAGGATTTTGATGTTCTTTACATTGCGTTGTAATGCTTACTGAAGACTGCAATCCTAGACCTTCACCAGCACTTGCTTAAGGTTCCTCTCAGTTTCAACAAGCAAGGATATGTCATTTGTATACCACAGGTTCTTAACAAGTCTTTTTCCAATCGTTATTCCATATTCTTCTACATATATTTCAATGTCTTTATTTGCTCAGCATACAGACTGAATAAATATGGTGAGAAGATACAACTTTGATGCATGCCTTTCCTAATTTTAAACCATGAAGTATTCCCTTGTTCTTTTTGAACAACTGCCTCTTGATCAATGCACACATTCTGTATGAGCACAATGGAGTGTTCTAGAATTCCTATTTAGCTCAAGGATATCCACAGCTTGTTATGCATACAGTTGAATACCTTTGCCCAGTCAATGAAACACAAGTAAACATCTTTCTGGTAATCTCTTTTATCAGCCAAGATCCATCTTAGTTACATCAGCAATGACAGCCCTTGTTCCAAGTACTCTTCTGAATGCAGCCTGAACCTCCAGGAGCTCTCAGTCAATAATCTGCTGCTATGAGTAATCGTCAGCAAAATCGCCTATGTTTGTGGTAGCAATAATTGTTGTTAGGTACCACTGAGTCAGGTTCAACCCATAATGACCTTACAAGGGGGCCCTCCCCCCAAAACCAATGCTCCTTTGTTTTTGTATTTTTGATGTGAAGGGGACAGTTCATTTGGAGATCATTCTACTAGGTCAGACTGTTTATCAAGCTATCTATTTAGAGGTTCTGAAAAGATCATGTAACAGTGTGTGACACAAAAGGCCTGATTCATGGCAGACAGGACTGATTTTGCCACCAGGAAAATGCAACTGCTCAGTCATCTCAGTGCACCAGTTTGAGGCAAAAAAATTGCATGCCTCCCTTGCCCCATCCACCTTACACACCTGACCTCCCTCCTTGCAATTTCTTTTTGTTTCAGCAAATAAGGAGGGATAGGAAAGGACAGCAATTTGACACCATAGAAGAGGTGAAGAAAAAAACAAGGGAGGCACTTTCAGCCATCCAAACAGATGAGTTTGAAAAATGTTTTCAAGAATGGAATTGCAGATTTGACAAATGTATTGTATGTAATGGAGAGTACTATGAAGGTGATAAGGTTGTTTTGTAAAAAAAAATAGATACATAGTTTTGAAAAAAAAATTCTGTTGGGGGGGTACCCCCGAATTAATCACTGCCCTACACTCTACCATCCTCACAACTGATGCTATGCTTGAACCCATTGTGGCAGCCATGATGGCAGTCCATCCCCTTCAGGGTCTCCCCATTTCGCTGCTCCTCTACTTGACCAAACATGATGACCTTCTCCAGGGATTGTTCTTTCCTGACAATTTCTCCAGTCTTGCCATCCTTGCCTCTAAGGAGCATTCTGACCTGACTTTTTCTGAGACCATTCAGTTTGTCTTTTAGCAGTCCATGGTACTTTCGATGTTCTTCTCCAGCACCACAACTCAAATGCATCGATTCTTCCTTGGTCTTCTTTATTCAAAGTCCAATTTTCACAAGCATATGGATATCAAGGATATTATTCTATAATTTGAGCATTCTGTTGGGTCACCTATTTTGGGGGGAATAGGTACAAATATGGCTCTCTTCCTCGCACCTTGCCAAGTAATTGTCTTCTAACTTTTCTGGCATTAATGAGTGAGTGCTTCCAGTGCTTCATTAGCTTAATGAAACATATCGATTGTTATTTTATTACTTTTTGGAGACTTACTTTGGCTAATGTGTTCAGTGAAGTTTGGACTTCTACCTTCAGTACCACTGGCCCTCATTCGTATGCTACCTCTTGAAATGGTTGAATGTTGACCAGTTCTTTTTAGTACAGTGTTCCACCTCCTGCATCCTTCGATATTTTTTCCATAGACTCTTTCAATATTGCAACTTCAGGCTTGAATATTTTCTTGAATCTTTCCGTTTAAGATATGCTGAGGATGTTCTTCTTCTACATATTTTTCTAACTTTAGGTCTTCGCACATGTCTTTATAGTATTTTACTTTGTCTTCTCAAGCTGCCCAATGAAATTTTCTGTTCAGCTCTTCAGTTTCATCATTTCTTCTCTGTACCTTAGCCACTCTAGCAATAAGATGTTTCAGTCTCTTCTGACATCCACTTTGATCTTTTCTGTTTTTTCCTGTCTTTTTTTAGGGCCTTTTGCTCTCTTCATGTATGATGTTCTTGATGTCAGACAGTTCGTCGGGTCTGTCAGAGTTTAATGCATCAAATCTGTTCTTGAGGAGTTCTCAGAATCCAGGTGGAATATGCTCAGTGTCCGAGTTTGGCTCTCGTGGACTTGTTTTCAATCTTCTTCTACTTCAGTCTGAACTTACATAAGATTAAGTGATGGTCTGTTTTATAGTCAGTCCCTGAACTTGTTTCAGTTGCTGATATTGAACTTCTCCATTGTAGTCGATTGTATTTCTAGGGGTTCCATCAGGAGAAGTCCATGGGTATAATTATCATTTGTGTTGTTAAGAAGAGGTATTTGTGATGATGAAGTCACTGACCTTGCTAAATTCTATCATGTGATCACTAGTTTTGTTGCTTTCACCAAGGCCAGATTTTCCAACTACTTCTCCTTCTTTGTTGCCATCTTTTGAATTCAGTCACCAATAATTATTAATGCATCTTGATTGCATATTAGATCATTTTCAGATTGAAGATGTTGGTAGAATGCAATTTCTTCATTATAACTTTCGTGATTGGTGCGTAAGTTGAGTAAGAGTTGGATTGATCAGGCTTCCTTGTATTCGATAGACATTATCCTATCAAAGACAGCATTGCACTTCAGGATAGATCTTGAAATGTCTTTTTCAAAATGAATGCCATGTCAGTCCTGTTGATTATCATTCCTGGCATAGTAAACCATATGATTTTCTGATTCAAAATGACCTGTACTCATTTATTATAGTTCACTAACACCTCGAATATTTATCTTTGTGTTTCTCATTTCATTTTGAGTAACTTCCAAATTTCCTAGAGTCATACTTTGCACATTCCAAATTCCAATTATCATTAATTTTTTCAGCTGTTTCTTCTTATTTTGAGTCCTGCCTCATCAGTAAATGAAGGTACTGAAGACTTTATTCATGCAGGTTACTCCATCCTCATCATTAGGATCGACTCTCCTATGAGAAAGCAGCTCTCATATTTTGAGAGTTCCACCTGATAAGCTCATCTTTTGCCACTGCCTCCAACAACACTCTGCTTTTCTTCTTCAGTTTTTCAGTAAGTGACCACGTGTTGATGCTATCCATAGGGCTTTCAGTGGTTAATTTATCTGAAGTTGACAGCCTATTCCTTCTTTGTAGTCCGTTCTAAGACCAGGGGCTTTGTGGAACCTGTTCACTTTAAGTGACACTGCTGATATTTGAAAATATCAGTGACATAACATTTGCATCACAACACACAAGCCACAACAGTTCTACAAACTGACACAGAAAGGTGGCAAACTTGACAGATAAGCATGGTAAGCATGGGCTTTTAGTTGTGTTTAGTACATAATTTCACAAAAGTTTCACCCTTAGTAATCTTCCTCTGATGAGATTAATATTTCCCTTCCTTGTTGATGGTACAAACACTTGAGTAATTTTTTAAAGATATTCTTGGCAGGACTTCACTATGATTAAACTGGTATGGTCTGGGGTGAAAGCATAAGTATTTCAGAAATGCCTCCATGTTATTTGAATATGCAACTAAGGTTGAGAATCTCTCTTCATTAGGCCTGTGCTAGGACTTTCTGAGATCCATTCAAATCGCTCATGCAGTTAAAACTCTTTCTGTAATGTGGTTGTTGTTGTTGTATTGTGTTGCCATCAAATCGTTTCCATCTCATAGTGATCCAATGTTCAACACCACCTACAACAACGAAAACACTACCTGGCCCTGTTTCATCCTCACATTATTCTTATGTTTAAGCTCAATGTGTCAATCAATCTTGTCCAGAGCCTTCCTCTTTTTTTGATGCCCTTCTGTTTTACAAAGCATGATATTCTTTTCCAGGGACAGTTTTCTACTGATAACTAGTCTAAAGTACATGAGCTGAAGTCTCGCCATCATCGCCTCTAAGGAACATGCTGGCTGAACTTCTTCCAAGACAGGTTTGTTTGTTCTTTTGGCAGTTCATGGTATTTTCAATATTCTTCACCAGCACCACAAGTCAATGTATTATAATGATTTTCTTGTAATAATTCAATGTATTATAATAATCCTAAGGCATTATTTACTTTTTAGGACTGTGGTGGCATTCACATTGGGAGTACAAAACCAGTGGTGCATCAGACTTTGGGTATCCAGCTGAATCAAGAGATTGTTATTGTATTCTAATGGCCACACACTAACAGTTAAAAATAAACATATGGATTAACAAATAGCTGATTTATCTTCTGAATGCCCTTGAAAATTCAATAAATATTAATTTTATTAAGACTTCACTCTTGACTATATGTAGTCTTCACATATGTGAAAAAATGGGGATTATGCATAATGCTTGCTTCCTACATATAGGATTCAGCTAGTTGTTCTGAAGAAAAACACTTGTATACTGGAGGTATGAGTTAAAACTAGTCTCAGAGTGGCAAATTGATGACATATACTTTGCTTTGATTTTGGGGTTTTCTTACCTATAAAAGTGAATATTCATTTTGAAGAAAACCTTTACAAAAATTGTTCTGCTAGTATTTTTTCTTTAACTTGGAGTTCAATTCCCTTCTTTGCTGTCCAAAGCCAGGCTTTCAACATTGGAATTTTAAAAAGTAAGGCACGTCAGAGGACCAGAGACCATCTTGTGACCTGTTAGACAATGATGGAATGGGGAGAGCAGCTTTAAATAAATCATGTAAAAATTCCTCAGTAGCGATTTTCTACATTTCTTCCTTCTAGTCATTTTATAAGGAGAAAGATGAGATTTCCTAGTCCTGTAAAGATTTACAGTCTCTGAAACCCAGAGGAGCAGTGTTAATCTGTCCTATATGGTCAGTATGAGAATCAACTCAATGGCCGTGAGTTTGAGTTTTATTTTGTTCTTTATTCTCTTTTTAAGCTTCATTGTACCTAATTTCTTTGAACCATTTTCTTTTCTGCACTCAAAATGGTTGCTTGTGGTAGTTACATAATTTTATGCCATCTTGATAAACAAATGAAGGGGTGGACTCTAAGCTGTCCATCAGGTCATAGCCTGATTGATCCCTCCTAATGGGTGTGGCCCTCTCATGAGGATTCTGGGACTTCTTCTCTTCCTCCCTGGAGTTAGGACACACACTCTCTCTGCTTCACATTCTGTTGACAAGCCACAGGAAGCTATGCTGATGGCAACCTGGAGCTAGAGGAGCCACGTGGAGACCCACATCAGTGTTGATATGCTACCAATGCCACTGGATCCACCACACTTTCCACCCACTGGCCTGTGACTTTCCTGATTTTGGCATCACTGCATGTGATGC
>NW_022103906.1:66069089-66073199 GCF_000313985.2 Echinops telfairi
TCTAGCTGGTGTTCTTTCAGCCTCCTGAATGGTTGCCTGGTTTTCATTCATTAAGCTGGGGAAGTTTTCTTCCAAGAATTCTCTCACTATTGTTGCAGATGACTTCTTTAGTGTGTCTTCTTCCGGTAAGCCAATAATTCTGATGTTCCCCTTCATGGCATCAGACATAGCTCTTAGGTTTTCTTCAGCTTCTCTGATGATCTTATTAGATTTTTGTTCGTGTTTGTTAAAGTCTGCTTGGCTGTCCTCCAAGTCACTGATGCAATTCTCTGCTTCCTCTAGTCAATTCTCGTCCATGTTTCAGCTACTGGTTTTTGTTATCTCCTCCCTAAGCTCTTGTATTTCCCTTTGGTGTATGGACTTTATCTCCTCTTTCTTTTCATCCTTTTTCTGTATTGTTTACTTCATATCTTGTATGACTCCAAGCAGCATTCTGAAAATTTCTTTCTGTGGCAGCTCAATGTCTGCTTATTCTATGCATGCCATTATGTTCAGGACGTCTGCCAGTGCCTTTTGTTT
The DNA here is from genome assembly GCF_000313985.2 of Echinops telfairi. Classification (NCBI taxonomy): domain Eukaryota; kingdom Metazoa; phylum Chordata; class Mammalia; order Afrosoricida; family Tenrecidae; genus Echinops; species Echinops telfairi. The sequence continues at coordinate 66,069,609 of NW_022103906.1, forward strand.
CTCCTTTTTTTGTTGTTCAGGTCATTGGGGTTGATGGCTGTTTGTGTTGCATTGTTTTAGAGGAGCCAGGTGCCATTTTCCAGGGAGTCGAAGAGCACTGGCTCTCTCTGGGAGACTTGTAGGAATTCTTCTTCTAACTGCCTACAGCTAATTTCACTATGGAATTAACCTACCACTTTATCCTGTGGTTTCCCTCTCAAGGGAGTGTCCCAGAAGGCTGGCGGGTTGCCTGATTTGGTGTTGTGGAGGTTGGGCTGAGGTTCCTGCAGTAGTTTGGAACATTGACCAGTGTTGATCAAGCTGCCTTAGGCCCCCAGGCACACAGGCAGGAATTCCCTGGTAAGAAATTGGGCAGTATCCCCTTGTGGAGGTCGACAGGGCTTTCCCCAGCCTCGGGCTAGCTGCATAAGGTGGAGCTCACCTAGCTCATTGTGGTGCAGACATAAATGCCCTAGGCTAAGGGGAGTGGTCTGGAGGTCAGTAGTGGGGTGTGAGAGAACAGGAAAGAGTCAAAGAAGAGAAAAAAAATTAAAAAGTAAGCCCACAGAGACTGTGGATAGAGAGAAGAGAGGGAAACAAAAGTAACAATGTAGCTGAGCCCCGATCCCTGCCCGTGGAGTTGCAAGGGTTTAGTCCCTGCCTGGAGGCATTGGTGGGAACCTGTGGCTGTGTTAAGAAAAAGCCCATACGCAGCCCTCTGAGACTGTGGGGGGATAGAGAGAAGAGAGGGAAACAAAAGTAACAATGTAGTTGAGCCCAGATCCCTTCCTGTGGAGCTGCAAGGGTTTAGTCCCTGCCCCAAGGCAATTAGCTGCAAACTGTGGCTGTGTTGAGATTAAGCTTCTGGTCAGGCTCTAAATGCTCCCAGCTCCAGCTGAGACAGTGGAAGGGCTAAGATCAAGCCCTAGCCAGCCTCAATTGTGGTAAGCCAAAAGCCCCCAACCCCTCAAAACCTTGTGGGTTTGTGCCTACTTATCTTTAGGATGCTCCTTCTGAGATCCAGCAGTGTTTAATTTCCCTCTAAGCAACTCTCCTGGGCTTTTTTCTGCAGAGTACCTCTGGTATGTGTTACTCTGTTGCCATCTTCCCCACTGTTTCTGATTTTTTTCCAAGGAGAGGTTTATAGTCATTACCAAAGACAATGTTAATTCATTTTCTTCTTTGTACTTATTATTAGTTTAATTATTAGTAGTATTATTTTACCTGGAGGGGGATATACACAACAAAATATTCTCAAATTAAACACTTTCTACATCTATATTTCAGTGCCATTGATTATACTCAGCTATGCAACCATTATTGATTGATAGCCTTTCCCTAATTATTAAAGTGCCATTAAAATAGGCTTAATGCCCCTTAAGCAAAAAATTTTCCTCCTTCACCCAGAGTAGATATTGTTCAATTTGGTTTCTTTTTTAGTAGCTTTCTTGATATGAAATTCATGTTAGATACTCCCACTGTTAAGTCACTTTTAAAAAGAAAAGAACATCACAATTAGTTCTAGTGCTCTTTCCCCCTGCCCGACTCATTGTTTACTCCTCTATTTCCCTCACATCTCCACCCCTGTCCTGGATTAACCCTTTCATTTCTATTGTTTCTATTCTTCCAGTCCTTTAGTGTTTAATAAACTGAGAAAATGAGCATAAACAATAAAATACAAAACCAAAACTACGCAATAGGAAGAAAGTAATAAGAATAAAAATTAAACCATCAACAATGTTTTTTTTTAAAAAAGGAAAAAGAAAAAAAACAGAGAAGATATTTCTGTCATGGAACAAGCAAGACATTTAAGCCTCGATCAAATTTAGGTTGGATTAAGAGGATGGTCCACTAGCTAATCATCATCTTGTATCACTATTATCAGGCTTGCAATTGTCTCTGTCTCATAGTAAAGCTGTTTGAGTACCTCACCTGTGGCCAGAGGGGATAATCCAGAAGTTCAAAACTGACTACAACCTCCACAGATAGATTTTGGGTTCCTAGTGTCTTCCCTAACCTTCTACAAACTGGGTTTTCACAATTAAACTGTGATGCTGCCAGCTGATGTGATGCTTCCGTTTTGACTTAGTTGATGTCCCACTTTGATGGCTGTTGTTGGATTACAGGCCTTTAAGAGTCCAGACACTATTCCAGTTGATAGTCCGATGCTATCTGCTTTCTTCACCAAACTTTTCTATAGCACCTTTATCATGTCAAGTAGGGTCATGTTCTAAGAACTAACTACTCTTGGATTGGGGTTAGAATTGTGTGATTCCAGAATCCTTCTGCTTGCTCACAGGTTATGAACAACTCTGGTTTCCTTTGTCCGTCATAGTATGACAAAATCAAAAACAATACCAACAAGAATAGCAAACAGAAAACAAAAACAAACAAAATCAGAAATGAAAAAGAAAAAAAATCACATAAACAAAAAAGGAAAATAGTGTCTGTCATCTCCCTGTGGTATAAGACAATTGCAACCATAACATCAATAATTTATCCAAAGTCAAAGAGTTTACGATACTGTAGATGTGAAGAGTTTATGTGAGCATGACCTAACTGTGAGCTGCAGTCTATGAGATGTTGCTTTGGACAGACTGATTTCTTAATTGATTGAGAGCTGTTCACATTGAGAATGGGGGTGGTTCTAAGGGAAAATTCACTGTATCGTTTCTTACAAGGGCAGATACTTGCCTATCAGATTAATACTTATCATATTACTGCAAGAGGAACCCTGAGGTTCTAAACATATGGTGGATCTGGGTCATCTTTCATTGGGTGACCACTACGCCCAGGGTCCCAAAGTCCTGGGGTGGCCATCTTTTGCTTTTTCTCCCATCATGGAGTTTCAGTCCTGAGTACTGTTGAGGTAAAGCCCAGTTCATTCATTTGTTTCTGCATGATTCCATCTGGTGTGGCCCTGGGGGGATGTGACGTTCCCTCTAAGGCCAGCGTCTAAGGATATCTTTGTGCTTATTCCGTGGTGTGGATAATGGAGGTTTGGGTAGAATCTTATTCAAAGTGTCTATCCAGGACCTTAAAAGCAGTTTTGTTTTCCCCTAAGTTTCATGTGCCTTCCTGATGTGAGGTTGCTCCTCTGCATTTACCCGCCTTTCCCAGCAACAGAAATATAAGTGCTTCCTCTGAACTGTAGATGCTCTCCTCCTCTGGTTTTAACTTAATGTTCCAGTCAGATTCTCCTCCCATTTCCACAGAGGGCCTATTCGTTCATCAGTGCCTGTCTCACCGTTTTATAGCAACAAGTGGATGGGTAGATAATAAAATTAAAGAGTGAAAGGGCACCAGCAAACACACATTAACAACTCTTCCACTTCTTATTCTAGTATTACGTTCTTCTACTTTTATTTTCAATACTTTTATCTCTTGCTCTTTCATTCTTTAATTTTAGTATCTAACCATCCAAAATCTTGCCATCCTTTCCTCTAAGGATCACTCTGGCCTGACTGCTTTTAAGAAAGACCAATTTGTCTTTTTAACGGTCCATGGCACTTACAATATTTTCCTCAAGCACTTCAGTTCAAATGTATCAATTCTTCTTTCTTCCTTATCCATTGTCCAGATTTCACAAGCATATGAAGCAATTGAACATAC
>NW_022103906.1:66074301-66093135 GCF_000313985.2 Echinops telfairi
AACAAGCTGATGAAACACAGGAAGCACTTACTTGTCTACGCCAGGAAATTTGAAAGACAGCTACTGGGCCAACTTTTGGGAAGAGATCCATAGTTACATGCATTCAACAAGATCCTCAATAAAAGAGGATCATTGATATTACATGCAAGTAAATTTAGCTTGTGAGATTAGTAGTCATAATAAATCTTTTTTGAAATTATATAATGAAATTGTCAACTTCTAAGAGAGTTGCATAAGTCAATAACTCCTTATTTCCAAATGAAGAATTTCGTGTTATGCATGGGTAAATGTCCCATTAAAGTACATTGTCAAAACAAGAATTCTCTATTTTACTTTCAGGTTCTAATATCTGTTACAAAGGCCACACAAAAATAAAATCAGAGACAAAATTCATGATAAAAGGGTTTATTAAGGAAGTTAACAGGTTGCAATGCTAGTGAGATTTGCCAAGGAAAGTATCATCCAATCTGTAGAATAAAACAGGCTTTCTACTCCTGTAAAGATTTACACTCTCAGAACACCATAGGGGCAGTCCTACTCTGCTTTTTCCTATCAGGTCATAAATGAATGACAATGAATTTGTTTTGAGTTTTTAATCAGATAAGAACATTCTGGCTGTATTTATTTCAAACAAAATGCTCCTTTGTAGTGAGGAGGATTGGACTTCAACTCTCTTATTTGGATGTGTCATCCTAGTTGATAAAGAAGAGAATCAAGGTAAGAGTAAAATCCCTAATAAGATGAACTGACACAATAGTTACAACAAAGGACTCAAACATACCGGTGTTCATGAGAATGATACGAGACAGGGAGAGACTTTATTCCATTACACCTAAGAAAGAGTAGATTGTAGATCAACTAACAGCAACAACAACACGAAAGAAGACAAATACAAACTTCTCTAAACAGGATGTTAAAATACTCTGACTATATAAGGCCACATTGTCCTGTATACTTCAAACAAAGGCCATCATGGAACAGATTGAATTCAGAAGCAGAAATGGGAGCCCAGCATTCTTCTTTTAAGACAGCCATTAAAGAAATTTAAAAAAACAAAACACCACTCTTCGAACTAAATGTTTTGGTGTTTTTGAATTAGTTATTCTTCATAAAATATTTTATGTTAATGTATAATGGATTGACCATTTTAAAATTGATATGCAGATTTTGTAATAGCTCTACTAAAATGTCTAATATGGTAAGTATAGGAAAAGGAGTCCCTGAGTAGTGCACATGCTTACTGTACTTGACTACTACTAACTGAATGGTTGTGAGTTTGAGTCCACCCAGGCTTGACTCAGAAGACACAGTGATTTCTGTCTTAAAAATTAGTCAAGAAAGGGGGAACCAATTAGAAGGATCTACATATAACCTCTTCCCTGGGGGATAGACAACAGAAAAGTGGGTGAAGGGAGACATTGGACAGTGTAAGATATGACAAAATAATAATAATTTATAAATTATCAAGGGTTCATGAGGGAGGGAGGAGCAAGGAGGGAAGGGGAAAAATGAGGAGCTGATGCCAAGAGCTTAAGTGGAGAGCAACTGTTTTCATAATGATGAGAGGGAAACGAATGTACAAATGTGTCTGACACAATTGATGTATGTATGGATTGTGATAAGATTTGTATGAGCCCCCAATAAAAAGAATAAAAATCACAATAAAAAAAAATTAGTCAATGACACTCTTTGATACTCACCTTCCCAACATGATCGCTGAAGACAAAATGGGTGCATAAGCAAATGTAAAGAAAGCAGGTGGTACCTGGCTATTAAAAGATATAGCATTTAAGGTCTTAAAGGCTTGAAGTTAAACGAGCAGCCATCTAGCAGAGAAGCAACAAATCTACCTAAAAGACGCACACCAGCCTCTGGAATCATGAGGTGTCCATGGGATCAGGTAACAAAAGATCTCAAACAAACAATTATAGTAATGCAAATGAGGAGGGTTGGAGTGGAGACCAAAAGCCCATCAGTAGACAATCAGACATCCCCCCCACAGAAGGGCTACAAGGAAGGGATGATTCAAACCAGAGTGCAGTATAGCACTGACAAAGTACACATCATTCTTCTGGTTCCTGAATGCTTCCTCCTCCCCACTACAATGACCCAGTTTTACCTTACAAATCCAGCTAGACAAGAGTACACACATTGGTACAGGTAAGAGCTCTCCACACATGAGATCCAGGACAGAATATCCCCACCGGAACAGTAGTGGGAGTAGTGATACCATGAGGAGAGGAGGAGGGTAAGAGGACTGGGGGAGGGGGGAGAAAGGGGAAACACATCACAAGGTCAGATATAAGTTCCCCCACCTGAGAGGGAAGAATAACAAAAATGTGGATGAAGGGAGACAACAGATGGTGTCAGTTATGAAATAACAATAATAATATATAATTAATCATGGATTCATGAGGGGAGGGAGGGGAAAAAGAGGAGCTGATACCAAGGGCTCAAGTAGAAAGAAAATGTGTTGAAAATGTTGATGGAAACATATGTACAAGTATACTTAATACAATTGAATGATGGATTGCTAGAAGATTTGTTTGAGTCCCCCAATAAAATGATTATTAATAATAATAAATTAGTCAATGAAAATCCTACAGAGTCACGGTCTGTGGATATACATTGGTCCCCATGAATCAGTGTCCACTGGATGGCAACTAATACTGTAAACACATTTTTAATAAGCAGCAATAGCTAATAATCCAAAATAATAAACCCATTGACATCAACCTGATTCTGACTCCCAACGACTCTATAAAGACAATATAAAATACCCACTTTGGGTTTCTGAGGCTGTAAATCTCTATGGATTCGAAATAATTTTTAGGAGTCTAAAAGATCCCTGAAATGAAAAAACAACACATTTAAAAATTGCTGCATTGAACCAAAGATGAAAAGTACCAAAGTCGTGTAAGATGAATGAACCAAAAGAACTGAGGATGGAAGGTGAGACAAAAATCCAAGGGAAATCAGAATCCAGACATATTTTGAAGACATGACATGGCCAAGGTGAAACTGGCAGGTGAGAGGGATGCCTTTTACAGTGGCAGGTCAAACGAACTGGAGAAAGAAATTATAGATAGTGATCTAGGCATTAGCTGACTGTCATCTAAACTGGAGAATGGTTCACATTTGGGGAAGAAAGATATAAATACAATGAATGCTCTAGCAGATATTATTCTGATTTTTTAAGCGGAGAGTTAAATTTACTATCTTATCCTTGTTGGCTGATATATATACCTCGTGGTTTTTAGGGAGTTGAGAGGAGACTAGACCTTGAGGAAGAGTATTATAAAATAACTAATGTTTTGCTCTGGTGAGGTCATTTCTTCTTCAAAAAAATACCTGTGATACCGTAATTGATTGTCAGAGTGTTTGACACACTATTAGGATCTCTGAGTCCATCCATTTAGCTCTGTTTTACTCTCTTGGTTTCATATGTTTTATCCAAATATATTGCCAGGTTTGAAATCTGAAGGAGTGGGAGAAATCTGAAGTGAATTGTCGTAAGTGGAAAGGAATCCAGGAAGCAAGTATTTCTTCTTCACTTGGCATCTAAGTGCATCCAACCAGGCTCAGGCAAATGCAAAAAATTAAGCCATGGGCTAAACTTTGTAGTATGTAGACCTTTTTCAATCTTGGTCTATATTCTTGTTTCGTTTTGCTCTGGTTTCCCCAGAAAGTCAAGATCATGCCTTTATCCTGTGACACGTAAGCAGTTTTGATAAATATATTTACAAGGGCTGACTGGCATGCCGCTGGTGCGCAACCATGCTTTCCCTGAAGTGCTAAATGAAAGTAAATTGTCACATTTTTTGCATCATATTTTGTGCCTGGTATATCGTCCTTTGAGATAGAGGCAATGATAAGTTATGCATGTCTAGTGTATGGACAAATCCTATTCGCCATCTTTAATGTTATACCAATTTCCCCCCACTCTGAAACAAAATTCTTCATCACCATCACACTCACCTACTGCACGTGCAGCCTTTGAATCAGGGAAAAGACCTCAGGCCTTTTCTCATATTGAAAGTCAGGTTCCATAGGGACTGCAAGCAAGTGCGCAGACTCAGCAACACATTTTCTTTAACCCGTTCGTGACGAAATTATTTTTTGCTTTGGATTTTCGGTTAATGTCACATGGTCTCAATACTGTGAACATGCTGAAATGAAGGGAAACGTTTTTTGAGGTAATCTGGATGTTGATACAATTTTGTGGTATGCATTTATCCCAGTTGGACTCTGATAGTAGGTCCGGCAGAGTGAGGTCCATTTCTCTAGATTCACAAAGGTATACAGGTCCATGCCCAGGAGAAGCATATATTCCAACTACGAGAGCAACTTTCCAAAGAATGTGAGAGACTGAAAATGTTGGTGGTTGATATAGGTCAACCACTATGGGTCACGTGAAAGGGTTAAATATGAAAGACTCAGGAACCGATCTCATTTGTAACCTGAGGCTCCGTGTAGATTGTTCAGAGTAAGCTGCACAAAGAATAATAAGCCCAGGGGCACAGTGCCTAAAAGGCTGGGTTTTCCCCAAAAGGTTGGCAATTTGAAACTACCACCTGCTCTGTGGTCGAAAGGTGTGGCCTTCTGATTCTGTAAAGATTTACAGCCTTGGAAACCCTCGGAGGCGATTCTACTCTAACCTCTAGGTTCACAGGGAGTTGGAATCAATCAACTGGATAGTAGTGGAGTTGGCTTGGAGAGAATGCGAAAGTAAGTTACCATAGACTGCCCGTGACAAATAAATAAGCCTGCCCAGACCAAGTAGAGTCTGAAGAAAAACCTCTGTCCTTGACTAACTAGGAGCAAACACCTTCTCCAAGCACAGCCGACAAGCCGTCCTCCAGTCGCACCACTGTGGTAGCATTTCTCTAACGACATGTCAATAGTGCCGTTTCCAACTTCTTTGTGCTCATCAGGTTTTTATACACCAGCCCCGTGGTTTCCACTGAATGTGTACAGACTGTCATTGGTGGCCATTAGGAAAATTAAAAAGGGGGCATGCACTCTGTTACCTGAGAGATGAATACAAAACACTAGTTTTTAAGAAATTGAATAAATGACACATTTCTTAAATTTTGTGCTCATTCTCTGATCCCCTGAAGGGAAAATAATTTCAATTCATCTTAGATACCTGCATCTTTGGTGTGCCATAGGAAATATTTCGAACACAATACGTTTACACAGCCTATTAAACACGTTTTCTGAGGAAGGGACTAGTGAAACTACTGTAATGGACCTAGTACCTTCAAACACTGTAACGTACTAGAGCAGCTTAATTAATAGCTTAAAATACCAGTCGTCTCAAATACCCAAAATAATAGCATTAAGAAAAAAATTCTAAAAATTTTTAAATGACGGAAATAATTTTCTTTCCTAAAGGACTATCACAGGCTTTTCTGATCCTTGATTGAGATTTCTCTACACATCTGAACCAGTAACCAGTAGCCATGAGTCCAGGGACATTGATGCGTGCAGTTCCCTGTGTGTTGGTTAGTAATGCGCTCCATTGGATCGCTCCCCATTAGCTGATCACCAGAATAGGTTTCTACCAACTTTGATAAAGAATAGGTATGTATTATATGGCCTTATTGATTTTCATTTTTCCCATTACACAATATTATGTGTTTTTACATTTTCGTTCTTTTAGATAAACTATAGAACTATTTGGTCTCCAAACTTTTTTATCCTAAAAATTTTATACATTTGATTGCATTGCATTGAAATTATAGATTAACATAGAAGAAATGGATAATTTCACAATTTGGAGATTCCACTCTAAAAGCTTAAAATGTCGTGTATATTTCTATTTAACTAACTTCACTTTTTTCCTTCAGTTGCATTTTTCAGTTGCAAGTCTTCTGTGCATGAAATAAGGTTACATACATGAAAAATATAAAACAGTATGTAAACTACAAAGAAGCTGGAAGAAAACAAATCTATTGCTAGATACATTATAATAAAAATTTATAACACAAGTGACACAGAGAAAATCTCACAAGTATGAAGGGCTGGTATTCTGGGAGGTAATGGTGGCTTGGACTTCAGGGAGCAACTCAGGAACCAGAAATATGGCTTGCTGGAACGAGTCCTCATAGACTTGGTGGCTGGGCCTCAGCTCAAACTGCTAGGAGTGGATATAAATATGAGAAGCAAAATGGGTGTAAATTTGTAAGCTAGCAGGACAATTGCATTTTCTCAGTGCTGGAGAGACAAGAGGGGATAGTTGGGGCTGCAACAGGCAAGAGCAAGTGCCTTCTACAAAGAGACAGTCCACGTGCAAATGTTGCTCCATTATTGTGTTTTTTAAAGAAAGCCCATACCTCTGGACTTTGGTGACACCTTCCAATTTTTAATATTGGTAAAACATCTATTTGAAATATAATGAAATGCAAAATGGGTCAGAAAAACCATACACCTACAGACTGGATTTTCCACCACTCAGTTCAGTGTGAACCGTTACTTGAAGTTTTATAGTCGCTATCATTGGCTTGGTGGGACTGTCAATTTCTTTGACCTTTTCTTTTCACAGGAAGATAGAACATTTTGTTTGGGGCCACATATTACAACTCCTGGCAGCACCATGAATTACAGAGGGGAAATGCTCCAGTGGGCGTCCCTGGCTGAAATCTTTATGTCAACCCACTGCCAGGGCTTTTTCCCATGGCATCACCATTAGGTTTGTAACAGGGAGCAAATCATTTGTGCCACCCAGGGGCCTTTTTTGTTGTTGCTGCTGTGGTAGTTATATAATTTCATGTCAACCTGATCAATAGAGTGAAGGGGTGGAGTTTCACCTGTCAATCAGGTCACAGTCTGATGATGCCTCCTGATGCTTCCTTATGGATGTAGCCTTCTCATGAGGATTCTGGGAACTTCCACTCTCACTCTGCTACACATTCCTGTTGACAAGCTACATGAGCCATGCTGATGGCAGCCAGAGCCCCGGAGACGCTTCCACCACCATTAGACCCACAAGACTTTGCACCCGTTGGCCTGTGATCTTCCTACATTTTGCATCATTTGCATGTGACTGCATGAGTTCGCAGAATATTTTATGGACTCTTATCAGGCTTATGGGCTAATATCATATTTATGGGCTTGATCTGGCCTGGGCTAGGATGTTTTCGTAATGTGCATTTACCCTTTGATATAAAGCTCTCCCTTATACACATGTGTGTCTCTGGATTTGTTTCTCTAGTCAACCCGGACTAACACACTGCTGCTATTTGAATCAATATTACAACACCTGTAAAATTCATTTTGTGAGCAATTAATGCAGACATAAAAAAAGGCCCCTTTCTGCCCACGTTCAGAAAAGGGCATGATATTTTTCTCCTCGTCATCAAGAACTGTGCCTGATACTTGATTAGCTAAAACTAGATTGAAAATTTCTTGTAGGCTTTGCAAAATTTAAATATCTGGCTTTCTGGTTTTCTTTAAACCGAGGAGAATTCCTAGATGCTTAGCTATGTCTCTTTTCAAAAACATAACTGATTTGGAAATAGCCTGTGTTTCACTGGTGCCACAGTCCTTTCCATTAAATGGAGTTAATTGGGCACTAGAAATATCCATGTCCTGAAAATTGCTTCTAACTTTGTTACTATCCCTTTGGCGGCAAATGCCATTTAAAATGTTCTCTTCCTCCTGTAATTTATTTTGCTCGCCTTTTCTCTATTCAAACAATATTCTGCACACCTGTATCACCCTCTACCAAACTTGTAGGTTCTGACTCACCGCACAGCAGATTCAAATATGGCCAGATAGTGCTTTGTCCTCACAATTGCTGTTATGTTTGAGCCCATTTTTGCAGCCACTGTGTTGATCCGCCTAGTGAAGGGTCTTCCTCTGTGTCTCTGATGGCCTTTTCTAGGAACTGCTCTCTTCCAGTAACGCTTCCAAAGCCTGAGAGACAAAGTCTCAACATCCTTGTTTTTAAGCAGCATTCTGCCTCCACTTCTTCTGAGACACAGGCATATGGTCTTCTGGCAGTCTACAGTACTTTCAGCGTTCTTCACCAGCACTGTAATTCAAGTGAATTGATTCTTCTTCAGTCTTCCTATTCACTGTCCAAATTTCACATGGACAATATGAAAACATTTCATAACAAACGTTTGCCTCATAAAATAATGGAATCACTTCCACAATTAGATGGTGCAAAGATTTAGTACATTCTGCTTCCAAGCTACAGGATCTACATTCCTATGAATCATGAAGTAATCCAGTAAACAGTAGGTTTCTGACTTTTCTGGTTCTCTTATGTATAGTGTTATATTAAACAGGCTATTTATATAAAGTTGTAAAATAAAGGGTTTTTTGTTGGTGTTTTGTGGGCATGAGTAGTGAGAAGTTTTTACCTGTCTCAATTATAAGATGCTTCAGCTAAAGACTTTTCCTTCTCTTTAAATTTTTTATCTGAAATATTTAAAATTCTAAGTTATTAAAAATGTCTGAAGCATTATACTCCTGTAATAAGTCACTTAAATTTCCAGGCTGTATTTTAAACCCCCAGCTGCTTGACTAATTGTGGTCAGGCACCAAGTTCAATGATTTTCATTCTTATAATTGACATCAAGGTCAGGAAAACTAATTCTAATTAGGAAGAATGATTGCAATGTATTCTGAAATTTTTGTCACAATGCTTAGGTATCATTTTCAAGAACATAATTAGTTAGAAGATCAACAAATATGAATTTATTAGATGGTGGAATCCCACATGCTTTAATTTGAAGGGGACACACCAGTAATAAAAGGCTGCCAGGGTCTAATTGTGCATGCCCTTCTTTTCAAGGCACAACTGCATATTTTAAGCATTTTTACATCATTTAAAAAATATTTCCCAATCTTAAATAACAAAATTCATCATTGATGAATGCAATTGTGATAGGTAGGTTCATTGTGCCAACTTGGCCACTTAGCACGTATAGGATTAATAGGGTCACAGTTTAATTGAAGGGCAAAGAGATACCATATATACTCGAGTATAAGCCGACCCGAATATCAGCTGAGGCACCTAATTTTACCACAAGAACTGCATTAAAAATGTGTTGAAAAACTCAGCTTATACACTAGTATATACAGTAAATGGCTCAGAGAGACTTGCCTTTCTGTCTCTTGTTCTCTGATGATAGGACCAGTGTGCAGCTGCCTTAGCTAGTTCTTTGCCTCAACTTGTGAGCTACACTACCTGTGGGATGCCCAATTTAAGGACTGTGTCGCTATAGTTTGAGGTTCCTTTGAGACCTTCTTCACCACATTGCTGGCGTATGCATCACTTGATCTGGGGACTGTTGGACCCTGTCATCTCTCTGACTGTTAGTGACCTGCCCTACTGTTTGCTTCCTATGGCTGGACTGCCTGTATTGCTCTACAGAAGACTCACCTTCTGCTTCCTTGACTTGCACGGAGCAGTCCTCATGAGTTGAAGGACTTCCAGTATATTAACTGTCTCACGGAAGTAAGTTTAACTGAGCCCTCTGTACTGTTCTGTGGACTAATTAGCTGTTTATTTCTTCATTTCGTATATATCTGTATATGAAATCATAAGTGTCCTGGTTTTGTTTCTCTAGAGAACCCTGTCTAGCACAGTAATTAAGCCCGCATTTGAGTCTCCCAATGTAATTCTGGCGACAAAATTTAACAGTTATATTTATCTCAAACCCATTCTATATTAGCTACTTCTTTTACTCTTTTTTAATTAACTTTTTAAAAATTGGGAGTTAATACATATATCATTCCATAATTCAATCACATCAAGCATCATTGTACAATTGCTACCACAATCAGTTTCCAAGCATTCTTTTCCTCCCTGGACTCGTGTTCAGTTTGGATCACTCTTTTTAGTTTGGGTTTATTATCTTCCTATTCCCATTCTTTAAAAAATTCAGTCCCCTTCCACTTAAAATAAATAGTAAGCTGGCTTTAATGAGCCCTGGTGACATAGTGATTAAATACTCAGTTTCTAATGGAAAGGTCATGGGTTTGAACCCCCCAGCACATGATAGGGAGAATGATGGGGCATCTGCTTCAGTAAAAATAGAGTAGGTGGGAAAGTTCTATTCTGTCCTATAGAATGGCTATGAGTTGGAATCAACTCAAAAGCAATGTGTTTTTCATTTGTTTACTTTCTTTTGAAATTTTGGTTTTGCTTTCTTTCCCCTCCAAATTTCCTCATTTTATATGGCTTCTAAGACCAAAAATTGTTAAGTTATCTTTGATTGGAACTTACCATCTCCTCCTCTGCCTTTCCATCTGTCTTTCAGAATGTTTTCAATATAAACCCTTACAAGAATCTTATGTAGGCTGACATATTTATTTATAGCTAAATAATTTTCTATATCAAACACTACTTCTACTTCATTGAGAGTCCCCTTAAATCTCTGATCTGTGTTTCAAAAGATCTAGAATTCTGCAGCTGCATTATGTTACCTCTCCATTTTTTAAACCTGTTTTCCTGACCTTTTCCCCATAATCTTTGATGCCTTCTTCACCCATTTCTTTAAATTTTGAGATACCAGCACACTTCTTTATTCATCGTATCCTGTTAACTTTCTCACATCCTTCTTTTGAAATAGTTCAATAAAAATTATGATGCAGTGTACTTAATTCCCACTGTATTTCTATGAGGTCTATTTCCATAGAATCATTCAACAGATAAAAAATGAATGCTGAAGTATGTGCCAGAAAGCACGTTAGGATCTGAATATAAAATATAAAATTGATTTCTACTGTGGATACCAATACATAACCTTTCTTCCTACCCTTTTCCCTTTTCTAATTTTAATTTTTTGTTTTGTGCCCTGAGACCAGGGAAGTCGGTCAGTGAAGCTTGTGAGACTTTAATGCACCAAGAGTAAGCAAGCTTGGGGTGCTATCATCAGCCTTCAAGTAGCAGGAGTTCATCCTGAAGATAAGTTGTAGAAGTTTGGTCCCTGGACATTACACACACACAAGTGAAAACTCACAGCCACCGAGTCCATTCAAATTCATGGCCACCCTAAAAGACAGAGTAGAATTTCCCATCTGGGATTCTGACACTATAAATCTTTATGGGAGCAAACTAGAAAGTCTCATCTTTTTCCTGTGGAGTAGCTGGTGATTTCAAACTACTGACCTTGCAGTTTAACAGCCCAGGGTGAGTCAAAGGCATAACACTACACCACCAGGGACCCACATTTAGCTCCTCAAAAGCAAGTTTTCTTATTCCAAAAGGTGATTGTTCTTTGAGTTTTTTTGCTATATGAGCACAAAATTCAGAATTTATTAAATCTTCTAGTAAGGTATATAAAGGCAAGCTAACTTCTTTTTATTATATCTTTGAAGTGCTTGCAATGTAGTCGTGCATTTAGATAAAAAAGATATCTTGAAGCCTTTAGGGATGAAGATGCTGTTTATTAGAAACGTTATTTTTGAAATTAAAAAATATATAAATATATATTTATTTGTAGTTTTATTTTTCCTTTC
The DNA here is from genome assembly GCF_000313985.2 of Echinops telfairi. NCBI lineage: Eukaryota > Metazoa > Chordata > Mammalia > Afrosoricida > Tenrecidae > Echinops > Echinops telfairi. Next base: position 66,085,780 of record NW_022103906.1, read on the forward strand.
AGGATACTTATGCTGCAAAGTTCTTTAGGTTATGTTACAAGAGATTACATTTCCAGTAGGCTAGGAAAGTGTGGGAAATAAGCAAAAAATGTGTTTTGTGTGTATTTAGCTTGTCACCTCTTCTTTTTAATTTTTTTTTTATCTTGAAAGCAATTATATGTAGACCTGGAGATGGAGCATAAGGGTGAAACTGACTATACAAGTGGAAGAGAGATCAGAAATGTCAGAAAGCTAGGACTTTCACATCGTTAACATCATTTCAGAACATGCAAGAGATGTAATAATGATACAATCGCTGTACACCAATTAAAGGATTTTCAAACACTAATTGATATTTACCATGAGATCCTTCATACTCTCTTGAATTTCTCAGAATTTTATTTTTTTAAGATTATGAAGCTTTAGTGACATCTTTCTGAAGGAGTCAAGGGGCAGTGTCCAATGTTTGATTTCTATGGTTACCAAGAGGAAGCTGTCCACTGTTGATCCAAAAAGGACTCTGTACAATCAAATATCCACAGGCATGCAGCCTACCTGGTTGTTCTCTTGACCTCCTTCAGAACACATGGCATGAAACCAATGGCCTCAATGTGGAATGATGTTCAGACTCTCTGTGTTGCAGTGATGGAGGGCATGCTGGAGAGAGCTGTATTTCAATGTATTCTGTGACCTTACTTGACTCTAGAAGAAGTAAACCTGAATGTAAGGGCTGGATATAAATTCAGTTGGGTGTTTCTTCTTCTTTCTTCATTTTATTTTTTAAATGTACCATACTGGGAAGTCTGAAACTTATTATTATTATTATTTTTAACCAATTGTGCTCTTGCCTGCTCTGTTGCTTATCTATTGAAGATTGTGCCATAACCTTATATTCTAGTCCCTTGATGAAAAATTCATACAGGCTCCCTTTCTCTTTGGTACGAGTTAGACAAGAAGTAGCCCCTGCCACCACTCCGCTGAGACTCAGGAGCAGAGAAGGCGAAAAGGAAAAGAAAGAAGGGGTGTGGTTTGTTACCGGCACCAAGCACCAACTGCACAGCGTGTCCAGGGGGACTTAAGAAAGTCACCCCAGGAGTTTGTGATAAAGTTGCCACCCAAGAATAAAATCAGGAAGATGCAAAGCATAATGGATGAGATTAGTTCTCTGTAGAAATGACATACCCTAAGGAATCAGCCAAAAAAGATTATGTGAAGAAATTTAGAAACACCCGGAGGAATTTGACAATAGCAGAAGCTTGATTGTATCCGTATATTTCCAGCAACAATCTAATTATGGTAAATGGATGAAGCTGTAACACAATCAAGCAGTAATTTAATCAGTTATCGTGAAAAGATTAAGTCCTCTAATCACAATCAATTGTATTGTAACCCACCTGAAGAAAAAACGTACTAAGTGAAGAGGGGTGCCTATAAGAAAAAGGGGAGCCCAAAGAGCCAGAACTAGCACCTGACCCCAGCCCCCTCCAGTGTGCGATGTGCGGTGCAGGTGCTCCACCAACTAGGCCAGTCGTTTCCATAGTAATTTGGATTCCAAAGGCTTCATTCTCCTAGATTTGCTTGCAAAAGGAGAGTGTATTTATCATCAAAGCAGCAGTACTTAATCTGATTTTAGGTCAAAGGATTGCAATTTTTGAATTATAATAACTGACAAGCATTGAGTAATATTAATAAGGGAATAGTATGTGAAAGTCTCATATACATATACATGTATAGTATATAGATATATACATGTGAAAGTTGAACATTGAATAAGGAACACTGAAGAATAATGGATACGATTGAATTATGGTGATGGTAAAGAATCTTGACAGTACCATGGACTGCCAAAAGAACAAGCAAATATGTCTTGGAAGAAGTACAGCCAGAATGCTCCTTAGGGGCAAGGATAGCCAGATTAGTCTCTTGTGTTTTGGCCAAATTACCAAGAGAGACCGGTCGCTGGAGGAGGCTATGATGCTTGAGCAGTGAAAAAGAAGAAGGCCCTCCACAAGCTGGATTGACACAGTGATGGCAACAAGGAACTCGAACAATGAACTCACACCGCTGTGAGGCTGGCACTGGACTGGGCAGTGTTTCCTGCTGTGGTACAGATGGTTGCGATGAGTCAGAACTGACTGGATGGCATTTGAGAACAACAACAACAGTATACATTTTCATTCAATATCCCATTAAAGTGAGTCCATCATATTCTAGCCACTGGCCTAGGACCTGAGAATTCAATATTGAATAAGAGGAAGCTCATGACCTCACGAAAGTCATTTTAAAATAGAAGATTGATATTAAGCAATGAATCATATAATATACTGCTTTGTTTCCATTGTGATTCTTTCTAGGAAGAAAAAATGCAGTATTTACCAAAATTGAAATAATCACCAAGATTCCTAAACTGGTTTGAAGTTTAGAGATAGTGCTTTGATAGACTTACACATATCTTACACACCCACTGCCAGCAAATTTGATTCCAACTCATAGCAACCTTATTGAACACAGTAGAATTGCTCCTGTGAATTTCCAGTACTAAATGTTTACGGGAACAGACAGCCTCATCTTTCTCCCATGGAGTGACTGGTAGGTTTGAACTACCAACCCTGTGGTTAACAATCCAACACATAATCCACTATGTCACCAAGGCTCCAATTAAAAGGAAAAGAGACAGTAAAAAAACAAAACAAAAATGAGAATAAGTTGAAGGCATAAAGTTTTGTTAACACAGGGACTAAATAAAGTGGGTGACACTAAGTCAATCCAAGATGATCTATGACATAGCAGTGATGATCACAGAGCCTGTGTAGAAAGACTACTGTCAATCTTTCTCTAGGAGTGACACCAAGAAAACTCACAGTCATCCAGACTCCAATGATGCAATACTTAGAAATGAACTTCTGATATTTTTAGAGAAGATAATAATAGCTTTGACGATTTTAGAGCACTGGAATTGACCATGAATCAAAATGATCTATGTTCACTCCTGCAGCAAAAGTAGGGTGCTGGGAATGTGTTATGGTTACAACCTCATTGCAAAGTACTGGACAATCAGCTGTAGCCGATAAGACCAATTTGGGGATGCAAGAGCAGAAGGCATTAAGGTGGAATGATTGCAAAGTGATGCCGCAATAGTGCATTCTCCTGTAATGTCCTATCTGAGGCAGAGAAGGGTTATTGAAAAGTCTTAGATCAACCATGCACAGGTTCTGAGTGGGTCTCAAGGGCACTCAGACAGAAGCTACATTACCCAGGAACATGCGAGGAGTGGAGTGCTGGGACATGAAATATGGAGTGCTGAAATATCGAGCTGTGTAAGATGTAAAGAAAGTGCAGGCGTATGTTAGTTCTGCAGTCACACATCATAACAGAAAAGGGAGCAGGAGCAATGAAGCTGCAAATGGGGGGTGTACCTCTGTGCAAAACACAGATGAAACAGGATGGTAAGAAGCGATGGCGATCATAGAGAAAACGAATTTAGTGGCTGTGGCTGGACTGAGGAGGCATTAAGCATTTAGTCTTTAATTATTGATTCATTAAGCTTTTATTGAGGTTTTTTTGTAGCTTGGGGTGTTATGCCTTGCATTATGGGGGTTAATAAATTCTGCTTTCTAGCAATTTAGAGCTTAAAATATGTAAGATTTGGTGGCAAAGAATTTCAATAGCGAGAAATTCATCACACAAAACTGAAAGAATAAAAAGGGAAGGGAGAGAGGAGAAAGAGACTTGCTTGGGTGTGCTGCCCAAATTGCGGGTGAAGTTCTCCTTTCCCAGGGCCTCACGTTTCTCTTAATGGCTAGGAAACACTGTCCTCTTTTAGCTCCTACCCCGTGAATTGCTCAATTGACATTCAAGACAGGATGTTTCACACTCTAAGCTGAGTGCTGCTTGTTTGATTTTCTTCAGAAAGTCTATTGGGGAGTTTCCATGAAGAAGACTTCAGGGGGGTGACTATGTCTATAAGGAAGAGAACCTCGTTTTAAATAATGGTGGCGTGCACGCTCCAATGACGCACAGGAGGTGAGACAGAAAGGACAGAGTATCTACCAGCGATGGGCAGGGAGCCTCACAGACAGACAGCGCATGATCATCCCTCTCAACAGACGCAAGTAGAGAAAACGATGGAAGGTAATCTGCAAAGAGATGGGGGATAATGACGTTATCAATTATGCACACAATACTCTGAAACACAGTATTTTCAATTGGGAAAAGGGTCTTAAGTATGCCTTTATACAACCCTCTTGTTTTATGGCTGACAATTCCGAGAAGCAGAGGGATTAGGTCAGTTGACAGCTCTAGACCTTCACTTAGCAGCAGTTAGTATCGATGTTTAATGGCAGAACTGGAGCTAGAAACCAGGTGGCTTGTCCCAAGCCATTTTTTTTTTCTCCTCTAACTCACAGTCTCATTCTGTTTCAAGTTGATTTCCATAATTATTATGATACATTTTTTTAAAATATGAGGGTAAGTCAAAAAGCATTGCCATGAAATTATGGAAACCTGTTTTGAACAACAATAGAAAAATGTGAAGCTAGTATTTCTCCATATATTCTCCATCTAGGTTTATACATATCTGACGGTAGTGTCTCCATCTCTCTATGCCTTCCTTGAATAGTTAACTTAGACTACATCAAATGACAGTTTGGGGATCCTTGAGAAATTCAAATTGTGTTTATTTGGGGAATGAGCGGGTCTGAAGCAGCAAACTTAGGGCTGTAGGGTGGAAGGGATAAGGTTTCCCAAAGAAATTTTCAGAGAAAGCCCGTGACAGCCTCATCGGTGCATTGTTGCGGTGAATTGTTGCAATCGGTGCATTGTTGTGATGGAAAATTCTTCCTTGGTGCAACTGCCCTGGTTTTTTCTTCATCCCAGTTTCAATTTTCTAAAAATTTCTTCATAATGAACCTCATGGTTGTTCTGTGTCCTTCAAGAAACCTTAACAAGAGTATCTTTTTGGAATAGAAAAACAAATCATGGCTGAGCCTTCAGAACTGATCTTTTTGCCTTAAATTAAGTTTTGAGGTGATTCCAACCTTCCTAAAAATGCTTGCTCCATCTAAAAATGATTGTATTAAGTGGGGAAGAATTCCTGTAAACTCGTGGCAAAGCTTTACTTATTTGGAAAGGTGCAGGCGTGAGTTTTGTAAAAAAAAAAAATTGTTACCAAGAGGCAACTCCCAGGTGTTGAATTTATCCTTTCTTGTTTCTTGTCCCATTCACAAGAAAGAATTCAGACAAGGGATAGCATTCAGACCAAAGTCAGCGAAAAGGTTTGAATGGAAGGAGTAAGTTTACTGAGAGGCCCTTTGGCATGGAGTACCACAGAGCCCCAAACTAATATGCAAGAACTAAGTTTTAATTTGGCTAATGGTGGCCCTTTCACCATTGACTGGCTTTCTGGTGGGTCTTCTACTATTGTCTGTCTTTCTGTATCATACCTCCCCTTTCCAGGTATATACATCTTCACAGCCCAGAGTTCACACTGTGTTTGTGTCTCTAGGTCCCCAAACCAAGGGTCACTTCAGCCATTGTGGACGTAGTGAGAACAGCCTCTTTTCTTGCTCACACCCTTTCACTCTTCCCATGAAAAAGGAATGTGTCTTATCTGCCCTTCACCTACCTCTATGCTGGGGATACAAAGGGGAAGTGTGCCTCTACCTCCCCTTTTGTATTAGGATTCCTTCTATTGCCCTCCTCTATTTCAGCTAACATCTGCCTGCCCCCAGTGATACCATCCTAATTCTTTTGCACGTTGAAGAGCGAAGAGCATCCTTCTGTAACTGCTTCCTGCTGGATTGGGAAGGCAAGCTGATTTGGACTGTCCCGCTTACTCCTTCTCTGGGCAAAAGGGGGAGGGGAAGCACAGTATCTGGTAGCTGCCGAACTAGGAGTTTGAGAGATGGGCTTGAGTATGTCATCCGGACAATCATGTGAAGTCACACAGCTTGGAAGAGCCAAAATGGACAACAGCATGGGAAACAGAAAGATTTCTCCCAAGTCTTCTCCCCGAAATATATGTTAGACTTAGGACACTGCTTGCAACTAATGGTAAATGATTGTCAAATTACCTCCCTGAAGGCAGTCAGCTGCCAGACTATTGTCTGGTCCCGCTACAGATAGGGTCTGCTCCCTGCTGTTAAGGACAATGGGCTACTTCTCCCTAAAGGTTTGCGACCATCAGTCTGGTCCATGTAGGTGGGGTTTACAGTCTACTGATAATGGTTTCTGTGGCGATCCAGAGAACAGGTCAAACCTGCTCAGTGACATCCAAAGTTAGGCTGCCATCCTGAATCTGGGATCTTCCCTGCTTGTCACATGTATACCCCAACCCCTCCCCTTTCTATTGCTTGTATATCCCTAGATTGTCCCTCTCTCATTGCTGTATAACCTATAGTGCAATCCCTTTCTGTGACATATATCTTTACCTGTAATTAGTGGGCTTTCATGCCCCTCCAAAAGTATATAAGATTAGCAATAAAGATTCCCCTTGGCCTCTCTCAGCTTTTCCGTCCTCTCTCCCTAGTCCTCGCTCCTGTTCCCTTTCCCCTTGTCCTCCTTCCCCTCACCCTCTCTCCTGCCCTCTGGTCTCCCATCTCCACTTGGACCACCAAGCGGGGCTGAGGTGAGCATTGCTACCATGAAATGTGTCTGACTCCATTATTTCAATCTCTCTTCTAGCTCTCATGCTCTCTATGACTTTACTATAATCTTTACTTATTATTGCTGGACAATTGCACCTACCAGACCCGTGATGATGTGTTAGGGGGTGGTATACCCTGACAAACAGCATTCAAAACACAAGGTTTCAGATTGTGCCAAATAAGAAGGTGTCACTCTGAAATGGTGTATGCAATTGGTTATTCTTGGGACCTTAATATCTGCAGGAGTGGAGCATATGCCTGTCAAAGACCCCCTTCTCTGGGAGAAGAGTTGCAAGATGGATCCTAGTGGAATAGAGACAAAGGACCAGGGCAGAAAATCACTGAGCTTGGAAGGGAATCTGTCTCCACATGGTGTAAGGGTGTGGCATTACCATTGTATAAAGATGGCTGCCTCAGTAATTGCCCTTAAGTCCTGAACCACTCTATATTAAGGTGACCAGATTTTAACATTGGTAAAGCTGGACACCATTGATAAAACTCGTGTCCTGGCGAAATAGCCACATGGCAGCCAAAAACCGTATACCCTAGCTTGTCATGCTTTCTTTCCAAAAATCGGGACTTTTTAAAAATGCCATGGGACGTGGGAAAATTGTTAAAAATCAGGACTGTCCTGCCAAAAGCGGGACGTCTGGTCACCTGACTCTATATAGGTCCTGTCCTTTTTCCTAATTGGCAGGATAGGAGTGTTTCGAGGGGAGTTGTGGGTCCCGAG
>NW_022103906.1:66093540-66109910 GCF_000313985.2 Echinops telfairi
GTAAAGTAGTCAGGGATTGGGAGATATAGGTATGTCTGGGTTTCTGGAATGTAAGGTGTCTTCCTGGTTCCGGGTGTATTCGTGCCGGTGCAGAGTGGCGGGTCGAGAACAAAGCGGGCACTGAGCCAAAGAGGCCATGAGTAAAAGAAAGCAAAACAACTTGAGAAGCTGCTTTACATTAGCCAGCTCCGGCCAGCTCCGCAGGTGTGTGTGTAGGAGATTCAAGGACACTCACTGCTAGTTGTTTCAGCCAGCTCTGGTCAGCTCTGCACGGGTGGGGGAGATTCAAGGTCACTTGTTGCCAGAAGCTGGCCTGGTATTGATCCGGCCATACAGTCCTCACTATCTATGCTCACTTCACCTGATTCTATTTTGACAAACAATGCCATAATGGGAACTATTTCCTCTGTGTTCACAGAGAACGCTCGAGTTCTTACGTTACTCAGAATCTCTCTCTCTAGGAATGGAGTAGGACATTCAGGCATACCGAAAAAGAGTGCTTAAACATGCATTTTCAAGTGAGGGGTTCTCAGTAAGTGGTCAGCACAGAGAATATGGCTTTTATGGAAATTAACTCTTATAGCTACCTGAAGGAATTATAAGGCCTATTTATGAGGATGTTATTAGTGGGAGCCTAACTGGGGGAGGGGCCCCATCAGTTCAAGGCCAGGGTATTTGGGATGTGGACCAAAAGTCTTTCTGGCTCTTTCTGGCCATAGGGCAGTCCCTCTACCAATGGCCAAAGTTCTGCCATCCGGGTCATGACTTCTAGGGTATTCTTGACCCAGGACATTCTAGCTGCTGGTTTCTGGTCTGCCCATATCCGTGGCAGTTCCCATTGGGAGCACCTCTGGGTGTTCCCTTCAGTAAGCCTGGGGGCAGGTGTCACTGTAGGGCAGCTATTAAGTGAGCCTGTCTCTTCTATTCATGTCTCTCCTTCTCTGGGGCCCTCTCCTCCTCCTCTATATCTCTATTATAGAACACTGTGGCTATTCCTTACTTGTGTAATTTCTTCCTGATGTCTGGGGCATATCTTTCCTACAAGACTCTCAGGGTCTAGGTCACTATGTTTAAATATGATCTCCCTTATCATTCCTGAGAAGGCAGTTGGGTTCTCCTGAAGCCTTTGGTCAATGGTTGCTAGTTTGTTAGAACTGGTTGACTTCTGTTGAATATGTATCATTCCTTATGAATCATAGTCCCAGTGGAGATCAGCATACAGGATTGCTTCTTTCCCTGATGGATAATTATCATTGTGAATATGAACTTCATTGGCATATTTCTAAGACAAGTCAAAGGTCAGAGTTTTCTTTCTCTGTTTCTTAATGAACTTGCTGGGGTTATCCCTGATTGATTTGTAATGCTTATAAAGGTCTGCATGGTAAAGGGGGGTTGGAACTGAATGAGACCTTCTCCCCTAGGGTTTCTTGTAAAGGAAACAATTGAAGGTGCCACACCTTGGAAAGTGGCTTAGGCTCTGTCTGCCTTCCTCTTTCTTTCATTGGGGCTTATAGGTTCTGAATTCGGAAATGTCAGTTAATAGCTGACATCAAATAGCCTGTTAACAGAGCTATTGATTACTGGAGCCCCAGGTTGCAGGGTCTAGGAGCTGGATTTTTACATTCAGGTTCTGCTTTTATTTTTTCCTAAGATCATCAAGAGAGCAGAGTCAATTCGACAACTCCTGCACAATTGGGGGACAGTTCTCAGGGCGATGAAAGTCTGTGTATAGGTGACTTCTGTCTACTTTACTTTCCTTTTGCAAGAAAGACTAGTCGTAAGATGGCATTTCCCTAGCGCTTAACTTATACTGAGGCCAAGTTATTTTGCAAAAGACTTAATCTTTTTTTCTTTTTGGAGTTTAAGGATCAAACTTATTCCACTTTTTAAGGATGCATTCCAGGGTATATCCAAAGGTATTGTTTTTGTTTTCCCATCTGGAAGAGGGCAGAGAAGATGGTAGCAGATACCTGAGTGTGTTCCCCCCCACCCCCTGTCCATGTTATAAGGCTACTCAGAGATAGTTCCCTATTCCCAAACCTGTCTGTGTTTCTAGTATGAAAAGATACTCACTATGTAACCCCACACCTCCTCACCCCACTTCTGGTGAGGACTAATCCTCCCTGCTCCTGGGAAATGTGTTCTCCAATATGTACCAACCTCTGGGTGATTTCTGGATTTATAAAAACTGACAACCCATGAAAGATAATCACTTGAAGGTTGGAAAATTCTCATAAGACTACAGAGTAATAGTGCTTTGGTGCCATCTTTCCAAAAGCTAGTGTGGAAAAACAACCTGAGATATGACCCTGCAAAGCTTTTGTAATGACTTCTGTCCATTACCAACAAGTTGATTTGGACCCACAGCCTCCCCGCCACCACCCCCACCAGGGCAGGACAGAATTGCAAACCCTTATGAGGGCAGACAGCCTCATCCTTTTCCAATGGAGTAGCTGGTGTTCCTGAATACCTGACCTCAGTCCAATATGTAACTCACCAAGCCCCAGGGCTCCTTGCCAATACTTAAAAAGAGAGGTTCCCTTATGGATAGATCGCTGCAATATTCAGAGGGTAATATCTTGAATGAATGACAAATCCTTGAGGGTCTTCTCCCTGGCCCTCCCCCCAACAAACACAAAACATATTCTGCATTAGAACGCTAGTTCTCAAACATGAATTTGCACAAGGATCACCTAAATAGCTTCTAATCCCAGGTGACTAAGAAACTCCAAGGTGATGTTGATACTTACAGCCTACCTGTCGATTTGGGGTCACAAAAAGAGTTCAAAGGGCTTGGCTGTTAAGTGGAAGGTTGGCAGTTTCAAACCTTCCTAGTTGTACAGACGGTGAAAGGCCTGCTCATCTTGTAGTCTGAAGCCATAGCTATGCATATCTATGGAAGACGGTTCTACTCTGACACCCATGGGGTTTCTAGGAAGTCAGAATCTACCTGATGGCAACAGGTTTGGTTGACTGGCACTGCTTCAGGACACTGAGAGTAGTTATAGTATAGAGAGCTCACTCTTCGTAATGTAGATAACAGCAATAAATAATTTGAAATTTTAATGACTTCGTGAAATTAGCAGTTCAAGTAGATTAATGAAAAGAATTATCATGACAATAGTTGGTTGGTTTTCTTTCTGGTTTGTCTTATTATTTCTTGTATTTACATTATTCTTTCCATATGGGTTTATACTTTGGGTTGCATGTTATGCTGTTTACCACAAGGTCAGCAGTTTGAAACACCAGGTACACCATGGGAGAAAGATGGGGCTTTCTACTCCGATAGAGATGAACAGTCTCAGAAGCCCGTCGGGGCAGACTACTCTAGCCTCTAGAGTGGCCGTCAGTCAGAATCAATCTGTGGCAGTGAGTGAGCGAGACAAGACTTTTCCTGGCAGAACTGCCTTTATCCCAGCTCTTCTTGCTGCCTATAGCTCTAGCTGTGTGGCTGGTAATACCCTTCTATCCAGCACACCTTCCTTTGGAAAGCCTCCCTGGTCTCCCCAGGCTTCCCTTAGAGTGCTCCCTTTTCTCTTTTTGAACCTGATATTCCTCCACCACAGGATTTGTCAAATTGAACTGTTTGCTATTTGTGAGGACTTATTCCACACTTCCTTCCCCCAAAGTACATTCCTTGATCACCTTTTAAAAAAAATAGATATGCTCGCACTTGTCCTTTGTGAGTGAAATTCACAGTGCTTAAAGCATCCTGGTGGCACTGCAGGGTAAGCTTTAGACTACTAACAGCAGCTTGACAGTGTAAACCTACCAACTGCTCCTTGGGACAAATATGAGCCCATAAAGAATGGAAACAAACAAATCTGTCTTAGAATAAGTACAGCCAGAATGTTGGATAGAAGCGAGGGTGATGAGACTTTGTGTCACATACTTCGGACACGTTGTCTGGAGACACTAGTCCCCGGAGAAGCACAGCATGCTTGGAAAGTAGAGGGACAAGGACAAAGAGGAAGGCCCTCTACAAGATGGACTGACACAATGTCTGCACTGAGGGACTGAAACAGGAACAATTGTGAGGCTGGGGCAGGGCCTGGCGGTGTTTCCTTTGTTGTTCATCGGGTCGCTGTGAGGCAGAACCGATGTGACGGTACCTAACAATCTAGGTTGGAATTTGGAACCTGGTGGTGTCGATAGGCTGTTTGTTCCAGTACAAATTTAAAGTCTCAGAAACCCAAAGGACAGATGTCCTCTATTTTACAGGGTCACTCTGAATAGTCATTAACTCAGTCATTGGCGGTGAGTTTATAAGTTAGAATTAACATTATAGCAGTGGGCTTAATTATGATCATTATTCTCTCTCTCTGTACACACACACACACACACACACACACACAAACACACACACACACAAAGGAGCTTCAAAAAGTTATCTTTTAATACCCTCTTCCACAAACTTTATAAGTCCTCTGATATACATACCTTTTACCCTTCATAGAATCAAGTTAAACTTATTGCCATGTGCGATGGTTAGGTTTTTGTGCCAACCTGGCACCTGTAAGAAGATATGGGGAGAGATTCAAGGTGTCAATCAGGTCACAGCCTAGTGGTACCTCCTTGTGTGTGTGATCTTTTAATGGGACAAACGGAGAACTGAGCCTTCTCTTGCCACTGTGCTGCCTGCTTAACTGGGTCCCATGCCTCACATCAGCCTGCTTAACTGGGTCTCGTGCCTCATATCTGTTGCAGCACTCTACCATGTTCCTGTGGACATTGGATTTGTAAGATGCTGCACCCACGGGCCTATGATCTCCTGGCTTCCTACTTCACTTTGCTGCCTCATTGGTTGGTAGCTGCAGGAGATGAAAGGGGACCCCAGTTAGCAACTGACCTTTGGATTTGGGTTGGATTGGTTCTCTGATATACATTTTTTTTTCTTGATGCAAAGCTTATATATCTCGACTTAGTTCTGACCCATAGCTACCTGATGTACAACAAAAAGAAACACTGCCCTGTCTTGTGTTAGCCTCACAATTGTACCAATGGTTGAGCCCATTGTTACAGCCACAGTGCCACTCCATCTCCTTGAGGATCTTCCTCTCTTTCACTGCCCCTCCACCTTACTAAACATGATGAAACATGATGTCCTTCTCCCAGGCCTGGTGTCTTCTGACTTTAGATAGATAATTCTTCCTCCCCGCTGCCCCCTCTAGAAAATCTAGCGTAACACACTGTGGTAGTTACACAATTTTATGTCAACTTGAAGTATATGGTGGGGTCTAACCTGTCAACCAGGTCACAATCTGAAGGTGCCTCCTTATGTGTATGACCTCCTCCTAAGGCGGATCCTGGGAACCTCCCCCCCTCCCCTTCACCTTTTCACCTTCCTGTGGGCAAGCCATGTGTATGAGACCTGCCAGAGCCTTGAGATACTTCCACTGCTGCTGGATCCAGAAGGCTCTGCACCCACTGGCCTCTGATCTTTCTGCATTCGCCATCATTGCATGTAGCTGCAGGAGTCTGAAGAGGGATTTATGGACTAGTATTGGAATTATGCACTTGATCGGGACTGGGCTGGGATGTTTTCCTGATATATAACCACTTTTTGATATAAAGATCTTTCTTACACATATATGAGTGTTGCTCATTTTGTTTTGGTAGTCAATCGGCCTAACACACACCATAGAATCTATTTCTATTCATTTTGACCCTATTGTTATAGAATAGAACTGTTCCATAGTCTTATTGCCTATAATATTTACCGATGATCACCTGAACCATTATCCTATGGGTGGGTCCTAAGTGCCAACCCTAAGGTTAGATGCACTTTTAAACCACGTTTGTCCTTCAAAGACTAGGTTCTGGTGACATAGTGGATTATGCATCGGGGCTGGTAACCACAATGTCACTGTCTAAGCCCACCAGCTGCTCCAGAGGAGAAAGGCAAAACCTCTGTTCCCAACAGATTTACAAACCTTTCCAAAGCCCAACGGGGAATTTCTACTCTGTGCTCCTGGGTCATGATGAGCTGGAATTGACTTGATAACAGTGGGTTTTGTTTTGGGTTTTTTTTTGGTGGTGGTGGTGGGGTAATGCCTGATAGAAAACTAACAAAGCGAAACAAAAGTGTATAAGCATATTGACACATGATACAAATTATGAAATGCAAGCATTCAGAAAGTTTCCTCAGATGTTTAGTATCATTCATTTTCATTTTTAGAATAGTACAGTAGGAGAGACTTTTTCTGGCTCAACCAGCATAGGGACCCCTCGTAAGCGCATCCCCTTTGCAATAAGTGGTCACTAAATTCCTCTGATGGCATTCCTGACGGAAGCTAATCACCTCACAGTGTTCTCATTGCAGTGTTATAATTTTGGGAATTAAACCTATGTCTCTCAGTTTTGTTTGTTTTCATATAAGTCCTTCAGATTTCTACTGATACTTACCATGTCAGCTTGGCCTTTTCCCCCCTTCAATTTTAGTGAAAAAAGCTAAGAATAAAATAGAAGCTACATTTTCTAAAATTTATAAAAGAGGTACTTATCAAAAGGAGAGCTGGTGGCACTGTGGGTTAAGCATTCGATTGCTAAGGACAAGGTGAGCAGTTCAAACCCAGTGGCCACTTGTTGGACAATGGGGATATAATTTCAAATACAATTATGTCATTTAATATTAGATGTCTATTTAACCTCATTCAGAAGGAATATATGGGGATGTGCAGATCAAATTTGAGCTAACACTGCTCTGTAGGATTTTACTTGCTGTGGTATTAAAGGAAGTAGGTCTCTTAGGTCTTTCTGCCTGCACAGCTGGATGGGCTCCAAACACCAAATTGGAGGTTAGTAACCTAACGCCAACTGTTTGTGCCCCCACCGACCTTGTGTGAAGGATACACACTCATTCAAGGAACTCTACCCATTGATTTCTGTTTATGAGTCTATTTCAATTTCCAAGTTTGTGAATTTTTGGTCACTGATAATATTCTTCCTTCTGTATTTATCACCTATAAAATTATATTCATCTGAGAATTAAAAGTCTTATTATCAGAGGAAAACTTAAAATGGCAATATCAAATATTAGAACTTGTCCTTAATTTTCCTTTAAAGTGACACTCCCACTCAGTTCAAGACATAGTTTATAAACCTCCCTTCTACTTGAAGTCTCCATGTCAGATAAAAAATGGGACACTTGAGTTTATGCAGCTGTTCATGAGCTAATTATCTGCAATCATTTCTGATTACTTAATAGGCCATGGTAGGATGGGTGTTTGCTGCTAAGTTGAGTTTACACATTAGGCTTTAATGTGCTGATATGGTTAATTGTTGTGCTCACTGCTGCCTGCTAATAGACCATTCCTGAAAATGAGACCATATCTCAACGGAATTTGCTTGTTTATTTTAAATAAGTAATAACTACTAACTCAGATCCTAGATCCAGTGTTTACCATTTTAAGAATGCACTTTTTAATGCTGTATCAATTCTAATGCATTTAAATTATTCAAGTTTGGAGAAAACGAGTTATTAAACTAATGAGTCAATAACCAGCTCAACTACTTAGATTTAACATTTTTCCTGCTCTGTTCAGTTTCCTAAATTGTTTTCTGCCATTGATAGCAAAATAAATTCTTTTAAAATGCTGCCAAACAAGCTGAATGTAATAACATAATAATGAGAAAAATAAATGCTTATTAAAAGCAGACAAGTATTTACTAATATGTAAACCCAGGTTCCAATGCTGGCAACCGGAAGTGACAGATATGCTAATATGGAAGGTAGACGTGGAATTGTTGTAATGAAAACGTTAACTTGTTTGCCATTTTTCATTTTATGATAGCATTTGGTCGGAAAAGCTAGTGTGCAGTTTTTAAAAAATTCAGAAGGTTGGTCTTCTACTTTGTGTGCCTGATTTCAGAAACATGGGCTGGAGTGCCAGCGTGGATGCGTCAGGTGTGTCTCTGCTGTTTCCTCAGCGTCCACAGGATCTTTAGGGTCCTTCCTACTGTCATCACTGCTTCGCTGCATCTCGCCTGACGAGTTCCTCTTCCCTCCCTCACTACTCTTTTGCTAGAAAAGCCAATAGAATTCAAATGATAGAGATTAAAGTGTTTGCATCCAAGGACCCCCCTTCCTCCCCTGGACTTCTGGCAGAGGTCAGGTCCCTCTGGTCTCTGACATCCCCCAGGCTCCAACCTGCTCCTTCTAGCACTGCGATCACCCTTGTTTCAAAGAGATCTGTGAATGGGACAGCGGGATTGCTTGGGCCATAGCTTTGGGTGAAACAAAGCTGTCCTATGACCTGCTCCTCAATAAGCACTGGATGCGCAGTGCTTCCAAGCATTTCAAAACCATTATCTCAGTTGCAAAGATCTAGGGGTATAGTGAATTAGAATAATGTTAATTGGTAATTCTTTTTTTTAGTTTGCTCTGAATTTTATCTGGAATATAATGTATGTTTGAACGACTTAGAAGCTTTGGATCTCTCAGTTCTTCAGCAGTGAATGATTTTTTACCAGTTCTTTCAGGTTTTACAGTTCTTATTATTTGATGTTTCACTTGAACTATAGAATTCACAGCAGCATCTTTGTTTATATTCCCCAAACACAACATGTATTTCCTCATCCCTTGTGCTCTCCTCACCTTGTTCTTCTCTGCTTCTCGTCCTGTAATACTCAGTCTTCTTTAACACTACTGCCATTGCCACTTCCTCACTGAAATATGCCATAAAAGTAATTGTGGTCCTGTGCTCACAATAGTGGTAGTGTAATTATACAGCTAGCAAAACCAACTTGAGTGCTTTAACGGCTCCATGATCAGTTTCCGTAGAGTTGACTCTGACTCACAGGGACCCGTGTCTGACAGAAGAGAACTGGGTTCCACAGGGCTGACTGTCAGTAGCTGACTTTTCAGAAGTCGCCCAGCTATCTCTTTTGAGATACCTCTGGAAGGACTCTAACGGTCCACTTTTCAGTTAGCAGTGAAGCAGCACTAACATGTGTCTCACATGCTCCAATACTCTCCTAATAAATAATAAGAACTTACATACTAGCCATCTACATAGATAACACATGACACTCATAATAGTCCTGTAAAGTTGTTCCTGCTTTTGTCAACATCTACAAATGAGGTAGCTAAGCATTAGCAACCGTAGGTAAAGCTTAGTAAAATATGTCAAAGGTCACACAAATCGGAAGGGATGAAGCAGATCTCTGACCCAGCACTGGGATGCCAGAATTCAGTTCTTCCAGAGTCCAAGTAATTACCCACCATGCACCCTGTCCCAGTGCATGGATTGCCGGAAGAGGTCCCTTTCTTTTGTTGAGCCATGTGTTTGCATCCTTAGGTTAACATGGTCCTTGGCATACTTGTCTGTCTGTGGGCTCCAAGAGTGGACGGAGTGATTTACTTTTATATCTTCAAGGCATAGAATTGGCCTATCTTAGGAAATCTGTTTATATCTATGAAATGCCGTTTCTCTTCTTCTTTTTAAAACAGATTTATTTCCTGAAATTTCCCTTAGTAATGAGCCTCAGCTGCTAACAAAAATGTGAATGATTTGAACTCACCGGCCAGTCCATGTGAGCAAAGATTTGGTGGTCTCTTGCCCGTTACTGTGCCACCTTCATTTCCATTGATTTACGTGAGTCTATTGTTAGGGCCTTCTCTTCGTCAATCCATCTCTTTGCCAACCTCTAATTTACCACGCATGATGTCTTTCCCTAGGAGCACTAAGTTCCTCCCGATGATGGACAGAAAGTAAAGTTAGATAACACTCAGTGCTTCACAGGGCTTTCATTGGATGATTTCCACAAGCAGATTCTTAGACCCTTCTTCTTCATTTGCATATTCTGGAAACTTCACTGATACCTGCCCACCCTAAGTGACCTGGCTGGTATTTGAAATACCAGTGGTATAGCTTTTAGCTTCATGCTGTAGTTCTTGTTAGGCGCTGTCTAGTCCGTTTCAACTCATAGTAAGTAACCCTCTGAACAATAGAACAAAACCCCGCCGCGGCCTGCACCATCCTCACCATGGTTCCTGCTTCATTCCCGTCCGGGACTTCTCTTTTGCTCTGCCCCTCCACTTTTCCAAGCCTCGGAACTCCTTGACTCAGCTTTTCTTGGTCCATGTCCAACTTTCACATGTCCACGAGATGATGGAAAATACCATGGCTTGTAACAGGCTCGCCTTAGTCCTCAAAGTAACCTGATTGCTTGGCAACACTTTAAAGAGGTTTTACATAGCAGATTTGCCCAAGATATGCATCATTGGATCTCTTGAGTGCTGCTTCGATAATAAGCATTGTGGATCCACACCTGAGGACATCCTTGACAACTTTAATCGTTTCTCTGTTTATCATGTTGCTATTCGTTGGTCCAGGTAGGAGGACTTTAAAAGCAACAGAGACATGGTGGTTGTGCTCAGTAAGGCCTGCGACTCCAGATCCAGCCTCTTGGCTTTAGCATCATGACAACGTCATTCAACTTTTGGCCTGTGTGACACAGCACATTATAATGTAAGGCTAAGTTTCCTGAACTTAAAAATCAGCAATACCACTTCTACGACTTGTCGATTTGTTCATAGTGTGATGTCTTGTGTGTTGTTATGACACACACGCTTCTTTATTTTAAGCCATGAAGCTTCCCCTGCCTCTGTTTGCACAACTGTCTCATGATTCCTGTACAGTTTCCCCAGGAGCACAATTAAGTGTTCTGGAATTCCCATTCTTCTCAAGCCTTTGCAGAGGTTATTGGAGTCCCTGCAGGCAATGCCTTTATTCTGAGTTTCTTTAAATAGGCAACAAAACACAAGCAAATATCTTTCTTATATTCTCTGCTTTAAGCCAAACTTCAACTGACTTTAGCAATGAGAACTTTTGTTCTACAATCTCTTCTTTTTCTCCCAAAACCATTTTATTGAGCACTAATACAGGTATTCTATCATTCCACAGTTCAATTGCATCAACAGTATTGTACCATTGCCACTACCATCAGTTTCAAAGCATTCTCTTCCTTCTTGAATTCCTTGACATCAGCTCCCTTTTTCCCACCCCTCACACACTGTATACGCCTCCCCCAGCACACACACACACACACACACACACACACACACACACACACACACCAGAAACCCTTCTTCTACTTGCTATCTCTATAGGTGCCTCAATCTTGGGTTTTGTATACTGAAAAACACATAACAAAAATTCAAGAGGGTCACATCCAATGACAAGATATATCTGAGATAAACCACAATATGAATAAACAAAATAAACCACAGAAAATATTGAAAACCTGATCAGGCCCAATGTTCATCAGAGAGGGATCGACTGCTAAGGTTTTAGCTGTTCAAGTCAGGTTTATCCTTTTGATTTTCTATAGTCCTCTCCCCAATGCACTCTGTCTGGTAGCCAGTTTCCTCCCATGCCTCTCTCTCTTATGGATGGAAGGTGCCTATTTCGTATGTAGATCTCACAAATATATCTTGGGTTCCTACTGTCATCCATAGCCTTCTACAAACCAGAGTCACAATTTAGGCTCTGATACTATTCCTTCTGTCACTGATGTGTCGTGAATCAGACATGAGTTGTCATGTATAAAATGTGTTCAACATAACAGGTCATGCAAAAAAAGTGGTTCTTTAAAAATCATTATCTTCCTCATATTACCATTTAGCTCACTCTTACTCATATTCTCATATTAGTTTAAAAGAACAGGAAATAAGCAGAAGAAATCCAAAAAGATACACCCTAGCACACCACACAGCATCTTCTAGTAGCTCAGCATGGCAATCAAGAGATTAACAAAATAATCCTGGTTCAATTTGGTTTTGTTTCTATGGAAGTCAGTAGAGTTGTTCAGAATACTTCAATTTTCCTGCTGGACCCAGTATGGGGCTGCTTGTCTCTATTTTTCATGTTTGAAGTACTATAGCATCTGTGGTCCATAAAAGATGGGCTGAAAATCAACTTCCAGGCAAAAGCTTTTAAAGGCAGTGACCACAGACGCATGCTGCGGGATAGGGCTTTCAGACTTTGTCCTGGAGTGACTCCCACAAACAGAGCCTCTTGCACCAACCTAAGATTGACACACAGCATGACTGAGAAATAAACTCAACAGCTACTTGGGAAAAAAAAGTATCCTGTTTTTATTAGGTGTCCCTTAAATGACAATTCGCTGCTGCTGCTTGATACTGTGATTTGGGTCTATATTCTTGCTGACTTTTTGTCCACGTGTTCTCTAAACTGTTGAGTTGGGTATTGACATCTGCAACTACAATTGTAGGCTTTTGTATTTCTCCTTGATGCTTTATAAATTGTGGAGCTCTGTTTTTTAGTGCTGATACTAGGATAACTAAATCTCCATTTTCTTTGTAATCATTGTGATTTGAAAGTCCCCTGTGGCAGTTACATAAACTCCTGTCAACTTGAGTAAAAGGGTGGAGTCTAGCCTGTCAATCAGGTCATAACCAGTGAGGCCTCTGTGTGGGTATGGCCTTATCTTGAGGATTCTGGGAACTCCTGTCTTCCTCCCTGGAGGTGAGACACACCTCTCTACCTTCCCTTTCCTGATGGTGTGGTACTCAGAGCTAGAGGAGACATGTGGAAATCCACACCAGTGTTGAGATGCTTCCACTGCCACTGGATCCTCAAGGCCCTCTACCCGCTGGCCTGTGATATTCCTGCATTTGGGATCATTGCATGTGGTGCATGAGTCTAAACAGGGATTTGTGGACTAGTATAGGACATATGGGCTAATGTCCAACTTATGGACTTGATCTGGACTGGGCTGGAAACTTTTCTCAATATAAAACTGCTATTTTATATAATGCTCTTTCTCATACACATGAGTGTTTATGCATTTGTTTCTCTAATCAACCCAGATTAACACATTACCAGTTACTAATATAGTCATATGCTACTAAGATAGCATATGAGCAAGAACCAATGGAATGTAAAGAAGTCCAAAAGGCACTGAAAGCATTAGCCAAAAACAAGTTTCCAGGAATTGATGGAAGACCAACTGAAGTGTTTCAACAAGCTAATATAGCCCTGGAAGTACTCGTCCATCCCAGGAACTTTGAAAGACAGCTACTTGGCCAACTGTCTAGAATAGATCCATATTTGCACCTGTTTCAAATAGAGGTGACCCAAACATGCTTACTTGTGTTTTATTGACTATGCAAAGCCCTCCACTGTGTGGACCATAAGGAACTATGGATAATCGAGAAAGATGGGAATCCCAGAGCACTACATTGTGTTCATGCAGTACTTGTACATAGATCAAGAGGCAGTTGTGCAAATAGAACAAGGGGATATGGCATGGTTTAAAATCAGGAGAGATATGTGTCAGGTTTGTATCCTCTCAGCATACTTATTCCATCTGTATGGTGAGCAAAAAGTCAGAAGCTAGATTATGTAAAGAAGAATGCAGCAACAGAATTGGAGGAAGGCTTGAGATCTGTGATATGCAGATGCCACAACCTTGCTTGCTGACTTTCACTGCCTTGCTGATCGAAATCAATGATTGTAGTCTTCAGTATGGATTACACTCAATGCAAAGATAATTCAAATCCTCACAACTGGACCAGGAGGTAACATTCTGACAAGTGGAGCTAGATGGAAATTGTCAAGGATTTCATCTTGCTTGGATCCACAATCAATATTAATGGATGCAGCAGTCAAGAGGTCAAATGAGGCCTTGGATTAGGTAAATCTGCTGCACCAAACTCTTTTGAGTATTGAAAAGCAAGGATGTTACTTTGAGGACTGAGGTTCACCTGCTCTGAGCCATGGCATTTTCAAACACCTCATATGCATGTGAAAGATGGAAACTGAGTAAGGAAAAGAGAAGAAAACTCGAGATCCAGTTGAACTATGGGGTTGACAAAGAATATCGAAAGTACCACAGGCCACCCAAACAAACCCATCTGATTTGAAAGAAGTACAGACAATGCTCCTTGGAAGTGAGGAAGCAAGACTTACCCTCCCACACTTCGGATATGTCAGGAGATCAGTCCCTGTAAGCTTACATCATGCTTGGTAAACTTGAGGGAGGTGCAACAAGAAGATGGCTCTTGAAGACACAGATAGACAGTGGCTGTACCAAGGGACACACTCATAAGAATAAGTGTGAGGATGGCACAGGACCAGGCAGTGTCTCATTTTGTTGTAGTTTGTGTTGCTATGAGTCAAAACCAACTCGATGGTACCTAACAATGTAGTCACAACGATTTTTTGGATTGTTTGCATGTTACAACTTTTTTTTAATCCTTTCACTTTCCACCGATGTATACTGTGAATCTTTCAAGTGCTTTTCCTGTTGATAGAAATAGTTTGGCCATTTTATTTGTACTTTAAAACATTATTTAACTAGAAGCTGATATGAGGCCTTGGTGGCATAGTGGTTGAACGTTGGGCTGTGATCTATATGGTCTGTAGTTCTAAACCACCAGCAGCTCCTGGGGAGGTGGGGGAAGACTGGGCTTTCTACTCCTATAAACGATTATAGTCTGGGAACCCCCCAGGGGTGACTATGAGTCAGCATTGACTCCATGGCAGAGTATCTCAGTTTGATGGTTTGATCCCATCTAGAGGTATCTCAGGAGACAGGTGAAAGCCTGCTTCCTAAAGGTCACAGCCATGATAACCCATGGGACAGTCTACTCGGTGCAAATGGGGTCATCATGAGAATCAACTCTAGGACAACCAGTCACTTTTTAAGGATAATCGTTTGACACACTTTATTTATATGCATTAAACACTCTTTCAGATGATGTTATACTTCTGCTTCAAAGTTAAAAAAATATGACTTAAAATTTTTATATGGTAAAGCATAGTCTATTAGCTCTACTTCAATTTTCACCCATCCTGTTGTTCTCTCTGATCATTTTATTTCACTTGGGCTTCCTTTAGACATATACTACCCTTTAAGAGATGTCTCTTAGCAACAAATTAGTTTTCCTTCACCTAAGAATGTTTTTATTTTTTGTTCCCTAAGTTTCTTGGCTTTTTCCTTCAGCACTTAAAAAACACTGTGCCGCTCCCTCTGCTTTCCATAGTTCCAGTCCAGAAATTCACTGTAATTTGAATTAGTTTCATTATAGCAAATGCAATCTTTTCCTTTTTACCTTTTGCTGGACTTTAAAGGTTTTTGTTTGTTAAATCTCATTTCTTTAGTTTTCAGAAATTTAATTATTGTGTGTTGTTTTAATTAGGGCTATTTTACCTCATTGGGTTCTAATATCCATTACAATGACTACACAGAACTCACCGGCAAAATTATGATTAAAAGGGTTTATGAAGGAAGTTAATAAGTTGTAACGCCAGAGAGAAATGCTCAGGGTAGTTATTTAGAAGGACATGAAACAAAGTTCCTTCAGATATGCTAATAAATGCTTGTAGAGGTATACCACTCCCCTGGAAGCCTCAACCTGAAGACATTCAGCTCGTGTGCCATGGGTTAGCAAACTCAGCCCCCTGTATTAAACACCCAGAGGCAGCTCACTCTCATAAGCCTCAGCCTGAAGAAACTCAGCTCCACTTCCGTGGGCCAGCAAGCCGTTTCCCAATTACGTGCCCAGAGACACCCAACCCCTCAAGCCAGCCTGCTGCACGAAAGCACGCGGCTTGGAAAGCCTATCCCAGTTCCATGCTGATTCCTGGTTCCGCTGCTGCTCCTCTCACTTAACAGCTGTCTCCTGGATCCAGAACCTTCACTTTCCAGGCATCTCAGGTCCCGAGGACACACACCACCCCTGACTTTTGCTAGTAATGAGATGCCACCTGCTGCTTCTCAGAGGGCTCACTTTATTACACAGCAGAATGGCATTCCAGGGAATCCTGTTCACAATTACTCACAGACAGGAGAATCCTATCAATGTCTTCCCTACCTCTTACCAGACCCATTCAGGAAAATGTTTGGCGGGAATTAGAGACTTTGGCCAGAAGAGCCACATTAAGTCACTGCCCCTGAACTATGTCATGACAAAACTGTCTTTGAACTTATACTATCGGGGGCTTGTTTCGCTTGTTGAATCTGCAGATGTGCCTTTCACATTTGGAAAGCTTGCATCCACTACCTTCTTAAATACATCTTCACTTTAACACTTTCCTCTTCTTTTGGGACCCAAATGCTAGAATGTTATTGTTCCCCAGATTGCTGATGATCCACTCATTTTGTTTTTTGTTATTCAATCATTTTATTGGGGGCTCTTACAGCTTTATCACAATACATACATACATACGTTGTGTCAAGCACCTTTGTACATTTGTTGCCATCATCATTTTCAAAACGTTTTCTTTCTACTTGAGCCCTAGGTATCAGCTCCTTTGCCCCCCCTTCCCCCACAAACCCTTAATAATTTATAATTATTTTTTCATGTCTTACATTGTCCAATGTCTCCCTTCACCCACTTT